>NC_132783.1:119671671-119973390 GCF_048418805.1 Vulpes vulpes
GGAACTTGCCATGGCTAACTGTAACCCTGACCAACTGGAATTAAACATTTGACTTGACATTAGTTTCTAGGGTTCTACTGGGCCCATTCTTTTTTTTTTTTTTTTTTTTTTGCTGGGGCCATTCTTGAGGCAACTGAAACCGTTTATATTTGCACGGAGGTGAGAGATGGATAGAAGGGGAAACTATTGGGTTTTGGTTCTTTTCCTGTCTCCCTTTGTATCACTATGGAAACATTACATTTGCCTGCTTCCCCCATTGAGACTGAGCAGAGTAGCACATAAACAGTTGGGGATGTGGTGACAGCACCACAGGCTCTCATCTTTCTCAAAAGAAATGAATAAAAAGAGGAGACTTTCAGAGCTTCCCTTTGCACTTTCATGTCCAGTGCACAAAGCAGAACAGAATACCTATTGATCTAACAGTGGGGACCTGGGAAAGGTGCTGGGGTTTCTGAAAAGCAGGGAAATGGCATCCAATGTAACCTGGTTTATATTAGCACAGGTGTGAGCCAAATCCCTATTTGACTCTCAGCTCTATCACTCAGTTTGTGTAATCTTAAAAATAGAGGCAAAAATAAATAGATGCCTCGATCCTTTTAATTCATCTATAAATGGGAGATGAAATCTCCAGGCTTATGGTGAGGACTCCCAGATGAAGTCCATTTTAAGGGGTTACAACTATTTCTTTTCTTCCCTCACATGCCCTGTAAGAGAACCTCTCCATCTCATACCCACTCCACCCCCACCCCACAAAGGATCTGTCCAACTTGAGTCAGATGTCCCCAACTGGCCTAAGGAACCCTGTGAACTAAACCATGTCTGGTCCAGTTTAGACATATTGAAGATGCTGAGAAAGCCAAGCCATAGGAGGAAAAAAAGAAAACAGAATAAAAGATTCATAAAGAAAAGAAGTTGACAGATTACAAAGCCCCACATAGAAGGCAAACTTAGTTCCAGATGGGATTTGTCCTCATGTGGGATTCACCAGGTCCCTTTACCATGATCCTTTATATCTTGAATTAGGATGGTTTGAGCTATCCTATTTCTGGCAATCAACAGCGACAGACCCCAAGAAAGACGATGTGAAGTACTTTACTCAGGTACCTATGATGGGTCAGGTGCTAGACTCACAGCAGCTATTATTTCAAAACATCTCACTCATAATTTACTGCTATATGCTTAACAGTTATGGAAGATACTAACATAAGCAGATACTCAGTGGGACTGCCTGAATGGCTTATGGGTTTGAATCAAACTAGCTGGTTTCATAAACAATGCCTATTGCAACTGCAGATGGAAGCCTGGGACAGTGAAGACACTCTTCTATTTTTCTATATTACGTCTTTCACATTAAATAAATGCCTCCTTGACTACTGGAGAAAAAATAATTGTAATATTCCACTGAAGCTGAGAAATAAAGCGACCTTTGTTTATTTTTTTAAAAGATAAACATGACTGATCTACACTAATCGTGACATTTGAGCTAAATAAAAACAATGTTCAACATTTTTAGTCTATAAATAATTCCCTAATTTCACTTATTCTGTTAGCCAAAGATAAGACTGCAAATGAGAGAACTGGATAATGCTTATTGATTTAAAGGTATCAGACATGGTATTTGATTCTGAAGAAATGAAGACATAAATGGAAAAAAAAGCTTATAGCAACGAACTTGGTAAAGAATGACATTTAAAGGTTGATACATGAATTTTACATGCTTGACTTAACAGATTAAAACATTTTTCAAGTCCTTAATTATAAGAACAGCAGCAAAACTTAAGACAATTAAAAACTGGCATTTAAGAATCTGCTGTGTTGTTACCAATACATGTAAGACAACTGTATCCGTGAAGCCCAAGAAACTACTCTATTCCCAATTACTAATCTATTCAAGCCAACGTGCACGGACTTTGTTTCACTTTCGAATGTGTTCCCTTGTTCTGGGTTTAAACTGTACCTTTAGATACAGCAGCCTGAGCGTAATGGGGTTATAATGCATGGCTGCAGACCCAGTCTCACTGCATGACAATTACAGCACATCAACAACTGTAATTAAACCAGGCTTGAGTGGACGCCCTCATGTTGTAAATACATCACATATCAAAATTACAAATTACAGAAATAAAGACAAATAATAGCATGAAGGGCATGATAGTTTATTTTAAAAAATTGTACCACACTGATCATAATGACCAGCATACACATTATGATGGCTTTTCTCTTGGGTATTAACATTGCAGTATTTTTGTATACTGAAATGTTTCAATAGGACCAAGAACGTTAGAGAAATAAAGATCTTAGATGAAAATGAACACTAATAATTCTGGTGTCCTACCCCCACAGAATTCATTTAAACCCCTTATGAATCAGTGGCATTATAATGTTATATAGTTATGAAGAACAAAAGTTCTCTTCTAAGTAGGCAGCATGAACTTATACCTCCTTGTACTTTAATCTTTAGTTTTTTTATAATTTAAGCTATGTCCACCCTGGCTAAAGCACAATCATAAAGACACCTCAGATAATTTCCATGCTACCACTGCACAACTTTAGTGATTTTACTTAAAAAAAAAAAAAAAAAAAAAAAAATTCAAACCACCATCAAAATAAAGAGGCAAATAAAACTGATTTTCAAATCATTTGAAAAGCATAGTGCTTATCTGTCTGATATAGGCTCAAACTTAAATTAAATGCTATAATTATAATCTCCAAACTTCTGCAATAAAATTAACATATATATATATGGGTTTTGTTTATAGAACTGTATTTTGCAATCAATCAACAAGAGAAAGTTACTTTTAGAGAGCAATGTATTTGGTTACAATTCCATGTATCTGTAGTAGAGATGAAGCCACATGATGTTAAATCTGGCTCTAAGTTACCTAAGGTATAAAATTTTGATCAAAATTACGATACTCTGATCTTAAAAATTCAACCCATATGAGATGATTTTTTAGAGTAAATTTGCTGTTATTACTTCAATAATCGTTTCTTTTTTGACTGTCTGCAAATTGACCCTTTCTTTTTTAATCAATGTGACTCACCAATATTTCAAATTGACCTCTTTACTTGCATTCTACCGTTTCAATATCCAGGGATTTCTGAGGCAGCATAAGTTTGACTTCATAAAAACAGTAGATACTTTAACCTTTCAGTGACAATTTTTAAATCTGTAAACTCAAAAATCACATTATTTATAGCTCAGCAACTATAAAAACATTGAGATTTTGACACCTGAAGCCAGAATCTCTTTGTGCTTTTTAAATTAAGCTGCTTTTGAATCTTTTTGGTATTTATCAGCCATTCATATTTCCCTTATAATAATAAAAGAATATACTTAAAGTAATTTTTAAGGTTAAATGTCCTGGGGGCTTATCAATATTTTTTTTAAGTTACTTTTTTTTTCTTCTGCATTTGGAATAGTAGAAATTATTTCTGGTCCCTCCTTAGATCAACCAACACTACTTTCAATCACGTATAACACTGAATTTTACAGACATCCCTGAAAAGTTTTTGATTAAGTAAACGAGTGAATCACAGTGGAGTCTCAATCAGTTAACAGTGTAGATCCATTAAAAAAAAAAAAAAATCACACTGAATATTAAAATCTTCAAGCTAAAAAAAAAAAGAAAGAAAGAAAAGAAAACCCTCCTAAGAATTAAAACCAAGTGTGTCATCACTGATTCTGTGCTTGTGTCCCCAACTGATCAGACTCCTCCTTCTCTGTGTTATAAGACATGTTCGTTTCAATCTCCACACCAAGTCTCCAGGACACTTGAGTGAAGAGGCTATGCTACTACAGCATCTAAGGGAATAGAGTGGCACCATTTTCTTCCCTAATAGACTTCATATTGAAAGATGAGCATCAGGTCTCCCTCCACGGTGCTCACCGGCATGTATCAGGAGACAAAACTTGCCCTGCAAACTGATGACGGCTGATCCTCCCACCCCGCCTCCAGCGCCAATATGAGGTTACCAACAGGTTTGTCATTATATGCACTGGCCTTTCACTCTTTCAATCAGAAAAGTTGTGATTACTTAAAAAAAGGGAGGGGGGTGGAGAAATGAAAAACCAAGAGTTTAAAGGCACAAAGTCGCATAGCTGCTCTAGTTGGAGTTTGTAAACAGAGAATAGGTTCAATTTAGGTAATCCCAATCTATGAGAGTAAAAAGGCATCCACAGCAGGCTTTTATCCAGCCAGCTTCTTTGAGACCCTTCATGGGTTTTGAGGTCTACAAAGTATGCACTAAAATACCCATACTTCAAAAAGCAATAAGGCAAATAGTATAATCATTATTCCAAAAGTTACAATGGTAGTGTAGGCATACAGAGTATAATTTAGTTACAATGTGTGGTACTGTTTCTATTATATAACCATATTAACTGTTTCTTTCCTACATAATTATATATTCAGCGAGCTTCAGTTGAACACAAAACCATCCTTGTACCACCACTGATAGTTGGCAATAGCTCTTTGATAGCAGTTTTTATTCTGCCGTAGAAATATCCTTGAACTGAAAGAAGTTCACAACCCAATGTCCAGTCATTAAACACTATCATATTTGTGAAGAGCTTCTTCCAACTTCTGTGTCACTTTTTGGAAAAATATTATTTGCTGTTGTAAGAAATGCTGCATCTGTGATTTAAAGTCTCTTACTCGAATTTGATGGAAGTGGTGAATTTCAGCCAAAGTGGCAAAAGAAATAGTGTTACAGCGATCTTGAATGCCATCAGCCTTCTGGACTTCCATCTTCCCTTCTTCCACATGTCGCCTACTCTCCTTTACTTTGGTAAGAGCTCCTGTAGTTAAAAAAAAATTAATTAAGTATATATACGCATGTATCCCAATGGCATAGCTACACAGTAAGCAGACTCTTGAGCATTATAAATACTTCCCTAAACTATTTAAAGCCCTTTGGAACTTAAAGAGATGACTGTTATTTTAAAATAAAAAAAAAAAAAAGAAGAAATCTGATAGGGTTTCTGAAAACCCCTCCACTGCTGCAATTCTAATTCTCAAAACTAGCACTTGCCAGTGACCAAGTATCTATAGTAGGTTTCATCTCTTCCAAACAGAGATACTATACATAACAAATAAACTACAAGGAACTGTTTCTAAAAATACAAACCAAGAAACTGTGATCTTCACTTAGGAGAAAAAGTGTGGCACCATTACAAACACCTTATAATAAGAAAGTTATCTATAAACACCATACCCCAAAGAAGGTGCAAATCTAATTCCTCAGAAAGTCTTACCGAAGAATTATTATAGAAGACTCTGGAAGTAGACTCTGAAACATGTTAACATGTTTGTGCCAACTTCGGTTGTGTTTTAGAAATCATGCTATTCATAGAGGGGGCTTGGAAATGATGGAGTCTACAATGCAAGGCTGCCTCAATTGGGCAGGCCAAGCCTGTGTCTTATTGGCAATGAAGGGGCAAGTCTATGTTGTACCAGGAGAGTCACAGCCAGAGCACTGAGGCTCTGTGAACTAAGAATTTGCCACCTTTTCTTTAGGGGCTGTAAAGATCATTTCGAGTCTGCCCTAGTGATGATCTGGGAATGAAGCCAGGGATACCATAGCCTCTTGTCAAGAAATGTCACCAAAGGGTGTGTGCAAGGAGGAAGGAAAGGGACAGTCACTCTGGCGGGTGTCACATGAGGGAAGACCTTCCTCCAAAAGCATCATTATATGAAGACACAAAGAGCTAAGGATGTTTAGGTGTAGGAGACAAAGATCTTCATGGGTTCTTAGAAATGAATGATGATAAAACTCAAATCACTTGAACATGGCCAGTTCAAGAACTTGGATTTCTTGACTCCATCTACTAACCCATGATGAAAGGTGAGAGAGAAAAAAAAAAAAAAAAGAAAGGTGAGAGAGAAATGTCTAGGACACCTGGCTGGGCAGTCTATACCATGGTGATACTAAGGGGGACAAAAGAAGGGAACCTGTTTAGAAGGAGGTGAGAAAGCTATGGAATTTCTCCTAAATAATATACAGTTAAACCTAGCATTACATAAAACCCTTAGAGGTTAAACAGCATGCTTATTTTTGGGGTGCATTTTTGGCATAGCTCAAAGACTTGAGAAATTAAAAGTATAATACATACATTTAAGATATGTATGTACATTTTCATTTGTTTATTCTAAATGAAGTCTTCAAGTGAGAAGCAGTAGAGACTTGCACTTGATCCCATAGAGATACGGGGCAGGGCTTCCATGTAGAGATTATTTGTATTAACACGGCTTTAAGAAGAACCCTGACCATCCCACAAGGAAGCCATCCCTCTGAAAGTGGGCACTTATCATGCACCTGCCATTGCTGACCAGACTAGTGAACCCATGAAATCTGCCGGCTTGTCATTTATACTAAAGAGAAAGAACTCTTCCCACAAAAAGAGAAAAATAATTTTTTATAGCAATTTTATCTTTCTTAAATTTGGTACAAGTCTCACAATTTATATACACAAAGTCAAAAAGACCAAGAAAGCATAGGAGATACCACTACAGGAAAACTTTTTCAAAGAAGACTGAGAATATGAAATCATGAAATACACATTTAAAATGGCAGAGAGAGAGGGAGGAGGAAGTAAAGAGAAAAGGCTCGGGTGATTTGACTATTTCATCACGATTCCACTCCCAGGTATCCAAGACCACTGGGCAAACAGTGAGGACACGCAGCATCCTACCCTGTGTATCCATGACGCATCCGTGCAACACGCTTCAAGTATTCCTCATTCTAGTTACTAGAACCTGAAGAATAGAGCAGGTTCTGCATACAGGGGTTCTGAAGCCTGGCCCAGAGCTGGGTGTTCATGTCTACAAGTTGCAGCTTGTCCAACTCTACATGAGATCACCATATTCTTTGAAACTACCCACTATTATACGGAATTGCAGTTGTGCATTTCTAAAAAGCAACTTAAAAGTGAACAAATCTAAAGTTTCTGCAATTTATCACATGGGTATACATTTTCAAAACTCTTGGACACTCTTTGTGTCCAAGAGTTTTGGACAAGTATTAAATCTCTCTGAGGCCTAAGGACATTTGGCATTTAACACCTTTAAGTTTTTTATGTATATATCCTAAAGGAGTCAATGAGGATTTAAAACTCATTTTTCTCCCAAGTATAAATTTAGTAAACAACACAAATGCTGCTACCTTCAAAGTCCCCAAAAGGTTCAGCTCTGCAGCAAAGATTTTAATTTGTTTAACAAACGTTTATGGAGGACCTAATGTGCACAGAGAGCATGTTGCTACAACAGGGAGATTCATATATTTCAGCATTCAAGACCCCATCCCCTCTACATTCTCGAGGAAGCCATTTGGCAAAGCATACAAAGAAAGACACAATCAGGACATGACATGACATAGGACCATAAAGTACATAATTCTGCATAGAAGTTAATTATGTCTTTTTCCAAGATAATATGTTAAATTGTGTCACAAGGGAAAATGCTAGAGGACCTACTAGATGCCAGGCACTATGATGAGGACAAGGTTGGGGGTGGGAAGTGGGCAGGGACCAAGTATATATAAAAAATAAATGTTAGCTTACAAAAACAGTAATAATATATGCCAGGCACTATCCTAAAATTTGTATGGAACCACAAAAGACCCTGAAGAGCCAAAGCCATCTTGAAAAAGAAGAACAAACCTGGAAGCATCACAATTCCAGATTTCAAGATACACTACTACAAAGCTGTAGTTATCCAAACAGTATAGTACCGGCACAAAAATAGACAAAGGTCAATGGAACAGAAAGAAGAGCCCAGAAACAAACTCACGTTTTTACAGTCAATTACCACAAAGGAGGCAAGAATTTACAATGGGAAAAAGACAAGAAGCAGTGCTAGGAAAAGTGGACAGCTATGTGCAAAATAATGAAACTGGACCGCTTTCTTATACCATGAACAAAATAAACTCAAAATGGATTAAAGACCAAAATGTAGGATCCTGAAACCCTAAAATTCCTAGCAGAGAACTAGGCAGTAATTTCTTTGACATCAGTGACAGACACTTTTCCTAGGTATGTCTTTTCTGGCAAGGGAAACAAAAGCAAAGTTAAACTATTGGGACTATACCAAAATAAAATGTTTTTGCACAGCAAAAAAAAGCTATCAACAAAAAAACTACCTACTGCACTGGATATTTGCAAATGATATATCTGATAAGGGATTAATATCTAAAATATATAAAGGACTTCTACAACTCAACACCAAAAAAACTAAAACATTAATATATAATTTAATAAATAAATATTATATATCTAATAAATATATAAATGACTTCTACAACTCAACACCAAAAAATTTAAAAAATAAGCAGAGGATCTGGACACTTTCCCCAAAGAAGACATACAGATGGCCAACAGATACATGAAAAGATGCTCAACATCACACATCATCAAGGCAAATGCAAATTAAAACCACAATAAACTATCACTTTACACCTGTCAGAATGACAAGAAACAAAAAACACAAGAAAAAAACAAGTATTAGGGAGGCTGTGGAGAAAAGGGAACCCCCACACACTGTAGGAATGCAGATTGGTGTAGTCACTGTGGAAAACAGTATGGAGTGTCCTCAAAAAATTAAAAATAGAATTATCACATGATCCAGCAATTCCACTATTGGGTATTTGCCCAAAGGAAATAAAAACACTAATTCAAAAAGATATATGCACCCTTATGCTTACTGCAGCATTATTTGCAATGGCCAAGATATGGAAGCAACCAAAAAGTCCTCGATAAAAGAATGGATTTAAAAAACGTGTGATACAACACACACACACACACACACACACACGGGAATATTACTCAGTCATAAAAATTAATGATATCTTGCCATTTGCAACAACATGGATGGAGCAAGAAGGTATGACACTAAGTGAAATAAGTTAGCCAGAGAGACACAGATACCATATACTCTCACTCATATGTGGAATTTAAGAAACAAAACAAAGGGGGAAAAGAGACAAACAAAACAGACTCTTAAATGCAGAGAACAAACTGATTGTTACCAGAGGGGAGGTAGGCAGGGTATGGGTGAAAAAGATAAAGGAGATTAAGAGTATCTTAATGAGCACTGAATAATGTACTTAATTGTTGAATCATTATATTGTACATGTGACACTAATGTAACACTGTATGTTAATTATATCTGTCTAAAATATATACATATATCCACACATGTATACGCTAGGCACTTTTCATATACTATCACTAACCCTACTGCAATTTTAAAACAGACATTACTCTTATTTTTACAAGAAAACTGGGGAAGCTACTCAACCTCTCTGAGTATCAAACTGGCCCGGTACCCAGGTAAGATGTGGAGATGGAATGTGAATGCATGACTGGCTTCAAAGCAAACACTATTTAGAAAAGAAATTGAAGCCTGAGTGGGTAAAAAAAAGAGCCAGGTAGGCCTAGGTGAGCAGGATGCTGGGGCGGGGAGTGGGGGGCGGTAAAAGTAAAAGCTAGGCAGCTGAGAATCAGCTATTTCTTCTCCTTTTGGCCAATGGCCTTCCCACATGCCCTCTAACTGTGGACAAGGCTCTTGTACTACCCTCTGTTCCTTCCTTATTAAGTCCCTGGCTTCTATTTTGATCCACAATTCAGAAGGCCTTGCTAGTATATAAAAGAACTACATAGATTTTGAAAATTTCTCTCTGGAATCTTTAACGTCACAGAATTCAGAAATTGTGCCTGTAAAGCAATCTCATATTTATAAGATGTCTGATTTTCTTGTCTTTGTAACAACACTTGGGGGCCACAGAATGAAACTTTGAAAAAATAGCACATATTTGATTATTTGATATGATTTTGAAAAATCTAAGCCCAAATTTACACGGGGTAAAGGAGGTGTCTTTCTCTTGCTTATTCTCCTCTATCTGCTTAGATCCTATTGAAAGATTATATAAATTAAGAACTACAACCAAAAATAGTAACATATAATCTCTTTAGGAATACAGAGACCTTGCCTCTGTTTTGCTCTGATGCAGCTGGACATCCCAGAGGGGGAAAAAAAATTACTTTATTTGCAAACTAGGAAGGACACAACAAACCATTAAGGAGAATAAACATCCATAGGCCAATTCCACTTGGAATTCATTTTAACCCATTTACTGCAATTCAAATCCATTAACATAATGTATCAGGATTACAGAAACAGGGTGATAAGAGAGATACGATACTTGTTTTTTTTTTTTTTTCTTTTTAAAGACATAGTTCCTCTTTTGGGGGCTCAAATTATTTTTTAAGGTGACTTAAGTTACTGAAACAGTTAAGGAAGCACCTTATACAAATCAGCACATGAAGGTATTAAACAGTACATTTTATTTATTTACTCATTATTATTTTTTAAAAACAGTACATTTTAAATGTACAAACTCTGGTAGAATGGTGAGTGCCATGGATAAGCAAGGAATTGTGAAGTTGTACCATGAATCAAGAGCAAATTTTAAAACCACCTTCTTTTTAACTGAAATGTAGCTAAACACTGACTTATTCCCAGATCGGCTCTCAGAAGAAAGAGGCGTAACAAGTTGACAGCACTATACTTTTTAAAAAATTATTAAGAATTCCTGAGTAGATCCTGAGTTAAAGGGACAGCAGCCCAGTTCCTTGTATGAGCAGCCAGCTGCTGGCTGTTAATGTTCAGGATGACGACAACATCCCAAACCAATTATCTTTTGTAAAGCATTTTGCAAAGTTTTAAAAAAATATATTATTTCCTTTATGAAGAAAGACATTTTGGTTTTAAGTATTCATCTCACAACCCTCCATCTAGTGTTTCCACATACATTTCAACACACAGGAAGGGTTTAGTGTGATTTCTTTCTTGTGAGAAAGCTAAAGTCAAATTATTCAGTAAACTAGTTGTAGAAGTTAATTGACCAGTTTACTGTCTGGGATTAAACGGGGGAAAAAAAAGTGTCATCTTTTGAATAGCTCAAGCTGTCCATCTTTCTTTCTTTTCTTTTCTTTTTTCTTAAAGGTTTATTTATTTATTTATGATAGACATAGAGAGAGAGAGAGGCAGAGACACAGGAGGAGGGAGAAGCAGGCTCCATGCCGGGAGCCCGACGCGGGACTCGATCCCGAGACTCCAGGATCGCGCCCTGGGCCAAAGGCAGGGGCTAAACCGCTGAGCCACCCAGGGATCCCTCAAGCTGTCCATCTGAACAAATTGCAAGGGTGTTTCAACTCTTGGGCTCTGACCAAGAGAACTACCCTCTGAACTTCCCCAGAAGCTTCCCTCTACCCAACCGGCACCCACGGTTCTCTAAACCCTGGGTCCTATCAAATGAACACACTTTCCCAACAGAAATGGTATGACAAACACTGGCTGGATATAAATGAAATCGGTATTACTCGAATTTGGGTTTTGTCCTAAGTGGCTGTATGCCCACAGTTGGGGTGACAGTCATCAAACTGGAAATTAATCTGTATATGTTTCTACATGTCACACATTTTCATATTTACAATTCTAAATATTGCAGGAAAGGCAGAGATAGCCAAATTTTCAATCAGGTTTAGCCTCTAAGGAGTGAGAAGCTGAAGGAAAAAAAAAAAAAAAAACACTGGGGCAGAGTTAGATCACTACAAACTTGCTACTTTCAGGATGGCTTCACAAATTGATTTGCAGCTGCCTAGGAGCAGGAGCAGGGGCTTGGTGGGACCAGCTGTGGAGCTCTAACAAGGCCTTACAGCGTCAGCTCAACATTCTCTCAGTGACACTGCTTTGTACCAAACCCAAGAGGAGTGTAAATAACCAAAAACCTGGCCCAGAATCCAAAGAACAAAGGGAACACACATTTTTATCATGGAATAAATACAAAAACAGGCAAAGGTTTTCCAAATCTCCACTTTTTAAGAGGCTAATTTAGAAAGATTTTGCCTCCTGTCAGCTTCGTCCCCTCACAAACCTCATCCCACCACATGGCCTTCAACATAGAAATGGAAATTAAAGAACACAGCAGAGGAACTACACCAGAAAGTCCAAGATCCTAAGTGGTCACCGTTGGATTAAACACACGCCCCTGCAATACTCATGGGTAGGACAATGGCTTTAAAACAAAAGAAAATTGTGAAAATAGAGGTGATCAGAGGGTAAAACATTTAGAATGGGAAAATAAGTACTTAACTATGTTTTTGAGCTACAGTTTAGACATTAGGTAGTTGCATCTGGAGTAATGTAGGAGCTAAGATTTTATTATGAAGGGAAAGCGTTGGCAAGAATTAAATTCTGAGATTAAGCAAGAAGGGACTGACAACAGGGCAGTGCGAGTACATTCTTCTTCATAAAGTAAAACAGCCAAGAGAATGGTAACATTTCCATTTTAGAGGAAATGAAACCTGTAAAAGGGTAACACATGAGACACTGCAGCCTCCCCAAGTCACACAACTAAAAATACATTCTCCTATTTGAAGTACTGGAAAAAGTTATGATTGAAAGTGAGGCAGCATATGTCAACCATTCCCCATGATTGTGCTCCCAAACAGGCAACAGTACCCAGCTGCACCCCCACGACACCAGGCTGAGTCTAGGGTGTTTCAGCGACCACTCTGCCTCAGGGATCTGTGGAAGGAGGCAGAAAGGAAGAGAGACTGCCTCCCAGAAAGGCTTACAGGTTAAGAATGAACTTTTGGTTGGGCACTCCATTGATTAGAGGGGTGAATAATTAGAATTTCTCCACGAAACAAAAAGTTCACTGAGGACCTAAGACTTTATTTCAAAAGTAGGGGCAGGAACCCAGAGGACTTTCTTCTCCTCACTCCAGCCCTGACAAGACACCCACTGGAGAAGCCAATAGGGCTGATTCTGGGAGGACAAGCTGGTTGCCAGAGTTTGTGTGTGGGTGTGTGTGTGTTGGTGTTGTTTTCTTAAGAGCTTGAAAGGGCCTTAGAAGAGTTTTTGGTACAATTCTCTCAATTTTACAAGTCACAGGCTAGGTGGCTTGTCCCAAGTACCACAGCTAGTGCAGCGTTGATGGTACAGTGGTGAGCATGGCTACCTTTCAAAGTACCACAGCTACTTCGTGACAAAGATTACCCCCCCCCCCCCCATCCATACCTGCCAGCCAGTCCTGCCCCTTTCCATGTAACACTCCCTGCAGGACCTCTGCTCCACTCTGTTGAAGACGGTCCCTTCCCTTCCACAGTAGGAGCGATAAAACAAAAACTACGCCAGTATTTTCACTTTGCTTTGGGACCTGTTATTAACACAAACTCCTGGACTTCTCTGACATTGTGAGCTGACTCTGCACATGCCAAATTCCTTCCTAACAGGTTCATTTTTATACTTACCCCAATTGCCCAGGCTCAAAGAAAGGCTTCTATGCCCCCTAGCCCATCACTATACCAAGCTCCACGGAAATTATGTCCTAAATTCAATCCCATCCCTCTCCTACCATTTTCTTTGGATCTTACCAATGGGAGCCGTCTCCTACAGTTTTAAAGCATGCTCAGGCTAGAAAGAGCCAAGCATGAATTAACTACGTCATGCTTCATAATCCATATGTGCTCAATTTCCAAGGGATTATATTATGCATGTTTCCAAAGAATACAAAACAATTACAACTAAGGAATTTAGTCATATGGCAGGGTTCATTAATATTATAACTTCAAAGGACTCAAACTCAAATCTATTTTATGGATTAAATTATGACGTAGGAAGTCAGCACCATTTTCAAAAGCATCCTATTTTTTATATAGCATTAACTTATTTCCATCAGTAAAAACTGTTTAAGAAGCATTTCAGTGTCATTTTGGTCTTTGTAAAATCAAAGTAGGGAAGGTCTGGTGTCATCTAGTCAATTAACAAGTATCAACGGCCCACTGCACGCTGAACCGGCAAACGCAGCCGGTCACACGAAACTGTATCATTTCCTTCTGATTTACACAGACAAATCACTTTCCTGGTAACTTCTGACCCTGCAAAACAGGGCAGACAGAGGAGAAAAAAACCTTGCAAACACTGTACTGCTTCAGGCATTTTAACCAGGGAGAGCCTTCTCCTCAGTTGAAGGTGTTGTGTGGCCTCCTCTCAGCTGCCCTCTTTATGTCCCTCTCTTCCACCTCCTCAGGCTCCCACAGCTCCCACCTACAAGCCGGGGCCAGTGTCAGCACCTGAACTTTGCCTTCCTTCCTTCAACCAACTCTCTTATGTTCAGTATGTTTTGTCCCTCCTAAGACCAATTACACAAAAGGCCTAGTCACTAAGCAACAGGGATCCAAGGGCTACATTTTCTCCCGTTAAAAAAAAAAAAAAAGCAGAGGGGGAAAAAAAGCCAGCATTTTATTTAATTTCGAAATCACGAATGTGGCAAAAAACATTAACTCGATTTTCTGTCTTTCCAGGGCTTTGCCCCAGAACACCCACAGCCATGGTGTGAGGGGCAGAACAGGAGATGGGCTGAAAGGCAATACAGCTGAGTAGAAGTTGCCCAAGACTGGATGAGGCCTGTTTTCCTTCATTCCCTCCTACACATGAAACATCGAAAGAAAATGCTAACTAATTTGGTCAAAGTGACCAATTTGCTTTCACCCTCTCATCACTGGTCCCCACACCCTCTCGCCCTGCTCACTCCTTATTAACTTCTTCCGCTCCCCTTTCCTTCCTCCCTTTCGGTTTCCACCCACCCACTGGGTGATTACTCTTTCTCCTCTCTGCTTCAATATTAACTTTTCAATATTTTTTGAATAAAACATCTCAAAAAACAAAGGACAACAACATCCACTTCACAGGCAGAATGGCTGTGCATCCAAGCAAAACAGTCCTATGGGAATCACACCTCCTGTGCAAACCTGTGCTCTGTGTCTCATTTCCTTCTCTTTAACCTCAAAAGAAAAGCAATTATCACTCCCATTTTCAGAGGTGGAAAGTGAAGTTTAGGGAAGGTAAATCATTTCACTGAAGATGTCTAGCTGCATGGGAACTGGGTCTGCCCAGCTTCCCAACTTAGGTAGTTAGTTCCCTTGTACTTGGCCCAACTGAGACTGCCCCAGCCATAATCTCAAAGCCCCTCGGAGGAGCCCCAATGCCATGTCCAAGGGCAGCATAACAACAGGCTCCTCTGAAACCTCATCTCAGGGATCAGCCACCCCAAGAACCATCCCCAGGCTCTCAAAACTCTGTTCCTGCATCCAGACATACCCCATGGGCTCCAGGTTTAGACCATATTAATAAACTTTGGGGCTGCCAACACTAATATTTAAGCTAGTGAAAGCAATTTTTTGAAGGGACTAAAGGTCCCTAATGCCAAGAACTATCAAAATTCAAAGGTAAAATTAATATAAAATTTATTTTCAATTCATAAATATAAATGGCGAAGAAAACTTTTGAGTAATTTTAAAAAGGAGGGAAGAGGGTCAGATACAAGGATAATAAACTGCAAAAAGAAAAAAAAAAAAAAACCTGGCTGCTTGACAACGTAAAAATTAAACATTTAAAGAATTCAGGCCTCAAAGCTTAGTTTGGTCCTGAAGATATAGTTCAGTACTCTGTTCTAGGTAAAAGCCTCATTCTACCCTAATGAAGCAGCCTTTTTAGGTCCATTCAGCAATCACCAGATGTGTAAAGGCAAGAATGAAAGTATAAATGAAAGCACTCACTTGAGTGCATCACATCTTAAAACATTTGATTACTTTTATTCACCATGCACATACATTCCCACACCTCACCTTCTTTCAAAAATGAAGAGGGAAACCTCTTCCATCTCTTGTGGCTTGTTTGGCAGAACAGGTTGCTCTTTGAGAGGAAATTTTGTATAAAGTTTCTTGTGTTTCAGCTTATACTGAATATTAAATATGTGATAAAGTTGCTAGCGTGATAGATTCAAGAGAACTCTGTAAATAGTATGTTTTTACTTCAGAAAAGTGTGGATATAACAGTGAAAATGTTGATTCGCTTATGCCCATGCAAATATAAAGACTTTAAATCTAAGAACAAGAAAAAAAAAAGCATGTATTGTTTCTTAAAGATTTTATACCCACAAAATCCTAATAAGATGAGGTAGAAAGGACACAATAAAACTTTTTAAAACAACCAACTTTGTAAAATCAAGTCCACATAACGGCTTAGATTCAGAGAACACAATTGATGTCTACCGTCTGCAGCTCCTAATCCCTAATTTCCTAATTCTTTTAATTCTTTCATTACCTGGTAGACATGCATGGATATCGGTACATACAAATCAAGCAGCATTAGCTATGTTTGCAAGCTGCCAGCACTCTGGGGCTAGAGGACCTCTGACATACAACAAAACATATCTGAACCAAAGAGAAGAGAAGAGTGAACTTTGGAAACTACCTTTAAGAGTTTCTTTTCTTTTCTTTTCTTTTTTTTTTTCTAGGAAGATAAAGGGAGACTCAATCTAAAACATAAACAGACAAGCTGCTCTGTGCAGGGCAGAAGGAGGGTAAAGTGACCTCAGTTCTGTAGAGAAACCAGGGAGATGTGAGCCACACATCTGAAGCCAGGTCCCTGACCGTATAGGTGCTTCTGAGAGCACTACAGTTAAGGCTGTACTTAGAAGAGTATTTTCAAAGAGTAGATTTCTTGCTTTCAAGTATTTTTGCCAAATAATGTCTAGTTTTTAACTTTAGAATTGTAAATGTAAACCCCAGTATTATAAACTGCCACTTAAGCTATAGTGGGACAAACCGGCAAGCAGCACAGCATTTATCATCATCCTTACTGCCACCCATGGTGTCCACCAGGACTGTGTGAAAGGTGAAATGAAATTGGTTCACTTCTGTCCAGGGGTTTTAAAAGTGGAGCTGGGAGGCCACAAAGGACATGAGCCTTCTGTATGTCTTCATGTCCTCACTGCACGGAGCCAAGAACTTATAACCTGGGCCGAGAGACCAGTGTTCCAAGGACTCAGCCCAAACACCTATATAGCTTGCTACAGTGAGACTGCTAGGTGACAGTCTTAGTAACCAATTATATTCAGCCCAGCTTTTAGTTTTCTGCCACCAACACCAATCAAAATTCTTTGTAAGCAACATATACAAGCATTCCCTTTTGATTTAAAAATCCTTGATTTTGTTCCCTGGGAGGCACTATTTGGGCTGCTGTCCAAATCTGTGTTCATGGAATTATAATCCTGAGACCCCAAATAAATACCTTTGTTTTTATTTCAGCTCAGCCTCTCGCTTCAGTTGACAACTAGCACTTCACAGCACTTTATGATCTCTTGGAACATTCCTAAATCAGCTGTTTCAAACTTAAGAACACCTCTGACCCATGGGGTTTTCCTGCTTCCTCATGCTGGCAGGGACCAGGTTTCCAGCGGTAATGAGTCTTTACTCCTGCTGCATCTGGGCTTCCTTGAACTAGACCATAAATAACCATCTAAAAACAAAACACTTAAAAATAGATCATTTTTAAAAAGATCTGAAACACAAGTCATAAAACATGAAAATTTACAGAGGACCCACACTGACACTCATTTTTACTTAAAGATGTCTCACTGCAGACAACAGGTAGCTTTTGTGATTTTCACAAATGTCAATATAACTAAATATATTAATGGCCCAGAAAACAGGATTTCTAAGACTCCCTTCAGCCCTGTGCCTTATCTTTCCTTGTAATCCTGCTCCTCTTCTTAACCTGCCTATTTCTCTTCCTGGCATCATTATTTTCTGTCACCAAATTTAAAACCTAGAAGGTAACTCTAGACTTCTCTGGAGAGCCACTCCTCACCAAGTCTGGCCACTCTACTTGGCAGGTATCTCGAGTTCACCTGCTTATTTTCCAAAGCCACCCTCATGCCTGGTCGACCTAGTCTACTCCAACAGCCCTTTCATCTCTGCACTCAGCCAACAGGAGGAGCTTCCGGAAGCCCCGGCCCTGGGGCCTGGCTGTACGTTAGCGAGGGATACCTCCAAGAGCTTGCAGTTAAATTTCTGTAGCTAACCTATCTGCAAAATGACGATAATGACAGTATTTACCTCAAAATCTCCTATAGTTTAAAAGAAAAGAATAAATATAAACATGAAGCATCATGCCTGGCACATGATAAACCTCAAAATATGTTATTTTTATAATGTATTTAAGCCACCCACAGCCCGGATGGCTCAGCGGTTTAGCGCCGCCTTCGGCCCAGGGTGTGATCCTAGAGACTGGGGATTGAGTCCCACGTCGGGCTCCCTGCAAGGAGCCTGTTTCTCCCTCTGCCTGTGTCTCTGCTTCTCTCTCTCTCTGTGTCTCTCAGGAATAAATAAGTAAAATCTTAAAAAAAAAAAAAAAGATTCAGATGTCACTTCAGTTTCAAACCTTGAATGGTTGTTGCCTGTCTACAGAATAACAAATTTTCTAGCCAGCATGCTAGTTATTGCAGCATAAAGAACACCGGGTTTAAATCAAGGCAAAAAATGAACTCAAATTCTGGCTCTTCTTATTAGCTGTGCAATCCTGAAATTCACTTAACTTCCCTTAGCTTCAGTTTTCAAAGGTATCACATGGGGATAATATCCCTCTGGGGAAGTTAATAACTATACCGGGCTGAATAGTACACCCCCCTCCAAAAAATTCACATCCACCTGCAGCCTGTACCTGTGACTTTAATTAGAGATAGTCTTTGCACATATAATAGGTTTCGGTGAGGTCATACTGCATTAGGGTAGGCCCTAAATTCAGAATGACTAGTGTCCTTAAAAGAAGAGACAAAGTGATGGGCATTCAGGGAGAATATGAAGTGAATGAAGGTGGAGGCAGAGACTGGAGTGGCGAGTCCCCAGGCCAAGGCATAGCAATGATGGCTGGCAACCAGCAGAGGCTGGAAAAGGGATGGAAGGATCTCCCCTAGAAGCTTTATAGGGAATGTGGCTGTACTGACACCTTCATTTTGAATATCTAGCCTCCAGAATGGTAAGAAAATAATTTTTTTTTTTTTTTAAGCAACCCAGTTTGTGGTAATTTGTTACAGCAGCCCTAGGAACCTAATACAATAGCTAATAATTAATGCTTAGAAGCATTTGGCATGCAAAATGATTACTCCATGTTACACACAAGGAAACTGGAACTGCAACTGGTTATACAGTGAAGCTGGTGGGAACTCCACTCCACCCGGCTGTGGAGGGCATGGCTTCATACCTGCTTCTAAATGGAATCAGACACAGCCTATGTAATTCCCCACAACACTGCTACTCACACAGTAAGGGCTCAGAAGTGGCAGCAATGGCTATTACTACTCATACTCCAGCTCCCAAACCTGCCTGACCTCCCGGTCAAGGGTAAACATTCTCCTTGGGGGCAGAGAGTAAATATTTGAAGTTTTACATGTCAAGGCAAAATCAAGGCTTTTATACCCATTAAAAAAAATGGAATTTAGAAATGTAGAAGGCACTCTTAGTGCTTTACCAAGTGCTATAAACAGGGACGTAGGTGGGTTTGGCCTACAGGCTGTAGTGCAGACTCCGGCTCCATCTCCCAGTATCTCTGTGGGTAGCTCCAGTCTCCAGTCTGCTGGTCATTTTCTTCTCTTCCCTGTCCCTTGCCTCATGCCTATAGGCAAACACCCTTTCTGTCTCCTGCTCCCCAACCCCACAGATACTGCCTTAGTTTAGGATTTCACCATGTCTTGCTTGAATCACTGTAAGAGCCTCCTATCTCACCTCACCCTAAGCCACCCTTTACACCTGTCACTAGGACCTGTTCATCTAAAGTGCAGGCCAGATCATGTCAATACTGTTTGATCTTCCATGATGGTCCCCCCCATCCCCTCCAGCAGCAGCTGTAAACCCAGTGGCACATCAAAAATCCCATGAGGAGTTCTTTAAAGAACACCAATGTATAGGTCACACGTCCCTAACATTCTGATTAGATCTAGGGTGAGGCCCAATTTACAGCTGTAACCACTCTGGGGCTGAATCTGAGAGGCAGCCAGGATTTAATCCCTGATTTTTGTACAGGATTGATTCCCTCTGCCCAGAATGCCTTTCCCCATTCTGCCGGCTAAGCAAACTTCCAATTTCTTTTCAAAAATCTTCTCAGAGTAAGACTGGGAGAAGCCACCCCTGAACTCTATCCTCTCCCCATAGTTGATTATCCCCTTCTCTGTCCTATTTCACACCACAGTACATGCCCATGACTGCATGTGTCACACTGTACCGTGACAGCTACTCACTTGTCAGTGGGCCTCGTTGACCTGAGCACTGAGCATGCAGCACATCAGCTCTTATATGTTTATCCTAAAGCATTTCTAAGATCAAGAACGTACTTTCTATCTTCCTCTGAAAGTCAAAATATGAGCAGCTTTCACAGGAAAAAAACAAATGCTACCCATCCAAGCCCCTCACACAGTTGTGGATGACGCTTCATCCTCTGGACTCCCATGTACTCTTACCACAGGTACTAAATGAAATCAACCTATCTCCCAATTCTCTGTACAGACATCCTATTTCCATTATAGAACAGAACCTTCCATGAGGGCAGGCACCTACTGTTCAACACCTAAGCTTAGTGCTTTGTGTACCCGTGTCATTCAAGAAGGTGAAATGTACTCTCTCTAGATCTTGTGCTTGGAATTAAGCAAAAGGGACTCCA
This sequence comes from Vulpes vulpes, assembly GCF_048418805.1. Lineage (NCBI taxonomy): Eukaryota > Metazoa > Chordata > Mammalia > Carnivora > Canidae > Vulpes > Vulpes vulpes. Next base: position 119,692,233 of record NC_132783.1, read on the forward strand.
AGAGAAGTATCATAATGAAACCTGACCAACAAAGGAAAAAGTATATATATGCAAATTTAAACATCAAGAATCAATACAAACTGAAATCATGAGGTGCATAACATTACTTTTTCTGGCACACAAAATAAAGCATTTTTAAACTTCCACTTCATAGATGTTTAAGACTTTTAAATCACTTTCATGTTAATTAATGACTTTACCTATAGAATATACCCAGATCCAAAAAAAAAAAAAAAAAGAATATACCCAGATTCTATCTTTATTTCCCATAGTCTTTTTATAAACTCTGGTATCCATCATCATATGATTACAAAAAACACACTCTATAGTAGAAAACATCTATTTCAAAGTCAAGTACTGAGTACCTACTTTTCTCATTCAACAAGCATTGCTTAAGCATTTACTATACATGTACAAAACAGTGGAGCTACATACTACAGGAATGTAAAAACATGACCCTCACAACACTACCCAATAACTGAACAATATATAGTGTTTGGCATACTAGTGAGCACTCTATCAGCCATGACTACTTGGAAAAGACTGGGCTCCAAGCAGAAAACTCTGAGGAGGGAACTAGATCTAAGGCTTGACTGTCAGTACATGTGTTGGTTGGGGAGATGTCAACAGAATGTAGGAGCCCATCAATTTAAAAGGATGAAACTCAAGTTCAGATTCCTAATCCCACCTCTGTCCCACCTCACAGCCTTCTTTATTTCATTCTTATTGTTGTTCAGGCCAAAAACTGCAGAGTCCCCCTTGATGACTCCTCTTCCTCTAACATACCCCCATCTGATCCCTTAGAAAAACCTGATGACTCTACCTTTATAATATATCCAGACCAGGATTCCTCCTCACCATCTCATCATTGTCCCCACTCTGGCCTGCACTTCCATGGTCTCTCATCTGGATTATTAAGGTAGTTTCCTACTGGCCCTCTGCTTCTACCTTTGACACCTTACCTCCTCTCCATTCCATTGTCTACACAGCAGCTGGAGTAGGTCTGTTAAAAGGTTCAGGTGGATGTCATTCCTTGGCTCAAAATCCTGTCATGGCTCCCACCTGCCAAGGATATTTACTCTAGGTCCTAACAATGACCTACAAAGCCCTACTAATTGGACCTTCCAAGACCTCATCTCCTACCGAGATCCTCTTAGCTCCAATCACCTGGCCTTCCACTGCCTAGCAGCACATACCCACCTTAACACCTCTGCTCTAGCTACATCTTCTGCCTGAAAGCTCCCCCTCCCCAGATACCTACTTGGCTAACTCCCTTACCTTCTCCAGGCTTCCACTTAAATCTCATCTGCTCAATGAGACACACGTTGATCATCCTTTTCCATACTTCATTTTGCTTCCCCATGCCCACTTGTCCTGCTCCACTTTTACATTTTCCCCCACCACATTTGTTATAACGTACTTACTGTGTTTGTTTTTTGTTGTCTCTACCCTGATAGAATGTAAGATCCACAAGGGTGATGATCTTTGTTTTGACCACTGATACAACCTGATCTATGATGGACACTCACATATTTGTTGAATAAAATCAGATTTATCTCTCAGAGGATCCTTTGAATAAATCTGATGATCTTGGCTCCCCTCCCTAACTGCCGTCTCCCTACCTGCCAAATAATACATAAAACGTCTTCATCAGAAAAATAAAATCCATTCACGTAAGTGAAAGATAAAAAATTCTAAAAAAGGAGTAAAAATGACAAGTAACACTCATTCACACTAAAGTTTAATTAAGCGACAACTACAAAATCAACAATACAAGGCTGTTTCTACTTTTGAAGAGAAGATATTACTTAGAATTCAAAGTGAAGTACACTTTGTAGGAGGGAAAATCCATCACAATTTCTCTCTTTTGGTGGCTCTACTAATGACATCGCCAGAAAGAATTTCTCCAGCTGGCCGCCACACGTCAGCTTCCGAATATCTGGGAGCTCTCACCAGCAGGCAGGAGGCCAGGTAGTCATCACTTTAATGCTCACAGCACCTGGTAGGGTAAGCCCTCAATGTACGTTCGATCTGAACCAAAAGTTCATAAATGCACATCAACTTGCCAGCTACCAACATCAACTGATAAAGGATTTTCATGCTCTCAGATTACAAAATCACATAAGCTAATAGAATGCTATTGAAACTAGCCTGAAACAAGGTCTAAATGTTCATCCTATACTTTCCTAAGTATTTTATTTTCAACGATGGATGTTGCTATTTAAAAAAAAAAAAAAAAAAAGTCAATCAACAAACGATATCTAGGAGGTCATGAGTCTCTTATTTACAGATGAGGGAACTGAAGCTCAGAAACATTAAAGTGATTTGTGTAAGAATACAAAGAATTTAGAGGAAGGGAGTAGCTAACTGACAGGAGACAATTTACACAAACCCTTTAATGTGAACAGCATACCAATGACTCTACATAACACTGGCATTTATTTCTGTTAACATTCTTTTGGTGTGCAGTACAGGCCAGACATGTTAAAATACAATATTTAACTGCTATACCAGTGACTTATTGGGTTTTTATACTTTTGCCTGTAATTCTGGTGGCAGTAGGCTACCAAGACAGAGGATAAGATTACTAGAATTATCTTTTAAAGAAGGGTACTTATTTTAAAAGTACCTTTCTACTTTTGAAAATTAAGCATTTAGTGAGTAACTACTGAGACCAGTAACATTAATCCTCATGATAACCTTATGAGGAAGCATTCCTACTTTACCAACGAGAAAACAGACTTACAGAGATTAAAAGAACTTGTCCAAAGCTCCCCTCACACCCACACAATGGTTCCCAGATTCCACACTGGCCCACAGTGAAGAGATTCTGAGGATGGAGCTCTTGGCTTATCATGAACCACCCCCCTTTGTTTGTAGGGTTAACTAAGCTCCCTTGTCAGACTCAGCCAGCTCTATCTCCTCTGCGTAGCCTGGGGACGGCTCTCAGCAACCTGGCACAGGGCTTCTCTGCCAGCAGTCAAAGAACTCAGTGAGGATCAGAGTCCTGCCCATCCCTCCTCCAGACATGAATCTAGCCTGTGCTCTGTAAGTGAAGGGTGACAAATGGTACAGGTCCTCTGAATACAGTGCTCTAAACAAGAGCTAAGCATTACTGTGCCATTTTATTTGCGATAATCATTTAACTTGTGGCATCACAAAATTTCACAAATAGATGGCAAATTAAATCAAACTTCATATTAAACTTTGATTTTAAAATACTTTGAGACAACACAGCAATAAATTTTTATTCAGCCTGAGGAAAAAGAACATAACTTAAAGGAACTGTCATGTTTATAAGGGAATTGACACCTTCTCACAGAATTTCTTCATTGTTTGGGTTTTGCCTTACTGTTTGGAAATCCTGAGATGACCAAACAGGAATCTGTGCAGATGACATTTCCCAATAAGAAGGGGAGTCCACATAAGCCAAGACTTATCTGAAGAACATGAATGGGGGCGCAGGTACCAGCCTCCTTTTGATTCTGTTGTGATCAGCCTAACAGGCCAGGATTCCCCAGTGTGATTTCAAGGATTCATGGCTGAAAAAAGAAGTCTGGGAAACCAAAGGCAGGATGCTATGAGCAGCATCCCCACTGAGCTTCATGGCCAAGACTGACTGTGGCCGGTCACACTGACACTGTAACCAAAGAACTCAGTCATCTACTTCAAAACCAACAAAGGTAACCTCATTTTTATTAAGAAAATACAGATAGGGACAAAGGTTATGGCTAGAATTGAAGCCTCCTTTAAAAACAGCTGGAGTCGGATGCAGGGGAGAGGAGAAATGTGTTCAATTAAGATGGAGCTAAAACAAAACAAACAAAACAAAAAATGAATGACCTCAATTCTAGACCAGAAGTTTCAAAATAAAGATGAGTTTGTAAACAGCCCGCTTATTAGACCTTTTCTCTGTATTCCTGGCACCACCCTCTCAGGTCTATTTTTAGCCACAAAATGGGGAGCAGACAGGGAAGGGCTAACTGTGGCCCAGCATTTACCGTGGCTGCCCTGCCAGGACTCTGGCTATCTTTAATTAATGTCTGAGGGATATAAGACGGACCCTACCCATGGTGAAAGGACGCACAATGGTGAAACTCTACCCCGCAGAACTGACAGGCCCACGACTGGTGTACCATTCCTGAGGTCCCGGGGCTATGTTTTGTTGAAAAGAAGGCTCCATCTGGAACATTTACCGAGGGCAATGTGGAAACCCTGCATATTGAAGAGTACAGAAAACAGGGCTGCCTGTTTATCTAGTTCTGTCATCCTGCTTCACAGAGTCACACTATATTTTATCCACAAATCACTTCTACATGACCTATACCTTTTCTCCAAAAATAAAGAAATTTCCTTTTAAGTGACTCCCTCCTGCTATCTAGTCCTCATTCCTAAATAAAGATGAAACCAACATTTACAGTCCTTCCCTTTCACTGTTTCCCCAGGAGATAAGCCTAAAGCTTTTAAACCACAACAACTCACTGTCATACAGATTAAGCTTTATTAAATATTAGAGATTAAACATCTTTGGAAACAGACCCGAATAAGCTAAGAAACTGATAGTGAAACAGATTCTATGTACCCCAAGCTGACCAACATCAGCATTCTTAAGGCATACTACAGGCAGGGATGATAAATGGGAGGAGATAAAATGCAACCATTCCAAAAAAAAAAAAGAAAGAAAGAAAATCAGACCACAGCATTACAAAGCTCAGCAGTGACAGACATGTGACTAGTCAGGAATCAATGAGCCGCCTATGAACAAAGAATTTAAGAGAATCCTGTTAAGATAGAGTATGAATAAAATTCAAACACCTTCTGAATTCCCACCTCCTATACTTCGGACTACAGCAGATTGCCTTCTTCCTACACTGGACTCCATTAACCAAAATAGCTCTAATCATCTAAGACTCCAGGAGTCGATGAAAAAATTCAAATTCTAGAATTCTCTAAGGAAACCATATGGCTGGCTTTCCTTGCTTCTACAGAAAGTACTTACGCTAAAACCATTATTAAGTTTAAACAATGGTTTTAGTACTAAGTATAGTCAGAAAAATGCCAGCCGACCACATTTAAGAGTATTTGAGTTTCCCACCCTCATTCTGGAGCTGGTTTCCTCACAGTCTCAGATGTCCATTCTGAAGCCAGTTGTCTTTTCTGAATGAACAATGAAGGCGGGATGCAAAGCAGATGAGCATCCTCACACCACAGAATATTACTCACTGGTTGAGTGCCTGGGAAGTTCTGCAGAGAGGGGGCTGGCAGGGCCATGCCCCTCCCAGTCTGTATTACTTAAGCCTGTGTGGAAAGGAGGGGGGTGCCATGAGATGACCAAGTGAAAAGAAAACCACCTTGAGAGTCTGTGCAAAGGTTATCAACTGCTGGAGAACTCTGCAAGGATTGACAGTTAAACCATGGTAGCACAGCGTGGTCCAAGAGAACCTTCAGTGATGAAAGGGTCTGTTGTGTATCCGTCATCCAACGTGGTAGCCACTGGCTACAGAGCACATGAAATCCAGCTAGTGTGATCAAGGAACCGAATTATTTTATTTTAATTAAATTTAGTCATATGTGTCTCACAGATACAGCACTGAACAGCACAGGTTTAGAACCCTAGGAAAGCTGACCACAGCAGTCTCCTGGATAAGAAAAAAGTTCAGAGACTAATAATGGTCCTGTCCTTTCCCCTGGGAATTAAGGGGAGAGGGCCACACACACACACATACTTAATTACCTCCCCTTAACTGTGTTAGTAATTAAAAAGCACTTTCTAATCATTTCTTTCTCATCTGAATGTGGACCTAACATATGATTAGAACATGTAAAATGTGGAAGTACTGAAACTGCTTTTCTCTTCCTGTCAACAATGAGAACTTAAGGGTAGAAATTATTTTGAATTTTGACATTTCTAAGTTGAAATATAAACTTTGAACCAAGTACTTAAACAAAAGATAGTTTAGGCTGCTTTAAAGATGGTTATCATTTTTTTCTTCTTTTTGTTGTCCTCTCAAAAGTCACAGTAAAATCTTTGATGTGATTACGGTTTGAGACCTGAGAGAAAAAAACAACCTGTCAACAAAATCCCCAAGTGCTCAGACTAAAAAAGATTCATTCCAATAGCAACTGTGTAGTTAAGTTGGGGCGGGAGGGCGGGGGGGGGGGGGGGGAGGTGGGGGGGGGGGGAAGCTGCTTTTTGCAACCACACATTCTGAAGATCCAGAACAGATTTAAAAAGCTTTAGCATAACTTATATTTGTCTCATCTGTATTCCTAAAAATCGCCAGCATTAGCATCCTTGATAAAAACTGGCAGTAAGCAAATGCTTTTAGTCTTATGCATTGTACACTACAGCTTTAAGTGGCAGTACATTCTAAAGACGTGTCATCTAGGGACACACACTCCCTGTACATTACACACCAAGGTTACAGCAGAAACAAACTATATTCAGTATCAACTGATTTTCTCTCTGAACTTCTTAAAGATTGTTTAGTGCCCTTCAATCTGTCTAAACAACGTAAAATGGTACTGTTTTTTTTTTAAGATTTTATTTATTTATTCATTCATGAGAGACACACAGAGAGAGACAGAGAGAGAGAGAGGCAGAAACACAGGCGAGGGAGAAACAGGCTTCCTGCAGAGAGCCCAATGTGGGACTCAATCCCAGAACTCCGGGATCATGACCTGAGCCGAAGGCAGGCACTCAACCACTGAGTCACTCAGGTGCCCAATGGTACTGGTTTTAATGAAGTTTTTCAAATCCCAAGAAATAGAATACAATCTTAGTTCTAGGATTAAAAAAAAAAAAAAAAAAAAAAAGGAAACTACACAGTTTAATAAACTACAAAAACTACTGCTGTAAACTCAAAATAGACCTTAGAACAAAGATCATACCTTTTCTAATAAACAGTTTCGACAGCAGGACACTTGACAAGGCTGTGTGTGATCAGAGTAACAGTAAAGTCAGTGAATGAACTGCTGCTACCCTGTAGCAGCCAGTCACCTGGGTCTGCCTGCAGATGTCTGTACCTGTCTCCACCCTTTCAACTATTCACCAACAATTTGCATAAACTCAAAAAATATGTAAAAAAGCAGCATGGGTCCAGGCTGCTATAAAACAATGGTATTTAAATACAAGATCTGGCATAAAGACTCCAAGAGTCAGTCCCACCAGCCAAAAAGTCAAGGAGTTGCAGCAATTTTTACACAAAAAGGCCTAAGGAATGTAGATACAGGTTCAATATGGTTGCTCAAATAGCTAATTCAATCTCAGACTCCATTTGGCAAAATGTAAATTGCCAAGAAAGTTACTTTTCTCTACCAAAATTAGTACCGTAGGTGCTTCAAGATACTGCATTTTAGTAGGGCCAGCAGGATGTGGAAAGACCCCCCCCCCCCCCTTGGTGAGTGAGAAAGACTAGTCACACACCTGGACAGGGGAGGAGCGCAGCAGAGACAAGGAAGGTAAGGAAGCAAGACAGCTGTCTCCTCAAGTGTGAAGGGCTAACATGTGGACAAGGAATAGACTTACTCTGTGTGGTATCAGGGAACAGAAAAACAATCGAGACAGGCAAATTTTAGTTCAATGCAAGGAAGAGTATGTCAGACATCAGCGTTGTTCATAATTGGACCGGCCCACCTGGAAAGGCAGTGAGCACCTCCTTACTGAAGGCCAAACCTCAAGAGCCCAAGAGGTTTCCACTATAATAGGAAGTTAGGATTAGGTAACTCCCTCCACATTGCCTCCCTCCTCCCCCCCCACTGAACAGGAGACGTTCACAGGCACCACCACCTCCCTAACTCAGACATGTCCGGATTCTCTCACTCCAGGCTTTACTGTTCTAATTTATTTTCCAAGGGGGGGGTGGGGGGTGGGGAAGACCTGCAAATTTTTGTGCTTTAACAAAAGTTAGGGATACTAACACCTAATGATGAGACAAGCTTTGACAGCTGGGCAGCTAATTCACCGGAATGCCAGAAGCACTGCCCTCAGACGTGATATTCAGATTCTGTGCATTCTTTGTAGTTTCCCTACATCATTTTCCTAAATAATACTCTTTAAATTCAGTTAATAGACCCCAAACTCAAAATGACTGAGCTGAAAGAGGTTTAATTTTCTTAAAACTTCCTGAAATTAGAGTGAGCCTTTTACCTCATTCTTCAAAGGTTACGAGCAAGAAGCCTATGCGGGGCGTTCTTAAATTGCTAGAACCTCAGAGAACCGATTCTAATTCCTCTTCCAAACCAGGAATTGAGACATGTGGAAGGGAGACGTGGGACTTACCTTTACTTGCAGATATACATCCATCCTTCCCCATTATTTCCATGCTTCCTGAAACCCATCACTAAGGGACCCCGCAGTGTTCAAATGGATGCCTGACTCGGTTTGGGTCCTCTTCTAATTCTACCCTAGGCCCAAGATTACAGATCCCAGAAACTCATTACCTGACTATTCAAACTCTAAAATGATAGCACTGTCCTAAGAAGTACTCTCAGAACTCTCCCTGAAGAGCAAGTACCCGCTCCCTGTCTGAAAATACTTTAGGGAGGCAGCTACCTGCCCACAATCGATCTCATGCGCTCAGGAAAAAACAAAAACAAAAACAAAAAACAAAAAAAAACAGGCCAGCTGTCCACATCCCTGCTTGATTCCCAACCTGTAGGTCGCTAGGTCTGAAACAGACGACGGTACTTCCGTCCAAGTCATCCCTTCCAGCCTCAACCACACATTCCAGATCCATCACCATCTGCCAGGCTTTTTACCTTTCTGAACGTGAATGATGTCAGGGAAGTTGGCCAGGTGCCCCTGATAGAGCGCTAACAGGTCCATGACCGGGTCCAGGTCCTGCCTGGGCTGCTCGGCAAAGAGCTCGCCGATGGCGTCGTAGGCATCTCCGGTGAAGGCGATGGCCTGGTTCAGGCCGGCCGAGAAGGCCTGCTGGTCCAGCTCGAAGGCCTGGCTGAGGCCGCGGAAGGACTGGCCCACCTTCTGGTACTCCTTCTTGAAGCCCGTCACCTGCTTGCGCGCGAACTCGTTGGCCGTGTGGTTGAGCTGCAGCGCGCTGTCATCCATCTTCTTGGTGAAGCACTTGAAGCCGTCGATCTTGCTCTCCACTTCCTGCAGGTCCAGGGCCGCGGCGGGGGGCGTGCTCAGGGTCAGGAAGAAGTTGGCGCCCACCATCTCGTCTTTCTCGGCCTTCCTCTTGCCCTGCTTCCAGGCCTTCTCGTCCGTGCTGCTGGGGCAGGTCAGGAAGTGCTGGAAGACGTCGCACTGCGCCAGCACCGGGTGGCTGGCCATGTGGTTCATCCACCAGATGAGCCCCTTCCTGCGCTTGGAGATGAAGTCCTCCTCGAAGCGGCCGGTGGCCTGCTTCTCGGGCAGGTGGGGCACCGAGATGACGGGGAACTTCTCGGCCAGCCGCGCGTACAGCCAGTCGAAGTGCTTGTAGCGCCGGTGCACCGGCACCTGCGTGTGCGTGGGCACCAGCTTGTAGGAGATGTAGCTCTTCATGCCCTTGAACTTGGTCTGCTTGGTCGGGTCGTCGATGGTGCACTGGAAGGGGTACGGGTTCTCCTGCCACTCGGGGCCGTAGGGCCCCAGCACCACGCACAGCTTGTCCCCGTCCTTCACGAAGCCCGACGCCTCGCCCAGCACGAAGGCCTCGCCGCCCGACTTGACGAAGGTGGAGAAGCGGTTGAGGTTGCGGCTCACGGTGGCCGAGCTCTTGGCGCCCGACGGCGGGTGCTGCGGGGCCGCCGCGCCGCGGGCGCCCAGCGACAGGTCGGGGCGCGTGGACAGGCGGTAGCGCCCGGCCGCGCCGCCGGCGGCCGACGAGCCGTCGAGGTCCGGGTAGGCGCCGCTGCCCAGCGCGCCCGGCTCGTCCGCCACGGTGGAGCTGTCGTCCCACTCGTCGTCCCAGTCGTCGTCGCTGCCCTGGCTGGCCTGGTAGCCGCCGCCGTACAGCTGCGGGGGAGGCGGCTGCAGGGCGCCGCCGCCGTACGGGAAGCCGGCGGCCGGCGGCTGGAAGGCGGCGGCGGGCGGCGCGGCGGGCAGGGGCTCGAAGCCGCCGGGCGGGACGTTGGCGTAGCGAGCCGGGGCCCCGGGGCCGCCGTCGCCCGCCGGGCCGGGCTCGGGGGCGCGGATCACCTGCACGTACGAGGCCGGGAAGAGGCCGCGGTCGCCGCGGCTGTTGACCCCCTCGAGCCAGCCCTCGATGTCCTGCTCGCTGCACAGGCTCAGCACCTCGTGCTCCCGCAGCGAGATCTCGCCCGGGTTCTCCGACCTGAAGTCGTACAGCGCCCGGGCGCGCAGCGCCATGGCCCCCGCGCCGCGGCCGGCGGCCCCCTCTCCTCGCGCCGCGAGCCCCGGGGCCCGCCCGAGGGGCCCGCGGGGTGGCCCGAGCCCCGCCCGGCGCGCGCGCAGCCGAGCCCCGAGGACAGCGCGCGGTCCCGCGCCCCGGCCCCGCCGGTCGCGCCCTCCGCGCCGCTCGGCTCGCAGCGCCGACTGCCGCGCTGGGCCGCCGCCGGGCGGGGGCGGGGCCCGGGCCCGCCGCCGCCCACGTCCCCAGCGGCGCTAAATCCACGGCCGAGCGCCGCGCGCCAGGCCGGAGCAAGCGATGGCCGAGCCGCCGCGCCCGCCGGCGGGGCGCGCTCGGCGGCCGCCACTGCCCCCTGCAGGCGGGCCCGCGCGGTGACGCCGCTCCGCGGCAGGGCTGCCCCCCCGCCCCCCCCGCCCCCCGGACAGCCGTGAACTGTGTGTGGCAGGCGTTTATTTAGGCTCTTAGCTTAAAAAAACTTTTTAAGAAAAGAAGCAGTCGCGAAAGGACACCAATATTCGCCTTCCTGACGAACGTCCCTCCCTGCCCGCTGCGCGAGCGCTCCCAGCGTGACTTGGCCTCACACCTGGTGGAGGGTCGTCAGCGCCTCTCAGCAGGATGCCCGGCGCCCGGCGCTGCCCGCCCCCTGTCTCCTCTGGCGAGGAGGGCAGGAGGAGCCCGGGGGCCCAGGAAGGAAGGTGTCGGGTTTGGCAGAGTAAGATGCCGAGGGCGGCGGTGGAGGAGGGTCCACGACGAAGTTGGCCCACACCTGGGGCGCTGGCCCTTCGCAGGTGTCCCTCGGCCCCGGGACACGCAGGTGGTGTGCGGACGACAGCTTAGCCCCGAGGCAGGCTGCTCGGCTCCAATCTGCTTTTTATTATTATCATTATTCATGAGAGGCACAGAGAGAGAGGGGCAGAGTCCTGGGCAGGGGGAGGGAGAAGCAGTCTCCGTGCTGGGAGCCCGATGGGGGACTCGATCCCGGGGCCCGGGGGCACGCCCTGGGCCGAAGGCAGAGGCTCAACCCCTGAGCCTCCCGGACGACGCGCCCCCGACGTGCTTGGGGACACCGCCGAGCTCGTGACCTTGAGCAAGTCACTTAGTGCCCCTCCCTCCTGCGGCTGTGATGGGGTTTTTATGACCATGTAATCCTTACTTTGCAGATGAGAAAAATGAAACAGAGTCTTATACGGCAACTACCGTACACGGGGAGCACAGCTCCAGGTGTTTGCTGCGCTGTCATTTGGGAAAGCAAAAACCCTGTCCTCCTTCATCCTAAAAAATCACAATCCCAGGGCAGATGCACCAGAAAGGACCCCCGTGCTCACAGCCCGACTCCTGATCTGAGATCAGTGATCATCTCTCTCCATTCATCTTTGTCTCGCTCTATTTATGTCATCTTTAAGATAAGTACAGTTTAGAAATCACTTCCTGAAATAGGAACTCCAATCTCCAAAGCTGCCCTGTTTCACATCTTCTTCTCCTTCAGTGTGTCATTCGCCCCAGGCTTTTTCTTCCCGTAATTATTACGTCTAGCCTAATTATTCCTTTGAAGACACCTCTAATTGGGATTCACAATTCATATGTCATTAATTTCAGCCTGTCCTCTGACCCTTCTCCAGCAAATCTGGGAAACAGGCCAGAAGAGTTTACAATTATTGTAAGGAAGGGCTCTGTGGTATTCTAAGCATCTTGCCCAAAACCACCAACCTCGTATACCAGAATTACTCCCACAGTGTTTATCCCTGGTGCAAAAATCTTAATTCAATCCTGTAAGCAAATTCTGAATTACAACATTTTTAGCTGAAAATTCTGGGTTAGGATCCGCTTTACAGTAAGCAACCAGAGGTCACTGAATTTCAATGTCAACAATTTATGTGGTCGGAAACATGAAGTCAACGTTTATGAAACATCTAGAATACCATTGATTTTACTTATTAACTAGGAGAAGCTAACCCAGAATACTGAGAATAAATACATTGAATTTCACCCTTACTATTCATCTGGTAGTTACCTTTTAAGGTTAAAAAGTTAATTTTTAAATTTTTTTTAAATTTTTAAGATTTTTTTTATAAAAAGTTAAAGTAACATGAAACTTGCAGTTGCTTCAGGTTTTGAAACAGAGAGACAAAAAAAATCTATTTCAGGTATGAAAATTCCGGGAATTTGAGGTGATTGATGGCTTTTACAGACTGGCTGGGCTGCTCCTTAGAAACAGTGGTTGAGAACTACCAGACGTCAGAGGTTGTTTGCTGTACCAGTACACAAGCAACTGTTCAGTTTGTGGGGAGTCTGGAGGAAGGCCAGGCATCAGGCTTGGTGAAGAACAGGGACAGGCTCTCTGTGGTGCCTGGCTACATGGCACCTGAGTGGCTGGAAATGCCCATTAGGATCTTGGATATTTTATTTTTTTAAGATTTTTTTTTTAAATGTGTTTATTCATGAGGCACAGAGAGAGAGGCAGAGATATAGGCAGAGAAAGAAGCAGGCTCCCTGTGGGTACCCCAATGCTGGACTCAATCCTGGGACTCTGGGATCATGCCCTGAGCCAAAGGCAGATGCTCAACCGCTAAGCCACCCAGGCGTCCCAGGGTCTTGGATATTTTTAAAAATATGCTCAAGTGTAACAATTCATAACTGTTCACTCAGGGAAGTAGATATAGTGATACATTTTTAAAAGATTTCTCTAGAAAATGAAGCATAGTTTGCATGATTTAGGGTATGTAATACTCGTTATGACCATCAACTATTTCTATTTCATTACATTTTTGTAAGAACACATCGTTAGGGAACAATAAACGGCTCTAAAAACCCATATTTTCACACTTCTTCTTTTGGCCGGAGAAGTCTTATGTGGCCTGGCCCCTGCCTCTCTTTCCAATTCCTTTCTTCCACTAGAGTGAAACCACAGTAGTTTCTTTGTTATTCCTGGAACAAGCCAAGCACATTTGTGTGCCTCAGATTGCTTTAATAGACCTTATTTTTTTAGAGCAATTTTAGGTTCATAGCAAAACTGAGCAGAAGGTGCTGGAGATTTTCCATATACCCTCTCTTCACGCATATAGCCCCTTCCCCACTATCAACCTCTCCAGTCAGAGTGGTGCATTGGTTACTGTTGGTAAACCCACACTGGCACATAGTTACTGCTCAAAGTCTGTAGCTTACATTAGGATTCACTCTTGGTGTTGTACCTTCTATGGATTTGGACAAATGTATAATGACATGTATCTGCATCTATCAGTGTAGAATCACGCAGAGTAGTTTTGCTGCCCTAAATCTTATCCGTGCTCTACCCATTCATCCCTTCTACCCTCCTAACCTCTGGCAAACACTGATCTTTCTACTGGCTCCATTGTTATGCCTCTTCCTGTCATATAGTCGGAATCATACAGTACGTAGCCTTTTTAGATTGACTTCTTTCACTTGGTAATATGCATTTAAGCTTCCTCCACGTCTCTCCCTAGCTTGATAGCTTGATAGGTCATTTCTTCTAAGCCCTGATAGTATTCCATTGTATGTATCACTTTTTTTTATTATTTACCTAACTGAACAACATTCTAGGTTTTGGCAATTATATATGAGGCTGCTATAAACATCTCTGTGCAGGTTTCTGTGTGGATATAAGTTTTAGATTCCTTTGGATAAATGCCAAGGAGTAGGATTCCTGGACTGTATAGTAAGGGTATGTTTTGTTTTGTAAGAAACTTTCAACTTCCAAAGTGACTCTACTACTTTGCATTACCACCAGCAATGAATGAGAATTCCTGTTGCTTCACATCCTTGTCAGCATTTGGTATTGTTAGTGTTCTAGATTTTGGGCATTCTGATAAGTGTGTAGTGGTATCTCGTTGTTTTCATTTGCATTTCCCTGGTGGCATATGACACAGAGCATTTTTTTCATGTGCTTATTTGCCATCCATATGTCTTCTGCAGTGAGGTAGTCTGCTAAGATCTTTGGCCCATTTTTAAATTGGGTTGCTTTCCTTATTGTTGAGTTTTAAGAATTTTTGTGTTTATTAGAAATGAATCCTTTATCAGATGTGTCTTTTGCAAATATTGCTCTTAGGCTGTGCCTTGTCTTCTCACTCTCTTGGCATTGTCTCTCACAAAGCAGAAGTTTTTAATTTTAATGAAGTCCAGCTTATCAATTATTTCTATCATGGATAATGCCTTTGGAGTTCTGTCTAAAAAGTCATTGCCATGCCCAAGGTCATCTAGATTTTCTCCTGTTATCTTCTAGGAGTTTTATAGTTTTGTATTGCATATTGAGGTCTCTGATCCATTCTGAGTTAATTTTTGTGGAAGGTGGAAGGTCTATGCCTAGGTTTATTTCTTTTTCCATGCAGATGTCCAGCTGCTCCAGCACTATTTGTCAAAAAGACTATCTGTGCCTCTTTGTGCTGTCTTTGCTCCTTTGCCAAAGATCAGTTGACTATATTTGTGTGAATCTATTTCTGGGCTCTCTATTTTGTCCCATTGATCCATCTGTCTGTTCTTTCACCAGTACCACACTGTCTGATGACTGCAGAGTAAGACTTAAAGTTGAGTCGTGTCAGTCCTCTTTCATCTTCTACTGTCTTAGCTATTCTGGGTCTTTTGTCCTCTTTCATCTTCTACTGTCTTAGCTATTCTGGGTCTTTTGCCTCTCTATGTAAACTTTATAATCAGTTTGTTGATATCTACAAAATAATGCTGGGATTTTGATTGGGGATTATATTTAATCTACAGATCAAGTTGGAAAGAGCTGACATCTTGAGTTTTCCTATCCAAGAACGTGGAATAGCTCGCCTTTTACTTATTTAATTTCTTTCATCAGAATTTTGATTTCTCCTCATATAGATCTTGTACATATTTTGTCAGATTTATACCTAAGCATTTCATTTTCAATGGGTGCTAAGGTAAGTGGTATCATGTTTTCAATTCCACTTGTTCATTGCTGGTACATGTAGGAAAACAGTTGGTTTTTGCATATTAATTGTTCATCTTGCAATCTTGTTATAATCACATTTGAGCTCCAGGGGTGGGGAGAAGGGTTTAGTTGATTCTTTTAGATTTTCTACATAGCCAATCATGTCATCTGCAAACAAAGACAGTTTTATTTCTTCCTAATCTGTATACTTTTTATTTTATGGTCTTCTTCAGTCCATTAGCTAGGACTTCCAATATGATTTTGAAAAGCATTAGCAAGGGGGGCTTCTTTGTCTTGTTTCTGATCTTAGTGAGACTGCTTCAAGCTTCCTTCTTATCATTAAGTGCAATGTTAGGCATAAGGTCTTTTTTGTAGATATTCTTTATCAAACTGAGGAAGTTTCCTTCTATTCTTACTTTACTGAAAGGATCTATCATGAATGGGTATTGGGTTTTATAAATTATTTTTCTGCCTTTATTGAAATGATCACATGATTTTTCTTCTTTGACCTATTGACATTAATTAATTTTCACTGTTGAACCAGCCTGGCATACCTACATAATCCCACTTGGCCATGGTTTATAATTTATTTTATGCATTATTGGATTTGATTTATAATATATTTTGTTGTATTTATGCTCATGAGAGATATTGATCTGTAGTTTTATTTTCTTGTGATGTCTGTTTATTTTGGGTATTAGAGTGATGCCAGCATCACTCCTAGAATGAGTTAGGAAGTATTGCCTCTGCTTCTGTTCTCTGAAAGAGATTGTAGGAAATTGATATAATTTCTTTCTTTTGGTAGAATTCACTAGTGGACCCACCTGGGCCTAGTACTTTTTGTTTTGGGAGGTTATTCATTGTTGATTCAATTACTTTGATATAGGCCTATTCAGATTGTTTATTTCTTCTTGTATGAATCTTGGCACATTGTGTCTTTTAAGGAATTGGTCTATTTCAAGTAGTTTATCACGTTTGTAGGCATAGAGTTGTTCATAGTATTTATTATTATTTTAATGTCCATGGGATTTGTAGTTATATATCCTTTTTAATTTCTGATAGTAGTAATTTGTGTTCTGTCTCTTTGTTTCTTAGCCTGGCTAGAGGCTTATTGATCCTTTCAAAGAAATAGCTTTTGATTTCATGGAGTCTATTGATTTTCTCTTTTCAATTTCATTGATTTGTGTTCTATTTTTTATTATTTCTTTTCTTCTGCTTGCTTTGTATTTAACTTGCTCTTCTCTTTTAGTTTCTGAAGGTGGAAGCTTTGATAATTGATTTTTTTCTGCTTTTCTAATATATTCATCCATGGCTATACATTTCCTTTGACTACTGTTCTCACTGCATCCCACATCTCACTATTTTTTTAAAGATTTTATTTATTTATTCATGAGAGACACACAGAAAGAGAGGGAGAGAGTCAGAGACACAGGCAGAGGGAGAAGGCTCCATGCAGGGAGCCTGACGTGGGATTCGATCCCGGAACTCCAGGATCACGGCCTGGGCCAAAGGTGGCACTAAACCGCTGAGCCACCCAGGCTGCCCCCACATCTCACATTTTGATATGTTGTCTTTGCATTTTCATTTAGTCAAAAATATTTCTTTATATTTCTTTTGAGATTTCTTCTTTGGTCCATGTGCTATTTAGAAGTATGTTGTTTAATCTCCATGTATTTGGGGATTTTTCCAGCCACTTTTCTGTTGTTGCTTTATTTTAGTTCCACTGTGGTCCAAGAGTAGACATAATGATATCTATTCTTTTAAATTTGTTAAGGAGTGTTTTATAGCCCAGGCTATGGTCAATTTTGATGGGTGTTCTCTGTGAACTTGAGAAAAATGTTTATTCTACTGTGTTGGATGAAGCAGTCTATATCTGTCCATTATATACAGTTAATTGAGGGTGTTGTTGAGTTCAACTATGTTCTTACTGACTTTCTGCTTGCTGGATCTGTCCATTTTTTATAGAGAGGTGTTGAAATCTCCAACTATAATAGTAAATTCATCTATTTCTCTTTACAGTCCTATCAGTTTTTGCCTCATGTATTTTGCCACTGTGTTGTTTGTGCACACATTTTAAAGATTATGTCTTCTTGGAGAGTTGACCTATCATTATGTAATGCCTTTTCCTATCCCTGATAACTTTCCTTATTCTGAAATCTTCTCTGTCTGAAATTTATATAGCTACTCCTGCTTTCTTCTGATTAGTATTAGCATGGTATATCTTTCTTCACTCATTTACTTTTTAATCTATATGTCTTATATTTCAAGTGGATTTTTTATAGACAACAGCATATAGTTGTGTCTTGTTTTTCAATTCATTCCAACAATCTCTGTCTTTTAACTGGTACATTTAGACAATTGACATTCAAAGTGATTATTGATAGAATTGGGTTAATGTCTACCATATTTGTTACTGCTTTCAATTTATTGCCCTTGTTCTTTGATTCCATTTTTGTCTTCTACTCTTTTTCTGCCATTTCTGGTTTTGAGCATTTAATGATTCTATTTTTCTCCTCTCTTACATATCAGTTATCCTTATTTTTTAGAAGTTGCCCTAGAGCTTGGAGTATGCATTTACAACTAATCTAAGTCTGCTTTCAAATAATACTACACTGCTTCATGGGTAGTGTGAGCACCATATAACAACAAAATAACACTAAATCCCTCCCATCCCTTGTATCATTGATATCATCTATTTCATGTGTATATAAGCATACATAAATGTATATATGTGCATTAATATACATGTTGCTATTATTATTTTGAACAGTTATCTGTTAGATCAATTAAGAAAAATAAGAGATTTTAATTTTCCTTTACCTTTTTCTTCTCCAACATTCTTCATTTCTTTATGTAGATCTGAGTTTCTAAGCTATACCATATTCCTTCTCCATGAAGAACTTCTAACATTTCTTGCAAAGCAGGTCTACTCGTAATAAATTCTTTCAATTTTTGTTTGTCTAAGAAGGTCTTAATTTCTCAGGGCATGCTATTCCCCAGGAACTCACCAATTACAGTTCAGGTTTTTCTACTCTAGCACTATTTCCTACAGAGGTTTCTGCTCTGATAAGTTGGATTCTCTATATTCACCATCTATCTCTCTATAATGGGTATGGTAGTTTGCCCTGTGACCTTACTTCTCTTACGGATCTAAGAAGACTTTATTTTTTCAGTTTATTCATCTTTTTACTTCTCCCTAGAATGGAGTAGCAACTTCCAAGCTTCTTACATGTCAGACCAGAAATCAGAACTTACCTCAGTTTTTTGTCTTTGATGTTATTTTGTTTGTTTGTTTGTTTTGTTTTGTTTTCTGTCTGGAATCCTCTTCCCCCTGAGATCCACCATGCTGCATCTCCACTTCATTCGCAATCACTGTGGTTTCTCTATTCTTCCTTTCTTCTTCTGCATTGGAGAATACAGAAGTAAGATGGAGAGGGCCCAGGATCCTAAGTCACCAACCCCAATCAGACTTTAAGAGAAACCTTTGTTGGTCAAGCCATTAAGATTGCATGATTTGTTTATTGATGCAGCTGACTTTAATTATCCTAAGTAATACTCTCTCCCTCCCTCCCTTGCATCCCCCCAACCAGTGCTTCCTTTTGTAACACTGATTACCAACCATAAACACACGTATATATTAATTGGCTCCTTTATTAGAATCCAAACCTTTTCAGAACAGGAAGTTTTTCCCAGGCACTGAGGATACAGCAATGAACAAAACAAACATGGTAGGCAACTAACAAATATTTGTTCAATGAATTTCCTCCCTGGAGTCAGCTCTTCTCAGTAGTTCTTCATGTGTCTGGGTCTTTTTGCCTCTGCCTCTCTGTTGCCAGCTATAACTAAATGCTTCTAAGGGCAACCAAATGACGCTTCTCTTCAAATCAACAACCTTAAAGTTAACAACCCAGAATAGTACTCCAGATTTTCTGAGATTGGCACATTCACCATTGGTTGATTTATATTTGGCTGTTTGTATAATATTATAAATTACACTATATTTATATTTACTTGAAAGCTCTTTGTAAAATATATCAAACTTACACAAATATATACATAGGATTTCATAATAACTGTCACTACTTAAAATCTTATTTCCTGCTGTATTTTCACCACAGCCCTTCCATGGACAGAGCAGATATTATCTCTACTGTCACAGAGCAGGAAGCCCAACTACAGAGGGGTCTCTGCTGACATTCTGTGGTTGGAGAGTAGGCCAGGGGCTACTCAGCTGTCTTGAGAACTTTCATAGTCTGAGTCATAGATCTGCCCCCTGCTGGCTCCTTAAAACTTGATGGAACCTTCATACCTGAGAATTAATAGAAGGCCTGGATTCAAAGAAAGCACTAGGTCTGGAAGGAAGGCTACTTACTGTACCTCTACTTGGTTTCACCAGGAGTATAAGCTCCATGAGGGCAAGGATTTTATCTGCTTTGTTCACTACTGTATGCCCCCATATTAAATCAAATATTTGTCAAATGAATGAATAAATGAATGAATGAACAAATGAACTGTTCTGAACCTTAGTTTCTTA
The DNA here is from genome assembly GCF_048418805.1 of Vulpes vulpes. Taxonomy (NCBI): domain Eukaryota; kingdom Metazoa; phylum Chordata; class Mammalia; order Carnivora; family Canidae; genus Vulpes; species Vulpes vulpes. Next base: position 119,711,989 of record NC_132783.1, read on the forward strand.
GTCTGAAAAATGGGAATAAAAACTCACTTCATAGGGTCATAGCTGGGCTTAATGACATAATAAGTTCATACAGTGTTCATAAGTTCACATAGTGCTGAGAGTGTAAAATTAATTTTAATATAATTTAAAATATAGTCCAATTATTAATTAAAATTAGTTTCTCAAATTGTGTAATTAGTTCTTGAGGTAAGTAGAGAGCTCACTGGCTTCGATATATTTTCATATTTGAATTTTGTGATGTTCATTTCTGCAGTGCTATGTATAGCTGAGAATGTACCACAAGTCTAAAAAATTTTCCACTACTATTAAAGAAATCCCTCATTTTTCAATACTGGACCTCTTTCAAACACAGCTCATTCCTACTCAAAAATCAAACTGAGGACCCTATCCAATATTCATTACCTGATAGTCCCTTTTATAAATTTTCCTCTTTCCTCAAATATGTGTCTCCTAAATTAACTCAGCTAGGGGCTGATGAGTATGTTCTTGTAGATACTTTTCTGTCCCCCTTTGAAATTGTGACCTTCTTTTCTTCCTATCATCAGTATATACACAATTTCATAGTTTGTAAGTCAGCATTCCTTAATGTTTTATACCAGAAGGCACTAATTGCCAAGCCACAGCCTGCATCTGGCCTAATGTTTAGTTTGACTTGCATTTTAAATGTAGAAGACTTCTCATTCATTAAAGAATAGGGATTTTTTTTTACTTCTTTTGGAAAAAAAAATCAGAAGATCAAAAGTGCGGGCCCTGCACTGGGACCTACCTTCCATCTCAGCCCCTATAGATCTAGGAGAGTTTGTCCTTCACACAGCTTCCAGGGTGAGAACAATCACTCCATTGGTATCATTGTGAATAATTCAAATCTCTCTCTGCCACAGCTCTCTTCTCAGTTCCACACTCATTTCCATATATGTTCTGGACATTTTCCATGGAATATCTACCAGTCTGTCCTTCCTTTTTTTTGCTTGCTTCCTTTCATCAAGCAAATAGGTACCAGGATATAAAGAAAATACCTGCTTTACCCCTCGTGGAGCTAGTAGGCAAATAGGCATGCATGGAAACCATGCTATCTGATATGGTTAGGTTGTATGCAGGAAATTATGGAACTTAACAGACCAGGGAGGGAGGTGGGGTAGTAGTCAGGGAAGGCTTTTTGAAACAAATGGAAGCTCATTTGATTAACTCAGGCAAAAGTGGGATGGGAGAAGGGTAGAGGATGACATTTTTTTCCAGGAGGGTTGACAGAAGCCAGAAATGTTAAGGGCCCATTCTGCTTCCTTCATTTATTGTACCAATATTTGAGGGTCTGCTATGTGTGGGTCACTCACTGTGCTAGTGCTAACCAAGACTGAAATGGTCCCGTAGAACTTAGAATTGAGAGGAGCCCAGGAAACCAAGTAGATGAAGGGTTATATGCTGAGATGAGGCATCTATGAGAGTCCAGGGAGGTGAGTGCAGTTTTGGATGTTGACTTTGAGGTGCCCACACCCTGGTGGAAATGCCCGGTAGGCAGTTACACAAAAGTCTGAACATCAAGAGAGATGGAGGCATGGAGTTAGAAGTTAGTCCATTGGTGGCAATTGAGGAGTTGTGAAATAGGAAATTACTGGAGTGAAAGAACTTACACAAGAAATAGGAACAGCAGACCGATGACACACGGCCTCCTTCAGTCACTCATTTTCTTCAGTAAGCATGAAAAGAAGGGATTGCATAGGAAAGAAGAAATGTATGAAGTGGTATCTTAGAAAATAAGGGGGAAAAAATTCAGGGAAGAGGGGGAGAGATCATATCAGAGGAAAATGAAGAACATCTGTTGGGATTTAGCCAAAGAGGTCATTCAACAGATTCATGTGTCCCAACTCTGCTGGCTGACCCCAGACCTGCTGCCTCTTGGGTTTTTTCCTCTGATGATGTTAGCATGCAGAGGTGCTCCCACAGAGGAAACTTCGGTTACTGCTGATGCCTACTGCTGCTTCATCTCCTGCCTATACCCTGAAAGTAGCCCCTCTTTACCTGTTCCACTACCCCACACATTTAGGCTGCATTTCTAACTGTCATGGGTTGTAGCAAATGCCCCTCTGAAATGAGAGTATTACTTTTCTCTTCGGCCATACTAGCTTATCTGTCATTTCCTCGACAGGCTTTATGTGTGTTGAGATTTGGGACTTACACATAGGCTCTTTCCTCCACCTGATGTACCCATCTTTTTTCATGTAGTTGGCAAAACTGTTAGTCATCCTTCAAAATCCTGTTCCTTTTCCCCCAAGAAGCTTCTAGCAGAATAACTTATTCCTTCCCTTGAGTTCTCGCAGCATTCTGTTCATACCTGTTTGGTGGCATCTAGACCAGTGTGTTGCAGGTGCATTACCAACCTACCCATCTGCCCCCTTTACATGGATTTCAGGATGAACACTCTAAGAGGTGATAGTTTTCATAGGCTGGCATTATCCTGGGTTTATATCTGTATTCTCTGTGGCTATCGTATAATGGCAGAAATACAGGAGATACTCAACTCTTTCATGTTGGAAGTAACCAGATGTGTAATAGCTATAAGAAATGTAAGCATGCTATAAATGTGGACATTAGCCAACTTTGGGAGAATTGAAGGAGATGTTTTAGAATAAACACAGTGAGTTTTAGTTCCTAGATGTAAAAGTGGAAATAATCTTCTGTTTTTGTCCTATAGCTCAAAAAAGAAAAATATCATTTTTAAAGTTAAAATATAAGAGATTAGGAAGGGGGGGGGAGGGAACATGTTACTCCAGGAAAGGAACCTAGTACTCTGAGAGAACCCTTACTTCCCTTATTGCTGATAATGTTGGCTCTCCCTGGAGCAGCTGTGTCCCTCATTCTCTGATTAATTCAAACAGGGCCTTTATCTCACTAACATATCAGAAGTCCATTCATTTACCTTGCCTGGAGATCAGAAATTACAGGAGAATCTAAAATTCAAAGAAGTAAATCAACAAACAAAGAATAAACAACCAAACAAAACCTAAGTGAAATTTTACTAAAGATTGGTTTTCACAATATATTGACGGCTCCTCTAAGACACCTATCAAAACATCCTAATGTCTAAGACAAGTAAATGACTTAGAAGAGAAATAATATGTACATAATAGAACATTTATCACACTAAGAACTTAACATAGCATTGTAAGAGAGTATTGCTATTTACAGATTACATTTTGCGGGGTTAACACTATGTGCTGATCTTGCAATCTAACCTACATGGACTGGGTACAGAGCAGATCTATTATTTAAGCATGAGAAATAAATGCTTCAAAATCAGATAGAAATAATATTTTAAGTAAGAAGTCATCAATTCAAATTCCTGCATGGGACAGGCAAGTCATGTGAATAGGCCTGGTGGAAAGGTCCCAAGGGGTAAGGACTCAGGGGCCTGTAGTGAACTAAGCAGAGTGCACCTCATTTAACAAAGAGACTCAACCCCTGCCCCTTGGTGACATGCCAGAAATGGGCCCTACATTGCCATATGGCTTGATTATTCTAAGAAGCCAATAATCTTCATTTGTATATAAATACGTCCTGATTTTTAAAACATTATGTGAGTTCAATGACATGTCTCTGAAGACATTTACTCTATTGGCTTCTAGTTTGCAACACTCATTTTGAAAGTCCAAGTTACTTCTTACCTGCCTTAATCTTTGCTGGAGAAAATGTCTGAGCCCTGCAAGGGGATGCTGGGTAGCATAAACTGTGTTTCTCCTGGAAATGCTTTAAGATCTTCAAGGAGGTTGGTCAGGCCACAAGCACAACAGACATCTGGAGGAGAATCGTCCATTTCCAATCAAGGGAGTATAATTGATTTTCCTCAGAGCAGCTGTGGACCAGCTCCTCCTTTAGAGAAAATTTCTGCTCTAAAATGACAAATGTCACTCAAATGTCTCCTGTCATAACAGGAAAAGGCAGGCTGCTTGGGATTAAACATTTTCCCCACCCCATCTATGCATATTGTCCTAGCTGAGAGAACATGTTTATAAAAATCAAGAGGAGGAAGGAGGAGTAGTGGAATGGATCAGATGACTTTTTAATGGCAGAGAAAGCACTGACATCAACAAATTTGCTTCAAGATCTACAGAGCCACTAAATGCCATCATCACAGTTTTCTAAACTGACTCAGAAATATACCTAGAGAAGAATTTGAAAAGGAAAAAGCATATATTGGATCCCTTTAATCTAGGATATTACACACATAAGTACACATATATCAGAGATAACTGCTTTTATATTGGGTAAATAAAAAAATAAGATTCAGGTAAATAAAACATTTTAATTGAATATGGACAGTTTTTAGGAAATCTTGTGAATGAATTCCTTAGGAAAGAATTCTTTTAACATATAAAACAGACATGTAGAGGGTCCTTATAAATTTACATTCCTATATAAATTCATACAAGTTCTATAAATTCATGTTTTTATATTAAATACCTGGGGATGAGTCTGATGGCTAAATTAGGCATGCAGAAAAATTATAAACCTGAAATATTTTTTTAAACAGCATTGTTAACCTTGTAAGCACATAAGAGGCTGAAGCTTTGAGCCTTGATGCAAAGAGGCAGGGTGTGTTGGGAGCTTGCAGAAGACCTAACACTGTGCCATTTCTGTGTCTAGACGGAAGAGTGTTTGCACCACTGGGTGGACTATCAAAGCTGAGCTCTCAGGAGGAAGAGATTTTGCCTCAGTGAGATAATCAGCCTTTTCTCAACCCCAGCTGTCAGGGAGACCCGGCTTCAACAGTAAGTCAAACTACTACTAGAAGAAAATGGGACACACATTTCTGCCTAACTAAAGCATGACTTTTCCTTTCAGAGGAATCCAAAGAAAGCTATTAGCATTGCCTATTTATGCTGCTTATTGAAATCTGGGCTTCCATAAAATTTTAAGCCAACTTGGTTAACAAATTGAAGTATAGTCTGGATCTGAAATTTTATAAGTGCAAGTACTTGGAGAAGCTGCTTGCTGGGGAGAGCAGTGAGAAGGGCAGCTTGGGGATAGCATTTGTTCCCCATTCAACCTTCAACTGTATCTAATGAGAACCTATGATAAGAAAGGAAAAGAATCTCCATCTTTGGTACCAGTTGGTCCATAAATACTTTTCTGGTCTTCATGGAGGGGTAGGGTATAGGGAGAGAAGCAATTTGCAATAATACCAACCTTAGGAGTTAGATGACTCGACTGAAATTTTTCAGAGTATTTCTGTTGGTTTTCTTCCCCCTCTGTTGAGAGTCTTAAGAGCTGACCATGCTTAGTTCATCAACAATTTAACAAATATTTCTTGAGCACCTAAATAAGCCAGTAGTGGAGATAAAAATATTAATAAATCATAGAAATCTATGGGGATAGGAACAGGGAGAGTTTTGGCAGAGAGAAATAGAAACGGATCATTTCAGACGAGATCGGGCACGTTCAGGGTGGTATGGCCGTAGATGAAACGGATCATTTCAATGCAGTGTGTTAGGCGCACACATATATAGATATATATATACAAGTGCATATGTTAATATGGACATATATGTATGTATTTATATGTGAGTTGTACGTATATATGTGTATATATACCTATAGATATATATTTCTCATGTGTATGTATGAAACACCAGGGGCTAGTTGTATGTAAATTACTGTGTTAATTATATTACAAATATTATCACACTTGATATTCATCTAAAAGGGTTGTTTTGAGGATTGCCATTCCCAAATTATAAAGGAGGAGAATGGAGACTCAGGATACAGGACTTTCCTAAGGCCAAAAACCTGGTGAGTGCAGTTGCAGGATTAAATCCAGGTGGGCCTGGTGCCAAGCCTCTGTTCTCAGCCACCTTACTAGACATCCTCTCGTATTAAGGAGACCTAGAAGAATGGAGGTACTGCCTGAGGTTTTGTTTTTTATTTTCTTTTAGGTATCTGTCTTTTGCACGGGTGTTAAATTCACAGAACTCAAAACTCAACAACATTAGAGTACACAGTGGGCAGTTTTGCTCCCATACTGACCACTGTCTACTTCCAACCCTCTTCCTCATCCTTGTCCAAAAGCAAAAACTTTTGTAGTTCCTTGTTGTTATTCAAGAGTTCCCTTACACAACATGTTTTTCCCTCCCCCTCCGTTACACAAAGAGGTACACTATACACATTGTTCTGCAACTTGCTTTTTAAATTTAATGATGTATCTTAGAAATACTTCCATGTCAGAATATAGTGTCCTCATTCTTTCTTATAGCACCATACCATCATATTATATGGATGTGCCATAATTTATTTAAATGTTCCATTCCCCATTTGATGGACCTTTCAGGGTACTCACTAGACCATGCTACCTTATAGAAATTCTCTTACCGCTGGTAGTAATTTTTCTGTTGTTTCTTTTGCATTTTCCTGGGTCACAATATTCTTTCCAAATATTGTGTTTCAATTTCCTTTCCTCATATCATGTCATTGGCAATTATAAGACCTGAGATTTTAAAGGAAAATGGCTTAGTCAAAAAGAGGATTAGTATTTGAGGCAGGGAAAATATCAAAAACACAAGGGTATAAAAAGCATGGTGGGTACTGAGAAATACAGGAAATCAGGAATATTACGGTGTATGATAACACAAGGTGAGGTGTAGAAGGAGTGAATAGGAACACATGCTGTAAGGAAATTGGGCTGAATGAGGAGGGAGGCATTTGAATGAGGGACATGACAAGATCAGGCAATAGGAAGACCGAACCATTGAAGGTGGCAAGGCTTAGGGAACTCTTGAGTGATTCCAAGTGAAACATGATCAAGGTAAACAATGTTGGCAGGTAGAGAAAAGGGTAATAAAAATAATACTTATCAGGTAAAAGCCTTGATGATGCAGAGGCATGAAGATGGAGAATCTGGATGGACAGATCTATAAGTGAGATAAAATGTATAGGTAAAGGAACAAGTTTTAGGAGGAAGAGGAGAAATTTGACTTTCAAAATGATAATCTTAAGATATACTTCACTAAACAAAAGGGACTGTGGCCACCTGAGTGGCTGGATAGGAGTCTTAGTCTCTTATTTGATAAGTCTTAGAGCTTGGACCTAAATGCAGCTTTCTGAATGCCAAAATCAGCAATCATTCCACTGGGCATGCTGTTTTTGAAATAAGCAGAGCATGTGAAAGAACATAATGAAAACAAGCACAGCTGATTAAAATGAAGAGAAAAACTTCAGGAGAGAATAGTAGACAGAGTGTGCTAGTAGACACACAGACTGGGACCACATAGCAGAATCCCCAATGGTTGGGGCTCTGACCCAGTTTAGGTAACCGAAATGTAGAGAATACAACAGAAAATAATGTTTTTTTTTTTTAGATTATGCACATTTTAAGTAATCCCTTTATACTATCTCTGTTGGGAAGGTAATCTACCATGAGCTTTGAACATTACTGCACAAGCTTGCTTGGTGTATCAGGAAACCATGGCCCTGGCCACACTTTACTTAAGCCATTTCTCAGATTGTGTTTGCAAAGAACAAACTTGAAGAATGAGATAATGTCTCCCTCTAGAGCAAAGCAGAGGCTGTTTTCTGCTGGCTATAAAATAGTGGGTTCCCCAAGCTCAGTGTCCTCTGCTGTAATGCAATTCACTGCATGTACAGGAGGCCATCTGGGCCCCTCTGGGTTGCTCCTGTGAGACCTGGTGGGGGTAGGGGCAAGAGGAACCAGTGCAAATGTGCTGGTGGTAGTGATGCTGCTTGCTGTGCCGTGAGTATTTAAGTCCTTTCTCTCTGAAGTATGAGTAGATATCTTCTGCCAGCATTCTAGAAACAGTAACAGGCTAATATATTAGATTAGAAATAAAATAAAGTCATATCCTTGATCTTGACCATCCCTGCCCCTGACAATATTGGGTCATGGTACTTGATTTGTCCTTATCAGCTCCTGGGAGCCCCCTTAGCAGCCAAGAGATAGCTATGTTAGGAAAAAGAAGGTGAGGGAGCCCACTTGGCCCAGGCCCTTTTGTGTTTGAGCAGGCCTCCCACCAAACCTCCTCCCTTCATCCTCATTGTTTCTTCACGATATGAGAGGACATCATAGCTTGTGGCACTGTCACCATGAATATTGTTTCTCATGAACAGAGTGAGTGAGGCATTGTTCAGGATCTTTCTAAAAACCCAGCAAAGAATTTCCATTCAACCACTTCTATACTTCTGTCTCTCCAGTTTACTGATTGTGCTCCCTACCCTGACCTTTTGCTACACCATCAGCATCAATCAATAGCTCAGAATCACCATCTCTGAGAGGATCAGAGAGAGCAGAGATCTGAGAGAGAAAATGCTGAACCAACTCAGGAATGTGTAGCAATCCATTAATTGCTTTCTCATTATTTTTATAACACTTTCCCCATGGTAAGTAATCTTTACTTTGGCCTGAGACCCAAAAGGCCCCCCACAGCCACAGGAGAAAGTGTAAATCAGAAGTAAACCAGCTCATACAAGGTTTGGCTTATCATCATCTGATGGTTCACAAAACCTCAAGGATTGAACTTGAGTTAAGCTAATCCCAGATTGCCAGCAACCCCTCAGAAGCAAACATTTTTGAGGATGATTACGGAAGTCTCTGCTTCAAAATACTCCTGTAAACTATGTTCAAGTACAACCCCAACATTCAATGATAGACAGCACTATAAGGAGACAAGACCATGAATAAGATCCAACAGAAATGATAAAAAAAAAAAAAAACAAATCTATAAGGAATCTATGCATTGGAACCATCAGACACAGACTATACAGCAATGGTTTCCATTTCCTCACAGAGATTTCCATGCTTGGCTGATGTGATCTTGAATGGTACATAAACTCTCACCTAATCAGTCACTTATCCTCTCCCCTCTGGTCATTCCTATCTTCTCCTAAAATTTCTCCTTTTCATTTTACCTTTTCTAGAACCTTCTCTTGTCTCTTTTCCCTCAGCCATCTTCTCTTCTGTTTCCCAAGTTGCTCAGATTTCCCTGTAATGGTTAACTATGCAAGCTCTGGAGACACCCTGCCTAAATTCAAGTCCTGGCCCTAAAGTTTCTCCAGGACAAGTTGCTGAGCCTCTAAGCCTCCATTTACTCATCTATCATCCACAACCCTCAGAGGGTTGTTATTAGGGTTAAATTAATTAATACAGGCAAAGTACTTATAACATGGCATGGTATTAGACAGTACTCAATGACTACTCACTATGAAACCCCCAAACCACTAAGCTTTAGTATTGGGGTTATATAGTCAGGGCACATAACCAGCTGATTCCCTCTTCCTGGAGCTTTTGATCTGGGTTTCACTTTATTCTTGAGCTTCTGTCATGACAGTCTCCCTGCCAACCCTGGCCACAGGGACCTACTGCCACTCTAGAGCTATGGCACAAACTTGAACAAAAATCCACCACTCTACCACACTCATCATCCAACTCTTTAATACCAGCGCCACATGTAGGGTCCAGAATGTCTTTTTTAATTAACAAAATACTGAAACAGAGCAAAAGAGGAAGCATATGAAACATAAACCCTTTGGCTTATGAGTACGGTCTCTGTTCCCACAACTCAAGCCTCCAGCACCCAGCCTGAGTGCGATTCTGCTGCCTGTATCAGGGCAGAGAAGTCCCCTCACAGCTTCTAAAGGTAGGGGAGGGAGGTGTTCATGGGCTTTTGTTTCTCACCCTTCACTCTAGCTCTAGCAGCCTCTCAGCATGCAGAAGAAACTGTGTGGCCTACTATGAGAGCTACCATCGGACACCTTGATTCTTCTGTGACTGAGGCTAAAGAATGAGTCTGATTGGATTCTGGTAGGAGAAGGTGGGTGACAGGACTGTGGAGACTGTCTAGAGGAATGGTGACTTGACCTCAGTTGGGCCTTAGTTCCTCTGTATGAGAAGATCATCCCCACATCAGACCAAATGTTACAAGAGTACCATGCAGGTCTGGGACGTGTTTGTCCTCACGTGCCCTCTTGCCAGGCTGCCTGCTTTGCTCTGTATCCTGGGGCCTGACCTCTGCTGGCTGCATTTCCCTGGCTTGCCTGTCAGCTAATATCCAGCTGGGTTTGGCCACTGAAGGTGCTGGAGGGAGACTGTTGAGTGGGAAGAAGAGAAAAGCCAGAGTATCCCCGCATCCCTATTCAGTTGCTGCTCTTCAACATCCAGCTTTCTCCCAATAGGCCCACCATTACCAAGTTCTATGGGTAAAACTAGCCTCTGACTTCTAGCAACACCGCCTCTTCCTTGTGACCCTCTAGACTTGGAATAGAAGTGGTTTCCTAATCTCTGGGTTGCTTCACTGTTGTCCTCCTCTTTTCCATTACCTGCATTACAATTTGCATGCATTAGATCCCTTATTTCAAGTAGTCATCATGGTTTCTGCTTCCCTGCAGGGGACTGGACTGATACAAACATCTTCCTGATAGCATAACCATGCCCTTTATACAGGAAAGAGTATGCACATATGATAACGTGGACTGACATTAACCAGACATTCCTCTCTTTACCTGATGCGACAGTGTTGTAAGGGAAAAAGCCAAGTTTCATTTCCTCTCTTTCTTGTTTTCAAGCTCATTGTTAAAATTCCTGGCTTTGTCCCAATTCTCATCTTTAACCACCTCTTTGAACTAGCTGACCAGAAATTCTTTCATTGTGCAGAGGATCACTTACCATCTGCAGCACTGGGTTGCCCACATTCCCTCTTCTATATTTCTCTTCTACCTACTTTGGCATCCTTTTGTTGGGGAGCTTCACTTCTCACAGTGTCAGCTTTTGGGTGTATGTATAAAATCTCAGATTCATATCTCCAGCCATACTTGTCCTCTAGGCAGGCCCTTGGAAAGAAAGAATGAGAACACGTGTCACCATGTCCTGCCCATCCATGGCCTAGCCAAGGCATATGGGATCAAGCTCTGTTTTTGTTCTCCTGTCTCCTCATATTTACACAGTGTCCATTCCCCCAAACTGAAACCCTTGAAATCTTTGGACTTCATATCTTGAGCAATATAAAATTGTCCTTGTCCTTGAACAGGAGGGTGATAGGATTAATCTTGCCATTCTTTTATATCTCCACCTCCAAACTCCTGTGCTTGGTTTTTCATACCCCCACTTCTACCCCCTGCCCTATCAACCAGCCCTACCTACCTTTCAGCTCAAGTTAAAATCTTGAGTCCAACCTTCACTCCAGAGCCCAAACCTTCACTCCAGTCAAGCCACTCTCCTCACTGAGCCCCTTTACAAGGAAGGACCACTACAGCCCTTTGTCTTAGACTGAGAAATCACAAAGCAGAATGATGTAAGAGAATGAAGTCCAGGAAAAAAAAAAAAAAAAGAGAATGAAGTCCAGGGTCAGACTGTCTGGGTTCAATCCCAGTTGTATCTCTTAAAGACCTTGGACAAATTGCCACTGTCTATGCTTTGGTATCGTCAGCTGGGGGTAATAATGATATCTCTTTCATAGGGTTTTTGTAAGGAGTAAGTGTCTTAATATGTATAAAGTAGCTAAACCATCCCCAGCAGTTAGGTCACATGTGATTGGAAAACCAGGTGGTGAGGATCTGTGTCATCTATTTCTTTGCCATAGCTTGGCTGTGTCACCATGGAGTCATCAAGCAGAGATACGACTTTCTAATCTTGAGCAGTATTTTCTGTTTTATTCCAATTGCACAGAAGTACAAACTGTTATATGTCTTAGAAAAAACTGCTATGCTTAGGATTCCTTTTCTTCCCTCCTTCTCAGCCAATTTTGATCCCATTCTTTAAGAGCCAGTATAAGTCCCACTTCTGTGAAACTCTTTCGTATACCTTCAGTCTACTCCAAATTCTCATTTCTGGGAACATTTGCATGGTAGGTTCACACCATACAAATAATCATTGAATTGTTTTGTGAGTTGGTATGTTCTGTTGGAGTTTTCAGGGGGTATCATTGATAAATAGGCCACTCTTAAACTGAGTTCTCAAGAAATAAAGAACTATATACTAAGTGGTTGGCAGGTGGAGCCCTAATTATCACCTTTACTGTTGACTGAGCTGAATTGTAGGATATATTACTGAGAGTCAAATGGGCTAACTGCATGGGAAAATGCATCTCTTCCCCATGTGATTAAGGGGGGGATTGTGATTAAGACCAACTGTCTTAAAGTCAGTCCACTCCAAGGAAATCACTCCACTCCCCCCACGGAGAACAAGAATGTGAGTGTCAGGGGTATGTTTAAGGAAAAGTCCTCCACCTACAAACCAAGAAGTGAGATAAAGCACCCCCTATCACTAATCCCACAAGATCTTCTCATAAAGACTATAAATTCTTTGAGGGCAGGACCTGTATCTTAAGCCTCTCGTGCATTCTCTATAATACTGAAAAGGATGGGCACGTAAAAGCTATTCACTAATAATAAGTCCAGGCTGTATTCTAATCACCTTCCATGTGTGAGATGAGTGTATCCTTATAACATCCCTATGAAGCAGCTGGTATTAACACTGATGTTTCATAGATAAGAAAACTGAAGTGTAGAGTTCACATGCTCAATAAATGGTGAAGCTGGGATTTAGACCAATTTGGCTTCAGAATTCTTGCTTTTAATTACTATCTGATACTGCCCTGATTGAATTTCAAGAGCAATAGTCTTGGTAGAAATGGAGATTGTGAGAGATCAGAGCTGAATGTGAACAGCTCTGATCATGTTGATTAAGAGAAGTTCTATGACTAACATCTAATACTTAGAATCACTGGAGAAGGTTCTAGAGCACATTTACTTTTTTTTCTAAATGATCAGAAATCCTATGAAATAAATTATGTACTACTATTGAACTCGGAAAGAACTGTGTTAATGCATCCCACTGAACTGCTGAAATAACTTCTTTATGTAATATCTAATAATGAACTTGAAAATGAATCAAAGCAGCTCACACTTGATTCAAAAAGAAAATAACTTCTGGCTCAATAATTTTGTTGCTCATACGATTAAATTACAACTTGTACTAGACAAGGAAGTTGTTCTTTATTGTTGTACAGGAAGATGTTAAAATTAAAGCCCTGTCCAAATATTAATTATATTTCACCTTATAGCTTTACATTGTATTTCTGTGATCAATTTCAGTCTGAATCCTAAAAAGTAAAAATAAATAAATAAATAAATAAATAAATAAGTAAATGGTCTTCATGTGTTTTACTTGTTTACCACTAGAGGACACTATCTAGTCATATCCCTCAGAGTTCTGCTTTGTTTCCTGTGTATTTATGAGAGAGAGGAGGAATGAAAGGAAAAGAATCAATGATCTGTTGCAGGTTTATCATCACAAAGTCATGTAAAGTATAAATGGATTTCGAATCAAACCTGCTGATACTTTGATGGTGACCACTGTTGATTCAGTGCCTACTACCAGCACATTCTGTGCTGGGTGCTTTAGGTACACACCCTGTGAATTTCACAGCATTATCCCCTCATTTCACAGGTGAGGAAATTAAAGCTCGGGAAAGTCAGACTTTCCCTACGGGCACATAATTACACAACAAGGACTTAATTTAAGCTGTTAACCCAGACCAGGATTGAATTTTAAAAAGAAAGTTTCCAGGGCACCTGGGTAGCTCAGTTGGTTAAGCCTCCGCCTTGGGGTCAGGTCATTATCTCAGGGTTCTGGGATGGAGCCCCACACTGGGCTCCCTGCTCAGTGAAGAGCCTGCTTCTTCTTTTCCTCCCTGCTCAAGCTCTCTGTCGCTATCTCTGTCTGTTTCTCTCTATATATCTCCTTCAAAATAAATAAATAGGGCAGCCCTGGTGGCTCAGCAGTTTAGCGCCGCCTGCAGCCCAAGGCGTGATCCTGGAGACCCTGGATCGAGTCCTGCATCAGGCTCTCTGTGTGGAGCCTGCTTCTCCCTCTGCCTGTGTCTCTGCCTCTCTCTCTCTCTCTCTCTCTGTGTGTGTCTGTGTGTCTCTCTCATGAATAATAAATAAATAAATAAATAAATAAATAAATAAATAAATAAATAATAAAATCTTAAAAAAAAAAAGTTTCCACAATGCCACTGATTTCCTGACCCAAGAAAAGGCCCAGGGGAGCTTATTCCATTAATAGAGCATGTGGCAGTTCAGTTTGATGATGGGAGGTTATAAAGAGTGCAAGATAAATACCAGCAACAACTCTAAATGTCATGTACAACTAAATACAGTCCAAAAAAACATCGAGCTAGATAGCTTTGCCTTAAATTCCACTTAATCTAATTTGTCTCCACCCTGTTGGCTTAATTTAAGAGGCCAGATAATTTAGGGGAGCCGGTTTATTTCATAAAGGAACTGTGTTTCTGCCTTAGGCCTGTGGGTGACTGTCACCACTACTCTTTCTTGGGTGATCACGATATAAGTGTATATGCCTCAAAAAGGGGCATTTTTACGTGTAACATCAATGGGCCTTGATAGTGTTACTTCTGGTATAAAATTGTGCTGTAATTCATTTTTCCACAAGCATGACTATATTTGGCAGTGATGTGCATTAAATTTATCCCATACACTAAATAATGAAACTGATGAGGCCTGCACTTTATGCCATCAGGGTTATTAAACACTAGTTCCAGTATTGCCCTGAATCTGAACCTGTTCACTAAGATCACAGGGAGTTTAGGATGATTCATTATAATGCCCATGCATTTTCTGGCCTCAGGGCTATTTAATAAGCAACCTATACTATTTTCATATGAGAAAGTGGAAAATAAAATTTCAGTCTCAAGTGTACAAATTATATATAGAAAAAGGGCATCTAGATTCATCTTGTATGAAACACATCCCCAAGATGAAACCACTTAAGCCTTAAGCCAAGTACAAGGAAACTTGGAAACTTTCACACATATTCCAAAGACTTATCTCAATTGAGTTAGACATAGGGCAACTTTCAATCTAGAAATGTCATGGACTGGGATCAGATTTTTAATTCCCCTTATCCTCTGGAATCTTGGAGTAGCTAGCTGTTTTCCCCAAATGAGCCCATAATGTAGGTTTGTTTTTTATTTTTTAAAAAGATGTATTTATTTGAGAGAGAAAGAGAGAGAGCACAAGCAAGAGGGGCAAAGGGAGAGAAGCTCCAGCATACGCCATGCTCCATGCAGAGCCCCACACAGGGCTTGGTCTCATGACCCTGAGATCGTGACCTGAGCAGAAATCAAGTTGGACACTTAACCAACTGAGCCACCCAGGCGTCCTGTAGATTTGTTTTAAAAACTATTCCTTATTTCAATGATAAATAAGCTAGCTAATTGCATTCACAAAAAGCCTCTGAAAGAGAGCAACAGCATCTGAGGATCTTTACATCTGTCTCCAGTAGTAGCACAACCTGCCGTGCAGGGCAACTCTATCACAGGATAGGTGGAGGAAGCAGATCCAGGCAGGAGACAGACCCGACTACAGTCTGTTTTGTTTCCTGGCTTTTAAGGCCTTGGGGCTCTCTCTTAGACCTGAGATGTATTCGTCCTTATTGAAGGCAACAGCAGTTGTGTTTGACAAAACCAAGATCTAAGTCTAGCAGATCAGGTGACCCAAAGCTCCAGGATGTGTAACATGATTTCCCATGACACTGCAGGCAAGCTGTCAACCACGGTCATCAGAGGGAGCCGGGGGGTGGGGGTGGGGGTCCACTTTGCTGTTGGTAGCAGGCTTCGGTGTCTCACTTCCTGGCTGCTCCATAAAGTTGCTCATGACCTGGCAATAAGTGCTATGTCAAAATCCCCTTTTCCATAGTAAGTGGACTTCCGTAATGTTTTAGCCCAATGCTATACTTTTTCAGTCACTCTCAGTTATTAGAATAGTTACTGACAGCTGTTCAAACAATGACGTGCTGTCATCAAGATTCGGTGATTTGTTTCAAACCCCTATTTTCATATCCAGTTAATGGCTCCCTTCTCTCCCGCCTCCTGTACCAACGCCTACAGCATTCTAGATGAGTGGGTACTTCTACAAAAGGCAATGGCCTTCTCCTTTTCAACCTCATCTTGTATTAGAGGGTGAGGTGGTGGTGTTGGTTCTTCTTCCCGGTTTGTCTTAGCAGGCCCTGTTGAAGGATGGATGGCCCCAACAGCTATCATCCTAGGAATTTAGAATGTGGGGTCTTTAGCCCATTTGATCCTCAGCTCTGAGCTTTAGGTTGGTGTTAATCACCAATACTCAGCAGCTGTCATGTGTGTTTAACATTAATCATCTTTCCCCAACCGCACCATAATCCTTCACTGCCTGTCTTGGATGGTGATGCCTCCCGGGATGGTGATCAAGTCCCTTAGGATGATGAATCTGATTCAGTATAAAACCATGATACTCCCTGGCAAATCAGAAAGTTTGGTCACATTATCTCCCAATTTCCATGGCTCCAGCCAGAACCTGTAAGTAGTTTAATTCCTTTCCTATCTT
Organism: Vulpes vulpes; assembly: GCF_048418805.1. NCBI lineage: Eukaryota > Metazoa > Chordata > Mammalia > Carnivora > Canidae > Vulpes > Vulpes vulpes. Next base: position 119,728,369 of record NC_132783.1, read on the forward strand.
CATTGTTCCTGCTCTGTTAACTAATAATGTTGTTCCTCTACATCTAATGGCCTTTGTATCTGTGCCCCCTTTTCTCAGTCTACAACTATCTAAATGTCTAAACCTTCACTTCTCACTGGAATCACCAGGACAATTAAGAAGCTTCTGATATCTGGATCCCATCTTCAGAGATTCTGATTTAAATGGTCTGGGTTTGGCCCTGGGAAACTACCAGATGATTATCATGTGCATTGTCCCATCTGAACTACTACTACTGACCTAAATGATCTTCTCAACTCCAGAGTTGTCCTTCTCTCATCCATCCTTCACACTGCAGCCAGAGTTATCTTTCTAAAACACAAAGCTGATCATGTCATGGCCATGATTAAAATTCCCCTGGGGCGAGTGGGTCCTCACTGCCTTCTGGGTAAAGTTCAAACTCCTCAGCATGATAGAAGGGGAGGAGTCCATGGGAGACACAGCTGGGGAGGGAGGCAGAGGCCCAATCATGCAGGACCTCGAACCCTTGAGTTAAACTACTTGCACTGCTTCACATCCACCATGCTCTATGGCAACACCATCCATTGCTCATTTAAAAACTACTTACTGCTCCCTCTGCCTGTCTCTGCCTCTCTCTCTCTGTGTCTCTCATGAATAAATAAATAAAATATTTAGAAAAAAAATAAAAACTACTTACTGAGCACCTAGTTAAAAATATCTGGGAACCACCACAGAAAGAATAGAGATAGTAATAGGAGGATAAGCATGGTGCATGCCATGCTGATGAGCAGTGAGGAGGGAGGAAACAAAGAATAAGACTTGTTAAAAACATCTTTCTATACGTAGCTATTTCTTTTCTTCTAGAATGTCCATTCTGGGGGCACCTAGGTGGCTCAGTGGGTTAAGCATCTGCCTTTGGCTCAAGTCATTATGTCAGGGTCCTGGGATGGAGTCCTATATCAGGGTCCCTGCTCAGTGGAGAGCCTACTTCTCTCTCCCTCTACCCCTCCCCCTGTTTGTGCTCTCTCTCTCTCTCTCTCTCTCAAGTAAATAAAATCTTAAAAAAAAAAAAAGAAAAAGAAAAAAAGAATGTCCATTCTGGAAGGAGCAGTGTACCTCTTTCCCTGGTGTTATATTTAAAACATAGGATTGAATAACGTTTGAAGAAAATAATAGCAGAAATAGATCGGATAAAAATAATTACTTGTATAAAAGTAGTGCTCCCTTATCCCTCAAAGAGAGTGTCATCATCTGCTGGAAAATTACCAGGTCAGCCTATATTTAGTCTAGTTCCTTGGGATATCTATAGTTTTATTAAGTTAACAAACATTTATGAAGTGTCTGAATGATAGAGTTCCATTTAAAATGCTACCCAGTGCGGTCCTGTTTTCAGTGTTTTATTTTTATGTGTTGTGTTGGCTCAAGCACAGTGGGGTATTCAGCACCCTTGGTTCCAGGGCACTAAATGCTGGGAGGCACTCGGGCGTAGGTTGAGAACCATTTCCAAATTTGCCCCATCATAAACATCTTAGGGGATAGCAACCAATTACAGAGTCAAGGGCTCCCCACCCTCCACCTAATTCAGAATCTCTATTGGAGGGACCTGGAAATCTATATATTTAAATAAGAGCCCCAGGTAATTCTTAAAACCAGATAAATTTAGAAAACAATGACTAGGTTCCGGATCCCTTTTCCTTCATTGTCAATGTGACCCCAATTGCTTTTGGTCAGCCAGAATTTGGTTAGAGTCTGAGGTCAGCTGATAATCGCCCCCCCACCCCAAGTTCTCTGCAATCCAATGAATAAGGACAAAAGAAATTTACGTCACTAAATGGGACTGACAAGTAAGAGACAAAGAAATATGCTCAGTCTGCTATCTTAACCAGAAATGTTCCAGATGGGAATATTGTCTCTAAAAGCTTATGTGCCTTAAATGACTTTTTATTCATTGTACTAAAAAGATTATTCTACAATTCATTTCTTATCATGACAAAGCTTTTTATCTTGCCATAGGTGTTTTTTGGGGGAAAAAAATGCTCTTGCATACCAATTCACAGAGCAATGAGAAGTTTTTTTAAGACTTGGCTTCAGTGAGCAAAAAAATAGACTTGTAGAATTTTAGAAATAACCAAGTAGACCTTAGAATTGGACAGTGATATTGATTCACTGATGAAGCTTTTTATTTTTTTAATTGTATGTTTTAGTTTCTTTATAAAAGGTAAAGTCAGGATATGTCTAACCTATGTAGAAAACATGTCCATGGGAATGTTCTCAAAGATACTTGTAATACATAAAATAATGGCCCTTAATTATTGATACCAGGTATTGTATAAGTACCTGACATTTTATAGGGTGATCAAACATCCCAGTCTTCTCTGAATCTCTCAATTGTAGCATTCAAAATCCTGTGTCCCAAGAAACTCCTCAAGCCTAAGCAAGCCAGGCCTGTTGGTCACCCTACATTTTCATCTCGCTTAGTCTTCAAAACAACTGTACATGATAGAGACTATAATCATCACCATTTTACAGATGGGGAAACTGAGGCATAAGGGTATTTTGCAAACTGACCCATATCACCAGACTAGAAAGTCGCAGGGTTGGTACGCAAACCCCTGTTTTGCTACATTTATTTGTTCTCAAGGTCTACTTGACTAATTACTCTGATTTTTTTTTTTTTTTTTTTTGCCAGGAAGCTACAATCCTTAGAGGTTCAGTTATTTCTTCTTTGTCCCAAGGATAAAGTTTATTTATGGTCTTAGCACCAAAATAGCCTACTTAGAATTTCCTGGCAAATTAAGTATCAGTTTCACAAGAAATTAACTGTATCCCATTCAAAAGCAACAGAGAATTAAATCCACATTGAGTTCTCTAAGACTTTGAATGTTGCTTGGAAAACTGGGTTTGGGGAGACAAAACAAGGGTACGGGGAAATTCCACCCTCTGGAAGGGTGGTGTTTCAGGAGAATGGTATGTGCCTGACAGCTGCTTTGAGGAGCAGAGCAAACCCCAGTGTAGCATTTCAAGAGGGAAGTGATGGTGGCATCTCATCCAGTCAAGTCCACCAGGGGAGGGGAAGAAAGGCGATACACTTTCCTGGCCTGCCATGCAGCCAAGACAGCTCATTTTATTTTCCTCACTAATAAACTCTCTGAGCTTAAGTGAAGTTCTGGGCTGCATCTACAGTTCAAATTGGAGAATAATTTGCAATGCACTGAAATTTAGATTTTTAGGAAGTCATTTGTGCTTATTGCATTGTATAGGATCATAACCTCTTGAGATTGTTGGTCCTGAAAGTTCTGATTTCTTTTGAATAACTAAATAGACTAGAAATGGGGTATGTTCATCAAATGAGTAAAACACTTGCCTTCCACCAATATTGTTAACATTCTATGTAGGTGCAGCTAGGACTTTGTTCCAAGACACTGTGCTGGCCTTTTCTAAGTGTTATGTTTATAGAATATTTTAAACTATGATTTCTACTCCTTTCCTAATTATAAAATAATTTGTTTTCTGTATTTCTACAGTGAAATATAAAGACTCTAAAATCTCAATTATATAATCACTTCTGACATTTTTAGATTATACTTTGATTCTTCCTTCCCTGCATATAATAAATTATGGCATATTCAGATTATGGAGAGCAACACTGCCACTAAAATCATGTCCTAAACAAAAACACACTGACATGGAAATATGCCCGCTGAAATTAAATGTGGGAATTTTGTACACTTTTTGTAGCTTGCTTTCCCTCCTTAATTTTAGTGAGCATTTTTCCACTCCATTCAATATTTTTTGTGATTTTTAATAGCAGTATTGGATTTTTTTATAATATGGATAAACTTTAGTTTGCTTAACAAATGTCTTATATTTTCAATACTTCAAATTGAAGAATGCCTCACAAATTTTTGTGCGGGGTTATTGTATCATTAGAGGAGATTCTTTAGTTCTTGCATTTCACTTCAAAAATTATATCAAGAGCCTTACTACTAACCAACAGAAAGATTGTGCTAAACTTATGGGACAAACCAGCAGCCAGTAGTTTTCTTTATACCATACTCAGCAGCACAGAAAATCATGCTTTTTTGTCTCAAACACAAACTAGACAAAAATCCAAAAAAATTGCAAATATTTTTTAATTCATAAGTCTCCTTTTATGTTGTCCACTTTTTGTTGTTATTGTTGTTGTCTTCTTGTTTGGTTTAAAAGGGGCCTTTCTCATACCAAAAGAAGAATATATTGGTGGATTCATCATTCGGAGTCCCAGAGGGAAACAAAAGGCATGCTCAGTGTGGATTTTTTAAAAATGTATAATAAAGTGATGAATTACAGAGATGTAGGCAGAGCTGAGGAAAACAAAAATGCTGAGGCACTACGGTATTATGATTATTATGATTTCTAATAAGAAATACATACTTGGTCTTCATCCCAGATTCTGGCACAGAGCTCCTAAGGCCCTTGGAGTTTTCTAATTGGGGAGGTATCTTTTGTTATGTTAATATGATGTTTGGAAAGTCTCTAAAGTAACCTAAGGACTGGGGCTTGTTGCCAGGAGAGCCAAACAGGTGATTTTTTTTTTTAATTTATTCATGATAGACATAGAGGTGCAGGGTGGGGGGTGGGCAGAGACACAGGCAGAGGGAGAAGCAGGCTCCATGCCGGGAGCCCGATGCGGGACTCCATCGTGGGACTCCAGGATTGCGCCCTGGGCCAAAGGCAGGTGTGAAACTGCTGAGCTGAGCCACTCAGGGATCCCCCAACCAGATGATTAGAAGGTTGGACCTTTCAGTTCCACTCAGGAACGTCTAAGGAGGAAAGGCTGGAGAGTGAGTTCAGTCACCCTTGGCCAATGATTTAATCAAGCATGCCTATGTGATGAAGCCTCATAAAACCCCAAAAGGATGTGGTTCAGAGAGTGTCTGGGTTGGTGAACACCTGGAGATTTGGGGAGAGTGGTGCACCTGGAGAGGTCATGGAAGCTCCACACCCTTTCCCCATATCTTGCCCCTATGCATCTCCTCCATCTGGCTCTTCCTGAGTTATATCCTTTCATAATAAACTGGTGATCTACTTAGTAGAATGTTTCTGTGAGTCCTGTGAGACACTCTAGCTAATTAACTGAACCCAGGGAAGGGGTCTTTGGAACCTCCAATCTATAGCTAGTCCATCAGAAGTACGGGTGACAACTTGCGTTTGTGACTGGTGTCTGAAATGGGAGGAGGAGGGCTGTCTTGTAGGCCTGAACGCTTGACCTTTGGGGTCTGATGTTCTCTCTGGGTAGAGTGTTTAAAATTGAGTTGAACTGTAGGCCACCCAGCTGGTGTCACAGAATTGCTTGGTGGTATCAGAAAAAGAAACCCACACATTAAAATTGGTGCACAATTGTAGGCACCCAGAGACCAGGACCAGTGGGAAGGAAGCCATCACCCTGCTGAGCCTGATGGGATGAGGGAAGAAATAGAACTACTTTCCCAGTGTGGGCTAGAGCCACGGGAGAGGGAGCTCCCTCATCACAGCTGTATATCAGAGGGAGGCAGCCCCTGCCAGCACCTGCAACCAAAGCAGCAGGCGCCAGAAGAAAAAAACTACCCTAATATCTTTTTCATTCTACATGCTGCTCCTTTGCTGGCGCCTTCCATTGGGTGACTCCAACCCGAAACCAGACAGTGGTCCCCTCCCCTGGGGACACAGAGCAGGGTGGAGGTGAAATGACTGCTCATCCACAACTTTATACACTCCTAAATATTATCCAAGAACGAAGCCGTGTAAAGACCGAGAGTTTTCCACCAGCAGACCTTTGCAAAAATAACAAGGTACCTTAAGAAGAGACAGAAACCCAGAAGGAAAACTGTGGAAAATAAGAAACAAAGAGGAACACACAAATGCTCCTAAGAAACAAGCTTAAGACAGAGCTACATTGAATATATAAGGAAAAAAGGTGTCATGGCAAAGTATAAAACAAAAAATGATGTTATCAGACAAAACAATGCAAGAAACATTACATGGAGATAGAGTAGGCCCACAGAATAATGTAAGACACAATCCAACTGAGACAAATTGTAAATGTAAAATCACATGACAACACAACCTGGAAATATACGATGGAAAAAATGGACAAGATTATTTTTTTTTTAGTTTTCAACTGTCCTTTCATACTGAAAGATTTTAAAATGCCAATCTGTGTGTTTCTAGTTGCCGTAAATAAAACAACAAGAAAAGGAAGAATATTTGAACCAATAAAATAACAAAATTACTTACATATATACATATACATATATATACTATACTCCAAATAGAAAATATAAACTTTCCCATACGTGGTACATTTTTTAAAATAACTATGCACCAGGTCATGAAGAAAATCTCAAATTACAAAGAATGTGGGTCATATAGGCCATTTTATTTTACTACAATAGATATTCACTGTATTTGTCCTTAAAGTTAGAAGACATTAATAAACAGGATTTTATATTACTATATGTACATGCATGCTCTTGTGTATGAAACAACGCTGAGGAAAGGTAGAAAAAAACATTTACTTAAAATCATTTGTTTTTCAAATTTAAAATACTGTCTCACGTTTTGATGGGGGACATCTGGCCAACTCAATTTCTAAGACAAAGAGTTATTTTCAAAATGTAGTATGTGAGCTGTAAATCTGCATACCAAATGAACATTTTTATTCTTCTTTCTTACTCATTGTTTGAGAATCTCTGAAGAGAACCGTGGTGACTAGTGAAAAAGAGATTTTTGTTAAGCTTGAGGAAATGATATGAGGTGTTCTGATCATTTCCCCCTGACGTTGTATGCCATTCGTGTTTCTTTAAATCACTTTTTGTAGTGCTAAGGACCACTAACAGCAATTTTCAGACAATCCCAAGTAGGTGACAAGAAGGCAAGAGCACGTTCAGGATCCCAGGGCAGCTTGGACTCAGGGAGGCCCATAGGAACCAAAGTCTTCAACTGATGTAGGGAAGACTGTTAGGGTTTGAAGCCCAACGGCCAAGGAAGGATTCTTGAGAAATCTGTGGTGCACAAAGGTGCTTTTATTAAACACAAGGACAGGAGCCATGGGCAGACAGAGCTGCCCTGGGAGCATGAGGAGTGGCCCATTATACACTTTCAAGTTGGGAGGGGGTTAAGGAGAGCATAAGTCTCTAAGGAATTTTGGAAGCAAGGTTTCCAGGACCTTGAGGAGGTTAGCTATTGTCGGGAAAAGGTCATTTATTACGTCTAATAAAACTTTAGTGATGAGACCCTTCAGATGTATATCGGTGGGTCATATGCTTAGGGGATGATCACCAGTGCGTATCTTGGGGAACAGAGATAAAGGAAGTTCCCAAAGGAATTTTTACATGTAAAAGTAGACTTACAGGTTCCCAGAAGGTCAGGCTAAGATCGCCTTTTGCCCCTAGCGAAGTATTAACATTGAGGCAGCTGAGTTCTAGAGGAAGGTCACTCTGCCTGTTTCAAGGACTTGGCAGCGGGCTGTAAGTAGTGAGGAAATTTAATAATTTTTCTTCTACCTTTGTTTCCCACATCACAGTGACTTCTGGGCTTCCAGGATAAGAGTTAGGCAATTTAAAACAAAACTAAACCTTTGATCCACAATCTACAGGAAAAGAAAAATCCCAGAGAAGTTTAAGAGAACTGACTTTGCACTTAAGCCAATAAAAAAAATAAGATTAAAATATAAGGTGATTTTAGAGTCCATAAAATTTGAAAGCAGTCTGGGGGTACATACACAACAGATGCCATAAAGCTGAGTGATTTGCTTGGTTCCCCCCCTTCCCACAGTTTTGGATTTGGGGTTGTGGTGGATACATAACCGTGTGTGCCTTCCATCTGCCTTCTTTTTCTGAGGGTATCACCTGCCTCACAGACCATGCTCCTGCCATCAGAGCTGCTGTCAATTTTCCTAAGGTGGCTGGAGGCCAAGGTGAAACCCTGAGCCCGTGTTTCTCACCCTGAGTGAGTCCTAACCATGCTGAGTCTCCTTCTGCTCCCAGCATGGATGAAATGTCACACTGTGGGGTCTGGAGTCTGGTGTTCCCAGCAGCCACTAAGAGTTTGGATGATACACCCCAGAAGTGCAGGACAGTCTATTCCATGTGAGCTAAACCTTAACTAAAGGGAAACAGGAAATAGTAGGGACCAGGCAAGCAACTTCCCTCTTTTTTCTTCCCTGTGGATTGCTTTAGGATTTTATGTCTTCCCAAAACTCTTCTGGAGAAGTTCCAGGTGCTAAGCCAACATCCTCGCCAAGAGCTGGCTAAGTCTCTTCATAGCTCACTGTGAAGTGTTGGCCAGCATGGTAACACATCACTTCATTTTGCTTCCCATTTTTTCTCACCTCTTTCCCCCTATTTTCTCACTTTTACCATTCTGTGCTTGCACTTCCCAAATAAAGTCTCAGCACTTGTTTCAGGCTGTATTTTGTAGGAAAGTTTTTTTTTTTAAAGAGCTATAACAACAGTACTCACTTTACAGGAATGTTGGGTATTTTCCTCTTGTCCCCAGGAGTCACTCTTCACGGTTTTTTCCACCCTGTCCCCCACTCTGAGAGGCTGTGGATCGGTATCAACAAGGTGTCCATGCCCTCAGGCTACCACTTAAGTCTGGCAAGGGGGTTGCCCTGGGAGGAGATTAGAGGGATAAAGTATTTATTCTCCTGGCACCACTAAGACGTCACCTGGGACTGTCACAAGAAAGTCACAGCTGGTGGACTCCTCCATCTGACTTGCTTGATTTCTGAGAATTGCTTCATCCTCTCATCTCTTTGGACCTAGGGAACCAGAACAGCTCCACACTGCTACCTTCAGGTTATAGACTATCTCTTGCAGCAGTTCTTCACCCTGCCCACTCCTTTGGAATGTCTCTCTTTATAAATAAACTATTCCAATTTGAATTATTCTAATTTTGACATTGCTATCTGTTTCCTGCTGGGACCAGTAGTGAAAAAGAATGGTTAAATTATACCACGGTTATCTGTGTTGGAAGAGTGCATAGCCATTACAAATCTTAATGTTTGGTAATAAAAGCAAGTGATGTCCCCCCCCCCCCCCCCCTTTTTTTTAATCACTTAAGAAGTCAAGCAGTCAGAGTTCTGGAGAGAAACAGAATCCCATCACCTGAAAAGAACTTTAATGAAGGGACCATTTATGGCAAAGCCAAGTCAAAGGAATCGATAAAAGATGGTGAAGCACCAGGGACAAAAAAGGATAGAAAACATCACCACCCCAACTGCTGACAGGACAAAAGGAAGAAACGGCATCAGAACACCCAAGCCCAGTACAAGTAGGAGCTCTAGAGGAGGGGCCACCTCTCCAGAGGTGTAGTCCTGGAGGGACACAGGCCTGCCAGCGCCTCGTCTACAGCAGGTTGACAGAAGGAAATGCCCTGACCTTTCTCCCCTCCTGCCCATGAGTGTTCTCTCTCCAATCTCTGGTCTCCCCTCAGCATTCCCATAGTCGGAACCCAGTGGGAAACTAGAATAATGTCAGCCCAGGGCAGGTCAGCCTGCTTGGGCTCAGAGTTGGGCTGACAAGGGCGAAGCATGGGTTTGGGTTGGCACCAAGTGAGGCAGACAATGGACAGTAACCAGTACTATTGGCTTATCAAACTCTGATGCAAATATTATCCTAATTTCATGAAAAGTGATACATGTTTTTATATGTAAGGGAAGACTGGACTAGAAGTTTAAAGTAGCAACCTCATAGTAATAAAAGAATAAGAAATGTTTTTTTTTAATTTTTTATAGTGTTTTGTATATTTTCCAAACCAAAAAAATGGTTGTGTAATACTTTAAATTTTATCTCAGAAAAAAATGCTAATTGGATGATGTGGCTACTTTAGTGTTTATTTTTAAAGGAAAAGTTTCTATCAGTGGCTCCTCATGGTAACAATTTTACTTCCTAGGGAGCCTGGGTGGCTCAGTCCACCTTCTGCTCTGGTCATGAGGCTCAGATCCTGATCTCGGGGTCCTGGGCTCTCCCTGCATTGGTCTCCCTGCTCCGTGGGGAGTCTGTCCCTCTGCCCCACCCCCAACCCCACCCCGGGCATGCACACTCACTCTCTCTCTCTCTCAAATAAATAAATAAAATATTTTTTAATTTATGAGAGAGAGCACGAACAGGGGGAGAGGCAGAGGGAGAAGCAGACTCCCTGCTGAGCAGGGAACCCAAGGAGGGGGCTGGATCCCAGGACCCTGAAATCATTACCTGAGCTGAAGGCAGGTGCTTCACCGACTGAACCACCCAGGCACCCCAATAAATAAAATCTTTAAAAAACAATTTTACTCATTGAATTTTCCCAGAAGTAGGATCTCATCTAAAGTAGGATTCAGGCCAAGTGAGAGGGATTTTTTTGCTTATTGATTGGTTTCTCAAAGTACTACTTTGTTTTCACACCATCCTGACAATCACTGGGAAAGACAATAATCTAATGTGGGACAAATGATATCCCCGCTCTAAATGTAATCCCATTAATTGTAATAATAATTATGATAATTAATTATGATAATGTAGCAAAGCTGGTCTTTTATATTCACTTTTTCAAACAAAATTTCTCAGATACACAAACTTCAGTGTATAAGCATTAACACAGAGCTTCAAAATCCTTTCAATTGTAATTATACTGTAAACAAATCTCTCCGATCACATTTGCTTTCAAAACTATTTTCAGAACTGTTTGATTTCTTTTTCTATTGCTTCATGTCTCTTGCATTTTCACTCAAACGACAAGCACTGTGAAGGAGCACAGGGGTGTCATCAGTGGCCTGCGTCCACCCTGGTTCTTTCCAGCCCCTTCTATTCCTAGCACTGTGCACAGCAGCACACGTGGGGTGTGGGTTAAAGCGGCTACTTCCTCCCAAGAAATATTTAGCATGTACAGAATGAGATAGCAAATCTGTGGAATGTCACAGACCAGCTGCTGATGGCAGTATTCCTAAAGCAACTTCTTAACCTCCACCAATGTCTCAGCCCATCTCAGCCCCCGTGCAAGCTCTGGCCTGGAAACCTCTACTACCTGCCAGGCTATTTAAAGCTAAGGATTATGCAGAGAGAGCAGATGCGGTACATTTTGCTGTCTCCTAAAATCTAAAATCTAAAAATCTAGCATCAAAGAACATAGATTAAAATTCTTCCAGTTCAGTAATTACACTTTTAAAAGTGGTCTCCTAAACTTAATACAAACTTATAAGAATCTGAGTCAACATATATCTTTGTAATATTGCAGAAATAGCCACAGAACATATGCTGTTGTCAAAAATAGATTCAAATAAGACTCAGTTCAGCTTTTAAAAAATGAGGTACATATTTAGAACCTTTTAAAAATAAAATTTATATCTGAAAATTCCAATATTATGTTTAAGGCAGTAACAGCTGTGATGAATCATAAATATATTTCAGGCCCAATTTCTAAGTACTATATTTTGACCTTTGGAATTTACAAATTCCACTTCAATTAAAATTCATTGAAAACAAAAGCTTGTCAAGTGAAGGGAATCAACATTTTTTAGCAATATAAAAAGTTTTCATAAAATGGATGAGAAATTTGTATGGCTCTTTTGCCATCAATTATTACAAATGCAGTATCTGTGGCATTTTTGGAGTAATGAAGAAACAGTTCTGAGTCTTTTCTAGTATCCAAGTCATCTATTAAACTGTCAATGTTTCAGGTGTAAGAATAATATTGCTTTGAACTATAAGAACATTTAACAATTTTCCTCTTTGAATAAGAATAACAAACACAACCTCAACATACCAGGAACTACGTCTCTACTTTTAATCTTCATAAAAATCATCTCAAATATGATTAATACAAATATTCCTGTGGTACCATTGGCTGAGCTATAATCTTCCTCCTGCCGTCTGAACAGGGATTGGTAAGATTTCATTTAGTCCCAGCTGGATCCTTTACTTCCACCACCAGAATTCCATCGTGACAGAGGATGGCAGACAAATCTTTGGTTTCAATGCCATCTGGCAGTTTATACTGTCGGGTGAAGCTTCTTGAGATAAAACCATGCTCATCCATTCTGGTTCCGTGCTGAGCCTTGATCAGCAGCCAGCCTTCGAAGGTCTGAATGATGATATCTTCGGGCAGGAACTGGACCACATCCAGCAGGATCTGGAAGCGGGATTTGCCTTCTTGGGTTGGCATCTCTGCCACCGAGTCCACCGGAGGAACCTGGGCTGCCCTGGCTCTTCTCAGGTCCACAGTGGTTGGCCCCGGCAGGGCATATAAAGCATGATCCAACCTGCAGTCTTCCAAACCTCGAGCTTCAAACTCCTCCTCGTAGCGCACTGGGGTCTCTATGAGGTGCCTCAAGATGATTTTTGCCATGGTTGGAGGCAGAACCAGTATGGTAGAGCTTTCGTTCAGTCTATGTTCAGTCAGAGGCACACCGTCCCCTTGCCTACTGACTAGATTATCAGTTGGAACAGCTATTCCTTGTAACCCTGCGCAGACGCAACTACTTAATTAGGCCTGAATCATACCACCACACACCCACTCTTGTCTTTTCACACACGCTGACAATGAACAGCTATTTATAGGGCATGGTTCAAAGTTGCATTTAGCACACAGCCCGCTCAGGCTGCCCAGGCAAGGATCATCCTTACATTCTCAGTTATCCTTGGCAAATGTGTCTGCTCTGCTTACCTCAAGAGAAAAAGAGAATTAGAATCAGAAACAGCATTTAAAAGAAATCTCTGAGTGAGTGTCTGTCATTGGGAACTGCGGTGATCTAAGGGACTGTGGCTTCTTAGAACAGTCCAGAGATGTACACTCATCTTATTATATGAGCTAAGACTGCATTGGTCCTTGTCTCCAAGTACAAAGCTAGGAGGGATGAATGTAGCTATAATTGACTAGGAATCAAGACACACACACACACACACACACACACACACACACACACTCTCTCTTTCTCAAATCTCAGACCTTCAACCAACTCTCAGCCCTCTGTCCTATACATTTTCTTTTCTTTCATCTTTTCATCATTTGTCCTCAAGGGACATCTGAGCCAAGCCATCTGAGTTTATTACATTTTGACTCATCAAAAATGAGATCAGATGACTAAATTAGATAATGATGTCAAACCTCAGGTAGGAGCTGAGGGGGCCATCGAATGGGGAACTTAGCAATGAAAATAAAGCCACAGGGGAGAGAGAAATGTTATAGCATTGAACTGTTTGATAGTAAAGCCCAGAAAACTAAGGATTAATCTAGTTGTAGCTTTGTTATTAAATCGGCAAAAATAAATGACACACAGTTTCTTAAGTGCCACACCCTTTATATTCAACTTACATTGATAAAAACGAGGCAATTCTATCCACTGCTGGAGAAGGATCTCTGAGACATGCTTAGTAAAAAGAAAAGTCCAGAACAGCATATAATATGCTACTATTTATGCTTTCTTGTCAGTAGGTATTTGTTTATATAAATAGAACCTCTCTGCAAGATATGTGGCTGGGAACAGTGGCTGCCTCCTGTGCTAGCGACAGTGATAGGGAGGCAGGGGCTGGGGGGAGACTGGCTCTTCACTATAAACACATTTGTGCTTTTTATTCCTACAGTGTGTAATGTTCAAGTACACAAGAAGTTTTAAAACATAAAAAACTTCCACTCCACGGGAGTTAGTATCTTCCAGACGGGTAGACTCAGGAATACCTTTCCTTAAAAACTACATCCATTTTCTTAGAATGAAAGAAAAATGTCTAAAAAATTAAACATCGGAGAACAGAAGGGAATGCTCTCCCTTAGCTCCTTTTTTATGACTCTAAAAACCTCTGCCAACATTTTGGTGCATCCTTAAGAACATGCCTTAATACTGCTGTTTAAGCTCAGCTTTTTCTTTTTCTTTTTTTTTTTTTTAAGACTTTATTTATTTGAAAGAGAGTGAATGAGAGAAGAAGCAGGGAGAGGGGCAGAGGCAGAGGGAGAAGCAGACTCTCCACTGAGAGGGGAGGCTCCGGGATCATGACCTGAACTGAAAGCACTTAACCGACTGAGCCACCCAGGCACCCCCACACTCAGCTTTTTTGACCTGCGCTTTATAAGTCGGTAACCCTGGAAGGAAAAATATACTCTTTTAGATAGTTTAATGTGCTCTGACTTATAAAATATTGAGAGGCGTTTTCATCAGTGCTGGTCTGAGGGGGAAGTCAAGAATAGAACTCACTGCCAGTGGCAGGAAATAGATAAGATACTAAAGATTTGGCTTTAAAATACTAGAAACAGTCAAGGCAAAGCTGAGAAGGTACAGAGGTTTTTCATAGAACCCCTGCCCCCACACATGCATAACATCCCCTGTGTCAACATCCCCCACCGGAGGGCTACATTTGTCGCCCGGCGTTGACTCTGCATTTGTTGCAATGCAATGACTCTACATTGACATTTCACGGTCCCCCACAGCGCGCAGTGTACATTAGGGCTTGCTCCTGGGCCTCCCATGGATTTGGAAACAGGTATAACGGCAACCATCCACTACTACGGCACCGTACACAGTAGCTTCACTGCCATAATGACCTTGCGTGCTCTACCTGTTTACCCCTCCCTCCTCCAACCATGCTCTAAAACCGCTGTAAAAAATAAAGCCTATTTAAAAAACTAAAACCGGACAGCCTGGGTGGCTCAGCGGTTTAGTGCCACCTTCAGCCCAGGGTGTGATCCTGGAGAACCGGGATTGAGTCCCATGTCGGGCTCCCTGCATGAAGCCTGCTTCTCCCTCTGCCTGTGTCTCTCATGAATAAAATAAATAAAAAATAAAAAAATAAAAATAAAACTGAAAACCTAAAAACTAAAATTGCTCTAAAAAATAAACACTTTTAAAAACATACTGCAAAGATACTGTCAGGGTGGGCAGAGAGAAACGTATCTAGTAATCTTAAGAGTTTCTTGCCTCCAGGGAGGGACCTCTAACATAGGCAAGGAGGGCCAGATGTGACAGGTGTTTCCGTGTGGGATTGTGTGTGTGAGTTGCTGGGGTTAGAAATGAGCATCCACGTCTCTGAAGCAACACCCGAGACTTCTCCCAACATTTCCCCAAAACTTCCCTTCGGCCCTGCCTGCCCCTGAACTGCCCTCCCCTCATCCTCATCAACTACCTTGACCCTTTCTCCCTTTGGAGAATCTACCAGGCTTCCAAACTGTTCTTTCTGCCCCATCTCTTGCCCTACTGTCCATCCTTCATGGATTTTTTTTTAATAAACCCAGTATAATGCCATCAATGTATTTTCTCTTCCTTGTGATTTTCCTAGTAACATTTTCTTTTCTCTAGTTTACTTTAAGAATACAGTATAAGCATGTAACATGCAAAATACGTGTTCATCAACTGTTCATATTATGGGTAAGGCTTCCAGTCAACAGAGAGCTATTAGTAGTTAAGTTTGGGGAGAGTTGAAAGTTATACTTGGACTTTTGACTGTGCAGGGTATTCGTACCCCTAACCCCCCTCTGTTCAAGGGTCAGCAGTACTCAGTCCCTGCGGACCTCCTCATCACCTCTCCCCCTTGATCCTATGATTCAGCCTTGCTGTCTAGCCTTGAATACCACAAGCTGGTTTCTTCTTCAGGCTGCTGTGCCCAAGTCCCCTTTGCTTTGAAAACTCTACCCCCAGAATGTCCCAAGGTTGCCCTTTCAGGCTTCAGGTCAAATGTCATCTCTTCAGGCAGGTCTTTCTGGCCAGGACCTTTCCAGCAAGGTCCTCCACCTGTCATACCATTATAGTATTGTATTTTCTCTTCATCACCATGACCAGTATGGAAAGTCATCTTACTCATGACTTTATATTCCAGTTGGGGAAGGCAGACAATGGCAGTCTGGGGTCAGAAATTGACAGTTTACTGCTAAATCCCCTAACACCTAAAACACCACCTGGAAAGGGATAGGAAGAAAGATGTCAAACTGCTATAGGTTTTGTACTTCCTTTTTTTAAAGATTTTATTTATTTATTTGTGAGAGACACTGAGAGAGAGGCAGAGACATAGGCAGAGGGAGAAGCAGGCTCCATGCAGGGAGCCTGATACGGGACTCGATCCCAGGACCCCAGGATCACAACCTGAGCATAAGGCAGATGGTCAACCACTGAGCCACCCAGGTGTCTTGATTTTGTACTTCTTATTTCAGTTGGTCCTTAATACCATTTGGCCATCCTTCTGTGCTCTTAGCTCAGCTTCTCCCACTTTTCCAAAATGGATACTGTAGATGTCTTCTACTCCCCAGGCCTTCCCTTGCATCCTGGTCTCACTCTTCGGATGAAGTGACTTCCCCTGAGGCCTGGTACATTCACACCCAAACATCTCAGAGGGAAAGAAGCTTCCTCTACCTCTTGACCCCTGCTATGATTCCCTTGTCCCCTCTCTTCTCTTCTGGGGCTTTCATCTAGCCACTACCCCTTCCTGGGTGTTCTCCAGTCTCTCAGTATCCCACTCTCCATCAGCCTAAAGTCAAGTGTGCCTCATCTTTTTAAAACAAGACCTCCTAGACCTTCTGTCACCTTTGAGCTAGTTATTCTCATCCCCTTACAGACTAGCTCTTTGGATTCGTAGCCTATGCTCAGTGGTCACTCTCCACACTACTGCAGAATAACTTCTTCCCTACCACCAACTCCACCTTTGGTTAAAGTCAAAGTCAGCCTCATTGCTAAATCTATACTTTAACTTTATCTCCCTGCACCTATTGAGCCTTTGACGTGAACTTCTCATCAGGAAAAAATGTGAACTGGTTTTTTCTTAGCCCTCTCAAGAGGACTAGCAGAGTTTTATTCTATTCTATGCATTCTCAGTGGGGACGACATCACCCACAAGGGGACAAAAATTGGACCTTATAGAGAAAAAAATGCATATAATTTAAGATTATGTAAAATCTTAGCTATTTGATAATTGTTTGAGGCTCTCCAAAGGGCTACAAGACCTAAACAAACACATAGTATACCTGTGGTATTAAAATTTCATGGGGGAGAGAGGGAGGAGCATTAGGTAAAAAAGTTCTTAAAAGACTCCTGGGGGTGAGGGGCATGGTTCAATAATAAACAGGTGGGCAAGACTGCTCTAGTTGGCTTCATGAACTTCTCACCTGGACTCCCACTTTTGTTGGGACAAAATAACATTATCAAAGCTGTCTGAATTTTTACCAGTCACTCTAGGAGTGAACTGGAATCCTGTTTTAAAGTAAACACTAGGGATCCCTGGGTGGTGCAGCGGTTTAGCGCCTGCCTTTGGCCCAGGGCAGGATCCTGGAGACCCGGGATCGAATCCCACATCGAGCTCCCTGCATGGAGCCTGCTTCTCCCTCTGCCTGTGTCTCTGCCTCTCTCTCTCTCTCTGTGACTATCATGAATAAATAAATAAAATCTTTTAAAAAAGAATAAAAAAATAAAGTAAACATTTTTTTTTTATCTGACTAGACCCACAACAAGAACTATAGTTTGCATCCCCACCCAAGGAGCACACATGTGCACCTCCTGGGCACAAAACACTTAGCTTAGATACATGTGATCCACTTGCATGGTCTATTCAGTTTCTTTGAGCTTAACACTGAGCCTTGCAACTCACTAAGTTGATTTCACAACCCTCAAACTGGCCACAACCCACAGTTTGGAAGATAGTTAACTTTTTACGTTATTAAGCAAAGTAGTTTTTACCATCTTTGTGGGGTGAATTACTTCTCTCCAGAAAGACTGTGATGGTCTGAACTGGTTTTTCTTCTGTGGCTGAGGTAAGACATTCAGTAGGTAGGGAAGCCAGAGGTGCAGCAAGGCCAAATGGCATGGCTTCTGTCAAACGTTGATGAGGTCAAGGAAGAGAATAGGGGTGTAGATTTAGCAGCAAGGGTATCTTCGACTTAACTAGGGAGAGTCAGAGGCAAGACAGGGGCAGAAGTTAAACTGCAATGAATACTGTATAAGACTACGATTTCAAGAAGCCAGGTGGGAGGAGATGGAAAGAATTCCCGAGAGGCTGACATGAGGTCTGAAAGGCTTGTTTTGTTTTAATTAGATGCTTTTAAGAAAATTGACCATTAGTCTGATGGAAAGGAGAGAACTGATTAGCACGGGTTTCTGAGGGGCGCATGACTGATAGAGCCGAGAACTGGATGACCAATACCCTATTTTAAACATTTCTTTTAAAGAATTTTCCTTATGTCATCCTGAATAAGGTTTTGTTACACATTACAGTCTGGTATCAACTAGGCTTTGGGGGAATTAAGAAAAGGACTGTACGCATGGTTTGGGTAAACCAGAGTCAAGGGCCTCCGCTTCCCAGAGAAGCAGTTATGAAATCACAACAGACCATAGCAGCAGTCTGGGAGGAGATAAAGTGACAGCCAAGTTGCAACATGCACCTATGCCTACCAGGACCCCAAGATATTTGAAGGGAGATTTGATTGGACGTCACTGCAATCTTACAGGCTGGAGTCAACTCTATAATGTTAGCCTTATGGCTATTAAGGATTATATTTTAGATAGGAGCCACAATAAACACAAATACATTTTAACAGGGTTTGAGAGACTGGAGAACACAGTCTTCCTAAGACACTGATTGGATCACTTGGTCCTTCCTCCAGCCAAGTAACTGCGGTGATCCTAGGCTATCTCATATGAAAACTGTTGCAGTTATACAATCTGTTCTTGACAATTCTGTCTAAACCAATATTTATAGGATTTTCTCCATCATATGTTCCAAATTCTTTGGTCTGGAATTCAAGGCCTCCACCAATAGGACCAAAAAAATAGGTAGAGAGTGTTGGTCTGGATAATCCCCATCCTCTAGACTAACTGCTCTGCTGTCCTCCAAACACACCTTCCCCCCCTCCATCCCCACCCCCATGCTATTTCTTTCAGCTGAGATGCTGTAATACTATAATAATGGATGCTGAATAATGGCCCTCCAAAGATGTCCATGTCCTAATCCCTAGAATCTGTAAATATTCCCTCCCTTACTTGGTAAAGATGTTACAAATGTGATTAAATTAAGGGTGTTGAGATGAGGAGATTATCCTGGGCCCCAGATGCCACCACAGGTGTCTTTATAAGAGAGAGGCAGAGGGAGATTTCACACACACACACTATGAGGTCACAAGCCAAGGAATCCCAGCAGCCACTAGACGCTGCAAGAGGCAAGGAACAATTCTCTCCCAGAGCCTCCAGAGGGAGGCAGCCCTGCTACTGAACTGCTGGCCTCCAGGACTGGGGGAGGATAAATACGTCTTGGTCAATGAGGCAGTTTGTGGTAATTTGTTACAACAGTCACAGGAAACTATATGGGTGCCCTCAACTTCATCTTACTGCTGATGCTCTGATGTCCTTCCTTTAAGGCTTCATACTCATTCTCCCTGGAGAGAGCCCGTGTTTCTTCAACTAAAAATAATTCTCCTGTACTTGCTGGGTATGAGGTTCACCTGGAGCCTTAGTTCTGAACTCCTTGATCTCATTTTACACATTATTAAGCTAGGTACTATGCTAGGAATCATGGGACATAGAGCAAGCATTCCAGAACTAGTGAAGGAGAAAAGCTTTGAAAGATTCTACTCACTCAATTGGTTCTAATGTGCTCATGACCCTTCAGGTCCGCAAGTCTGAAGAGTCCACTTATGTTTCCTTTTGAGAGTGTTCTCATCCTAGAATCAGGTTCATCTGGCACTGCTCAGGAATGGTCGTGTTAGAGGCAGGAGTTCAGGTTCAGAATGAGCTCCTACTAAGTTTACTCTGCCTGCCCCAAGTCCACCTTGTTGCATTCACCAAGGCACCCACTCTCAGGCTCATCCTTGCTCCTGCTCCTTAATCCACTGTAACCAAAACAAATGACTCATCAACAGCCTTACCTCACTGTTGCAGTGAAGCCAAGCTCCCCAGACCCTGTGGCATGGCCACAACAACTGGGTATCTGCTTGCCCTCTTGAGCCTCCAGCCAGATTCCAAATCAGAGCCTTTCCTATTTTTGGAGTTTGTCCAATTTGTAAAGCTGAACATTGGCCAAGATTTTCTCCTCTCTTTGCTTTCTTCCCTGCCAATTTCCACAGTCCTTCTTAAGGCCTGGATCCTGTTCTAATCTTAACCTGTGGCTGTGGCCAGGGTACCCCTCTAGAGCCCACCTGTTCTTTCTGTAGGCATGGATCCTAGTTTCTGTGCTCTCCACCTGCTAGCCAAGATCCTGCCAGACTGTCTGCTTTCTGAGTTAAAACAGCACCTGGGATCATGGCCTGCCATGGAATGATAATCTATGACCATCACTCAAGCAGCTTTGCCCTTGGGCTTAGTGAAAGCTGAAGTGCAGCCAGTAAGAGCAGACAGGTAGCCTACCCACCCCACTTCATCCTCCTTTTCCTGACATTGATTTTCTGAGAACCAGTGGACCTTGATCTTGAACCAAGTGTCTGTATTTGGGCCCATCTCATCTCTTACAGATCTACTATTTCATGATGGTTAAGAACATGGATAAAGGATAAAAGTGTATCCTTTGGCATGTGACTTTACCTGAGTACACTGCAATCTCTTCATCTCTACAATAGATACAATAACAAAACATACCTCCCAGGGATATTGGGAAGATTGGATTTGATTCTGGCCATAAAGCATTTTCTCTATAAGGTATTGTGCTAACCGATCAATAAATAGAAGTGTTTCTAGTTGCCTCTCTAGATCAAAAGGCTGGACACTTGAAAAGTTATTTGTTGTCTATCAAAAACTTCAATCTTTTTTCTTTGCTAATCTTTAAAATCCTCATGAAAAAAGCATATAAATCCAATTTTCTAGAGCATTACAGATTACTGAAACCCAGGTGATATTTAAATAAAACCATAAACTCTTGGACACAGAAGAATGCTTTGGACTGTCACTGAGTGTTTGTTGCAAGATTTTTACCCCCAAAATAGGACATATACAAGCATCTGTCTTTGGCCTATATTAACATTCCCATTCGAAGAGATGATGTCTAAGATATCAGAAGCTCCTTTCAGTTGCTAGGCAAAAAACAAAAACAAAAACAAAAACAAAAACCCAAGGCATGGCATATTAGCTTCAGACCTGAAAGAAGCAGAGATCTTCTCAGGATCTGTACTGAGCTATAAAACCAAATCCAGATGTGGTGTGACTTGGTGGTCTGAAAGTGAAGCCAGGAGGGGGTTTCAGATTTTTATGTGATAACTGCCCTCTGGTGGAAGAGACTAGAATTACACTGGTAAGAGGCAATAGTATCCGAAATTTTAAAGGACCAATTCTTATTCCTCTTGTCTTTGACTTCATATTCCAAATAAAAGTCCTCATACACTAAGCCCATTTCATAATTTAGTCTAACCCTTGCAGCTTTTAGGTCATTCTTATTGGGAAGGGGTGCAGGATGAGGATTGGAAAATTTTTGAAGAATAAGGGTTTAACCCTTGCTTTCCAATTGAAAACTTCCAAGCACAAACTATGCCGGTTCTACATAGATATACTGAAAGAGGGATCATCATAGTGTGAGGGAGGGAACAGTTTTTAGGGACATAAAGAATTATATTGAATCCTCACTCTGCCCTTTACTCTCTGCTTATTCTGGAGCAAGTCACAACATTTCTAAGGCTTATATTCTTCTTAGCCAGGAAAATGGGAAAAATACATATACTTTTTAAGGTTGCTTTGAAGATTAGAAGAGATATCAAACACTTAGACTAGAACCCGACACATAGGAAGTATTCACTAAATGTTAGATATTATTGGTAACACACAGGAGGAATGAAACTCTTTGAGGGGAAAGCTGACCCATTTCACTTGGTAGCAGCTATTTTGCAAAGAATAGCATGTACCATTTCCCATATTTTTTAAACATTAATCAAGGTCTTGGCAAATATAAGATGTTACTGGGTAACTATACAAGTCACTAATTTTGTGCAGACAGGGTTCAGACCAACTCAGACCCCAGGAGGAATGTACTAAAAGCTTCCCTGTCGTACCAGGACTGTCTTTATCAGCTATGATCAAATTATTTTTTCCCCTTTTCCACAATTTGCTTTTAAGCCCTTTGGTGGTATTAACATTACTTTTTAGTTGCTGAGCTACTAAGCTTGAGAAACTCGAGGCTGCTTTTTTAACCTGAAGGCAATTCCCAGGGAATATTTACTATAGCTTGCTCACAAATGATTTTTGGGGGCTTGCGAGTGATTTCTTCTACAACGTAGTTTAACTGAGAGGTCAGATAAGATGTGAAGTTAAGGAAAACGCAGGATTCGAGATAGTAGGGCAGAGGGTAGCATGAAAAACCAGCAGTCAGGGGCAGAGATAGAAGCCAGGATCCTAACTAGCTTTGTAACCCCGGGCAGATCATTGTAACCTCCATGAACCTCATTTTCAGCTTGAAAAGAGAACAAGGAACTGGACTAAATTTATAAGGTCTCTTTCAAGTTAAAAAATCGAAGAAGAAAAGAAAAAGACTTAGGTATTATGCTGAATACATACAGCCTACTAGAGTGCAAAAAATTGCTAAGAACCAATTCCCAAGCTACTTTGTACCCTTGTGCTCTGGGAAACATTTGAATTATCTGTGTAAAATTGTCCTTAGTCTAGAGCTAGTTTGAGTAGGTTTCTGTTAGCCTTTAAAAAGCAAATATCTACTGGCAAAAGAGCTTTGAGGAATTTATTCTGGGGCTCAAGACCCTGATGAGTCCATGACTTGAAGAGTTAACTCTAAGAGAGAGTACTTCAGACACAATACAAGCTATTAGAGACATATTTTGGGGCAGACAGATCTTCTTGGGGTCCTCAAATTCGCAATTTCCTGAGCCATCTTCCTGGCCTTGGTGGGAATTCTAGAGGAACATGCTTGACTAAAGCTGTCTATGTCGTTTGCAAAGCAGAGTGTAACCGAGATATTAGATCTCATAGATGGAAAAAATAATTAAAACTCAAGGTGGTATACATTAGCTTATTGGTCACAGGAGGAACTAGAGAGAGCTCTAAGAAATTGGGAGTGTGGTTGTGTCGATGTGTGGAACCCATGCTTAGTCCTTGAATTGTTATATCCAGTGGGGATTAATGAAAAATTGTATTATAAATTTACCATCTGCAACAATTTGTCAATAATAATCAAAAGGCAGAACAAACCCCAATGGTTTCTTTCCTCCTGTAAGTGTCAGACAGGGGTCCTCACAGTGCACTGACTATTCTGATGATGTCTTTTTCTAAGTCCCAAAGTAAAATGCACCATCTCATGGCAAATTCATGGGCTTCGTAAACTGAAGGATGCAAAGTCTCCTTGAGTGCAGTGTTATGTCAGCACACTAGCACCGAGTAAACACTCAAGTGTTCATTTCTTCTACAAAACATTAACTTTAACCATGTCACCATGTAGCACTGCAACAATCTAGCCATCTCTTAAGCACCTCCTTGTGATAACATCTTGGTAGTTACAGCACATGCTTTTATGAAATGCATTACATTCATTCCTCACAACACTGTGCAATATTTCTCCCAACTCCTGAAAACTGTAGACTTTTATACTCTACCGCCTTCAAGACCATACCCCTAAAACCTGCCTTTACACATTCATCACCTGAATCTCCTTCTCCTTCCTATCCTTTCTGCAAACACACACATCCCACTTGACCTTTACCCACTGAAACATTTCCCCAGATTTCAAAACACTGTTCCTAATTCAGGTTACTGCATTAGGTGTGTCAGCCAGGTTCCCAGAAGGAAATGTGTCATCTGCACACTGAGTAATTTAAGGGGAGTTCAAAAAATGGACCATACAGAGGTGGGCAGAACTGGGAGAAGCATAGGGATAATGTGATGCCCCTCAGGCTAGCAAGAGGAGGAAGTTACTACAGGTGTTAGGCCTGGAGAGGCCAAGGAGAAGAGGTAGCTACTAGAACCGAGAGTGAGAACTTTAGATAATCCAGCTGGCAGGAGAGAGGCCCTTACGAGAGACACATAAGCAGACCACTGTGACCTGAGAGGGGAGGATCTGGGAGCATACATACTCTAACTTCACCCCTCTCCCCCGCCCCCCCAACGCATTGCCTCCCATTGACCAAGCCTGTCAGGAAGCCAGAGGCAAGGGGCCCATTGATATAATCCATATGGTCAGTCTTCCTGAGTACAGAGGTGAGAGTGGCTCTGGAGGGTAATGAAAGAGATCCAGCAAGTATTCATGGTGATAAGGTTTTGCCCACTACCACAATGCTTTAGCAGTAAAAGTCAACAACACACTCAGGTTGGGACACATGTGTTCCCAGGAAGCCGATCCTTATGTGGGCATTAGCATGCAGAAGATCTATTCAGGGTCAACACCTGTGGTTCAAGACCTTTGGGCACCAGAGAAACTCCCGAAATCTATCTTGCCATTCCTTTGTCACAGTGGCCCAAGGTCTCAGCCAGAGAAGATTCAGCTTTGATTCCCAATAATAGAGTATATTTACTTTGGCCCCTTCTGGGCTTCCATGTCTAATAAGCCACTTAGGCTTCCATGTCTTATCAGTTTAGGAATGTCCACATTATCCATACTTTCTAGCATAAATGGATTAGAGTGTGCAGAGCATGTGTGATATCAACCCCAGAAGGCAAAAATTAATCCTTGGGGGGTGGGGGAAGGTGAAAAAAAAATCTTAGATATAACTATGGTCTGTGGCCCTTCAAAGGGCCATAGCACACAAAGAGATGTACAGTGTATCTCAGATAGTAAAACTCCATGAAGTGGGGAATGGGAGGAACAGAATTAGGGGAGGATATATCAGAAAAGGGACACATCACCACTGGAAAGATACAGTATATGACTGCAGAGCCCTCCAGAGTGACCCAGCAGGCACAAGCAACATTTCTAACCCTAGCCTAGAGCATCATCTGCAGGACTTCCTAGAGCCTAAGTAATAGAGCTTTCTTGTTTTACCCCCTTGAATAGGAACATATATGGCCAAGCCAGAACCCACAACTCTGTAGCCAATGTGAAGGGGCTAACACTGGCCAAACTTTTCACATGATCCCATTAATTCATGACATAAGACATACCCGTCTCATCTGATATGACCCTAATGTGAAATAAGCCATTACCCCAAAGAGCTCATCTTTAATGGAGTAACAGTATTAAGAGATCTCAGTCTGGGAGCTAAGGGTGCTCATCATTTCTAAGCCATTTCTGTGGCTCATTCTGGAATACACATTAACTAATTTTAGAACATTTTCATTATCCTCAAAAGAAAACTGTATACCCATTAACAGTCACTCCCTATTTCTCCACTATGACTCTAGATAAGTTTTTATTTCAGTTTTGCCTTGTTTAGATTTGTTGAATGTTGCATGCTTGAACACAGCCTAGTTTTAGGATGAGTTTCTTTCTGGGAAAGTTTTAGAGTGCCATAAAAGAGATCACAAGCACTCTCATTCCTGCCCAGGGTCATTTTCACTCTCTACTTTACCTGTGACTCTCCAGAAGAAAGTCCTCTTTTGGAATAAAAAAACAGCAGGAGGTAAATCTCTTAGGGGCATTTCCCTGGCCCACCACCCCTGGCTTCCCAACCACACCAGTGGGCCCTCAGGAACCATTTTATACATGAAACCATGCCCCTAGCTGCAGTTGATGGAACAAATTGGACATCCAACCTGCTAGGCCAGAGTTCTTCCTTGATAATTTGGAGAATTTGAGGAGAGTAATTGTAGCAGAGAGGAGGTAATAAAGAAGGGAAGGGGATTTTGTCAGTTTTCCAGCACTCAGAGTCCATTTGTGGTGGACAGAATTCTAAAATGATCCCTAAGACTGCTGCTCCTGGTATCCACCTGTCTAATACCTCTTCCTAGAGAAGGACCTATGAATATGAGGTATCTCTCCCACAATTTATGATGCTATATGGCAAAGGGCATTGTACAGATGTATTTAGGGCCCTAAATTAGTTTATTTTGAATTAAGAGGGACATTACCTTTGGTGAGCCTGGCTTAATTAAGTAAAAAGTCCTTGAAAACAGCAGAGAGATTCCCCTGCCTGCTCAAGGAAGAAAACAAACATCATGCTGTGAACTTCCCATAGAGAGCGGTGGCCTCTAGGGGCTGAGACCTCAGCCCTACAACTTTAAAGAGCTGAATTCTGCCAATAAACAACCACGTGAAATTGGAGGAGGGCCCTGAGCTTTAAGTGAGAGCCCCAGATTCCTGATCCACAGAAACTGTGAGAATATAAACTTGTATAGTTCAAGCCATTAATTTTGTGGCAGTTTGTTATACAACAATATATAACTAATACACCATGAGTGTTTTATTGGGTCAAAAAAAAAAAACCCACAACTTAGCACACTTTCATAAATCCTGTCTACTTGAGCTAGTTAATTATGGTTTATTTTCTTTCAACCAGAGAGTCTTAATATACCTCTAGTTCCTTACTTAGGGTTCTACAGAGAAACAGAACCAATAGCAGATAATCTATTTATGTAACATATATAATGTTTGTGTAATATATAAATACATATGCACACACATTTGTATAAATACATATATGTGTGTATGTGCAAAAGGAAATTTATTATGAGAAATTGATTATGACATGATTATGAAGTCCCCTCATCTACTTTCTGTAAACTGGAGACCCAAGAAAGCAAGTGATATAATTTAGTCCAAGTCAAAAGGCCTAAGAACCAGGGAAGCTGATGATGTAAATCCCTTTCAGAGGGCAGAAAGATAAGATGTCCCAGCTCACAATGAGGCAGGAAAAAGGGGAGTGAATTCCTTCTTCCTCTGCCTTTGGTTTTGTTCAGGTCTTCAACAGATTGGATGATGTTCACCCACAATGAGGAGGGTGAGCTACCTTACGGAGTCCACCAATTCAAATGCTAATCTCATTCAGAAACACTCTCACAGACACATCCAGAAATAATGTTTAGTCTGGGCACCCCATGACCAGCCAAGTTGACACATAAAATTAACATTCGCAAATTCACCCTCTGTCAACTTCGCCTTCATATGTGTCTCCTTAAACCATACTTATGAAGTATGATTTAATGAAGACAATAATAAAGTCATAATTCCATTAATTCCATAATTCCATAATTAACATGATACAACTAGCCTGTGTATAACCAAAAATGCACTAACCCCTTTCCCAGAAGAGGAGGTAAAATCCTTGAGTGATGTTTATTCTTCTCCTTGATCTCTCAGAACTTAATTACTGTGATGTAAAATTAGCTATACCTAAATACCAAGTATTTGATATATAAAATCAATACATCTTTTGTTACACAAAAAGGGGATTAAAAAAGAAAACAAAGACATACATGTACATACATACCTATACACACACATGAACGTAATTATAGCAAAATAAGGCCCATACAACAATTATGGGCCTCGTTCCTATAGCTGGTATTTATAACTACCTTCTTCCACTATCCATTCTATATTACCTTTGCCTTCAGCAAGTATTTCAGCTGGTTCTTGACCTGGGAGGGTGACCCAGACCTTCATAACTAAAGGTTCTGGACCATCAGTAGTTCTACCTGGATGGGGTTGTAGTTTTCCATTGATCTTAATCACAGGTCATGGTAATACTCAGAGATGCCGTAGGGCGTCTTCTGTATTCCAGACATACTCTTCTACCTCCATTATGGAGTGGTAGTCCAGTTCCCCCTTGGTAATCAGGATCAGTCTTCCCACTCACATACGTCCTTCTTTGCTTGTTGATTTAGAGATGCGAGGAGCCCAAAGTTGCCAGGTGGCAGTCTTAACTTCCAGTTTAATGGGATCATTGCTTTGTTCTGGTGAAAGCCACTGGATTCTTCCTTCTGGAACTAAGACCTCTAGGTCAGCAGATAATAAAGTTGTGAGAAAAGAAGCAAAATTCTGCTAGAGGTTGAATAGTGGGAATAGTGAATTGTGCCTCTCCTATTTCCACCCCTCGATCCTTGGACTTGTGAATCTTGGCTATTGGTGAAACAACATCATATATGGGATACTGATTCAGAGCCTATGTGGCCTTCTAGAAAACCTTGCCCCAGCCCTCAAGGTATTGTTACCTAGCTGACACTATAACTAAGTCTTCCAAAGGCCATTCTGCCATTCTGTTAAGCCATGTGCTTCAGGACAGTGGGAAACACAAGTAAGACCAGTGAATTCCCTGAGAAAGGACCCAATGTTGCACTTCTTTTGCTGTGAAGTGAGTTCTTTGATGAGAAATAATGCTGTGTGAAATACCATAATGGTGGATAAGGCTTTGTATGAATCCATGGATGGTAGTTTTGGCAAAAGCGTTGCATGCAAGGGAAGGCAAATCTGTGTTCAGAGTAGGTCTGTATTCCAGTGAGAACAAAATGCTGTCCTTTCCATGATGGAAGTGGTCTAACATAATCAACCTCCCACCACACAGCTATCTATGGGAAATGGTGCTATATCAGGGTTTCAGTGTTGGTCTCTGCTGCTGACAGATCGAGCATTCAGTGGTAGCGATAGCCAGGTCAGGCTTGGTGAGTGGATGTCCTTGTTGCTGAGCCCATGCATAACCTTCATGTCCACCACTATGGTCCCCTTGTCATAAGCCTGTTGGGTGGAGACAGAGAAGAGAAACTGATTGGTATCTATACAATGGGTCATCCCATCCACTTAATACTAAAATCCTTTTCTGCTAAGGTCGCCCTCTGTGAGCATTCACATGGGACACAATATTTTTGTATTTTTTGCCCATTCATATGTCTATCCTCATACCTCTACCCAAGAACTCTTTGTCACCAATTTTCCAATCATGTCCCTTTCAAGTCCCTGACCATCCAGCCGAACCATTAGCCATACTCCATGAATCAGTCTATAATTGCACATCTGGCTATTTCTTCTTCTAAGCAAGGAGAAAAACTAGACATATTGCCTGAAGTTCTGCTCACTGGGAGAATCTCTCTTCACCACTATCCTTCAGGGATATTCCAGGGAGAGGATGTAGTGCTTCCACTATTCACTTTTGGGTAGTGTTGCACATCATGCAGAACTATCTGTAATTCATTATTTTCCTTTATCAGCTTTCAAAGGGAACTTCCCCCTGAGGCAGGCCAGGGGAGAGAAGGAAATAGCAGGAGTGGGGACATGGGCATTTGGGCCACTTCTTCATGTGCCTGCTGGACATGCTCACACCCAGTCATATACATTGCATTTCCATTTGCTGATGGAGTATTGCTGTGCAGGCCCAACTTTATGATGTCATGGGTCAGAAAGCACCCAGTTCATTATGGGCAGCTCAGGTCACATGGTAGCTTAGTGGACCATGGTTACATGCTCAGTCTCTACTGAGGCCCAGTAGCAGGCCAAGAGTTGCTTCTCAAAAGGAGAGTAGTTATCTGCAGATGATGGCCAGGCTTTGCTCCCAAAACCCTAGAAGTCTGCACTATAATTCACCTATAGAGGCCTGCCAAATGCTCCAAAGAGTATCTCTATCTAAAAATACTTCAAGTACCACCTGGTTAAGATTATGATAATCCACTCTCATTCTCCAAGATCCCTCCATCTTCTGCACAGGCCAAATAGAAGAGCTGAATAGGGATGTGGTAGGAAGCACTACTCCTGCATCTTTCAAATTCTCGATGGTGACGCTAATCTCTGCAATTCCTCCAGGAATGTGGTACTGCTTTCCCTTAATATATTTCTACCAATACTTACATTTAATTTACCTCTGCTCTCCCTTGCATGCTGAATGATACAATTCTAAATAGAATGGGTAAAAAGAATTATGGAAAAATTCTAAGAGGGAGAATGGGGCCAGGAGTAGAACTATTTATGATTGAAGCAATGAAAAATAAAGTCAAAGATAATTTTCTGTAAGGTTATTATCTTAAAGCAGCACATCTGAACAGAATTATGCTTTCTTCCAAGGAGGTTACAAAAAGGAAAAATAGATTATTTTTCAAAAATATGCTTCATCATGCCTTTTGGCAGCAACTGGAAAAATTAGTGAACATGTTCCTTTATTTGGTGACCTCCAACTTTCAAATTTTAACCAGCTTTACAAGGACAATATCTTGTGGAAAAGATTCCCAGCCCCTCATCTTCTTAACCACAGCAGTAGGCCCCAGAGGACATTGTGTAAAAGGTAAACCCACCCTCCTAGGCCCAAACCCTCTCTTGGTAATTTCAGGGACAAATATACACAGGCCCTCCTATGGGTAAACTCTCTATGTAGATGCTCACAATAAGGGGACGTTGATTTCTTGGTGACCATGGCAGCCATGGAAATATACTATTCACTTCTCAGTTCAAGAATGGCATGGAGTCAGGAAGTACAAGAGTAGAGTCAGCTGACAGCCTCTACTGGCTAACACCTGCAGAATCTGCCTCAACTTTTGAGCCCAGGCCAACCTGGTTCCAGGCAACCCCTAACTAATGACTTAACCACTACAGGGAACTGAAGCCTGGACATTTCTGCCAACATGGAGCACCTCTAACAGATAATCTTCATTCTGGAGCTCCTCACATGTCTGCATCACAATCTGAGGCTCTTCCTGTCTGATCCTGCTTCCTCCCCACTCTCCTGTAACAGGTGTCAGGTCTGCATCATAGTGTGAAAACTTCCCCTGCCCAATCTAGCTTCCTCTTCCTTTTCTCTTTCACTGGCATTACATCCCAACAAACTTCTTATGCCCCTAACTCCATCTCAAGGTCTCCATCACAGAGACCCCAGCTAACTCAGTGGCCATACTTGGCCATGGGATTGAAGAAAAGAAGAAACCAATCTGTATATAGATAAAAAGAGAGGAGATGAGGAAGGTGAATACTGTAGCTTCCCAGTACCTGTTTCCACTTCCTTCCCAGGGATCTGACTGATTTTTCATCTGATTTCCATGGGACACTATTAATACATTTCTTATCTTTTCTTAAGTTATGTTTTTTACTCTTTTGGCATAAGGATAAGTAATTGATATGGTTTTGACTGCCTCTTCAAAAAAGAGGGGAGAGTTAGGGTCACAAAACTACCACCCTAATTATACCCCTTACATAACTCTATCAGTATTCCACCCCCAGCCCACCCACCATCCACACCATTAAGTCTGAAAGGGATGGAAAATCACCAAGAAAATTCTTCTAAGACAAAGTGGAAGAAGAGACATGGAGAAAGAGATCATTAACACTAATTGTGATAATCATCTTATACTATGGAAGAAAGGAGCATCGTCAGCTAAGTTAACCAAAAAAGAAAAAATATATATATATATATGTACACACATATATATAAAGGTATAACTGTGAAGCAATTAAAAATAAGCTATTTTAAGAAACGGCTTTACTGGCTCTGTAGGCAGCAGAGGAGATAAGATACGGAATGTATTTCTATGTTCAGTGACCTCGAATATTCAAATATATTTGAGCAGCATACATTAATTCAATACCTACTATGTACCAGGTCTGGAAAAAGCATTGGTTACACAAAGATGAAAGACTGATCCCTTAAAATCTCAGAAACATGCAGGAGCAAATAATGAAAAAGAAGCCTGGAGATTAACACTCAGAATGAAATTTCCTTTACTTATGTTGTATTAATTTTTAGTAAAGAAAGGCAAGGACAAGAGAAGTTTTCCAAAGAGTTATTGAAGCATTGAGGCAATAATAAAATATATCATTTTTAAAAGAAGAATGGAAATTGTTTGAAAATTAGGCACATTTTGAAATGAGTAAGAATAACAAATTTAACTACCAAGTTGTAGAAAAGAAAAGAATGAAAAGATCCCACACCAATGTTGACAGGAAATAACCCTGAGCTGTGCCTCCTACGGGTACCAGTTTCAAATCTGCCTGCCTACATTCCTCCTGAGAAGTTTACATGGGCTGCACCACTGGTGAGAAGTCCCCTAGAAACTAAGTCCTCCGTGGACAATTCCATATCAGTTTTCTCCACCATTTCAGATGGAGCCCACAGTCTAGCCACCCTGGTGTACCCTCCTCGACTCTATTTGAATTCCATCTCAATTTCTTTTGATTGAGGTAATCTTGCAGTAATCAAACCTATTTGACATTAACTCATTGATTCACTCATTTAACCATAGAACACTCTTGGGGAAACTAATGATGATTCTTGAAATACCAAAAGAAAAATCCTGTCAAGCACCATGGGCTCAGCAAGTATCTTGGCTGTTGGATAGAAACCTCAATTCTTTTTGATAATAGGAATATGTCTCTGGTTGGGAAGACCATCAAAATTCTGTTTATGTATTTTCTGAACGTCTAAAGATAAGTATGGCTTATATTTTTTCCTTTCTCAATTGCTTTTAAGTAAAGTGGTAGTAAAATAAAACAAGTTGGTTAACAACCACTTTCTATAACTAATCATCATAATT
The DNA here is from genome assembly GCF_048418805.1 of Vulpes vulpes. Taxonomy (NCBI): domain Eukaryota; kingdom Metazoa; phylum Chordata; class Mammalia; order Carnivora; family Canidae; genus Vulpes; species Vulpes vulpes. Next base: position 119,760,611 of record NC_132783.1, read on the forward strand.
ATAGCTACGGCCTAAAACCTGGAGCCCAAGAAGAAAGGCTCTGTAAAAATAAGCCAGACACTCAGTAGAGCTGCCTAAACCTACACAAATAAGCCAATTTCACACAGGATATTCATATTCACTCATGATAACCACCGATTTTAGCTTAAGGATTAGAGGGAAGTTAATCACTAGGAGACTGTTTATTCAGCATGCTGGAAGTTGATTTCTTTTTTGCATCTGATCTATATTTGGAGAGTAACTAAAAGCAGCAAAGAACAGGAGTCAACAGAAAGGGAAACAGATTTTATGACTTTCATTTAGTGAAGTTGCTAAAGACATGTTAGTTTTCTGATTGTCACCCAAATGTCCCAGGCCTCCTATATTCAAGCCTCATCCCTATGCTGTCAAACTTAGCTTTATCCCTGCTTTGCTGGCTCTTTTCCCCCACCCACCCCTACAGGACTTCAGTCTTGAGCAAATGCAATACCCTTTGGGCTCTCCCAGGTATAATCTTGGAGATATGGCATGGTGGTGGGCAGGTCTCCTCCTAGTTATCTTCTACTCTTCGAGTTGGTATTTGTTGCTTCTGGCTATTTCAGGGAGGCTGCCCCCACTGCCAAATCATTCCTGGGTTCCCAAAGCTGCATATCACTCCACAGGCTAAAGGGAATATGTGGCTTCTGGTCCTTATTTCTCCCAAACACTGTAAAAAGCACAGCTCAGAAATAGAGAAAATATTTCTCCAGTTGAGTCACACTCGGTCCTCTAGGTCTCGAGATGTCTCTGCTTTATACCCCATATCTCAAAATCTCTGTATCAGAAGCTCCTTCAACTGCCACTTAATACCCCAAAACAGGAACCAGACCTAGTCACTGACAGTGGGCTGAGAAACAAAAAAAGTATTAATCCCCCCCATTACCCTTTATCCCACAGAGAAACATCTTCTCTTTTTTTCTTTTTTTTCTTCTTCTTTTTTTTTTTTTTAAGATTTTATTTATTTATTCATGAGAGACACAGAAAGAGAGGCAGAGACATAGGTAGAGGGAGAAACAGGCTGAAACAGTCCCTTCAGGGAGCCTGATGCGGGACTCAATCCCAGGACCCCGGAACCACGACCCAAACCAAAGGCAGAGGCTCAACCACTAAACCACCCAAGGTGCCCCTTCTCTTTTTTCTTTCTCCATGCAAGTCGCTCATAATTTGAGACTATGGTATCAGCAGTAGCCCAAACAAACATAGTGGGGAGATTGTACCCCTGCTCAAGTGGTTCAAAAAAGAGTTTTTCCCTCTTCTGGGCCTGTACCCAAAGGAAATATAGTCAGCATCTCATCTTCATTCCTATATTCATTGAAGCATTATTCACATTAATCAAGATGTGGAAACATATCTAAGTGTCAGTGGATGAATGGATTAAAAAGTTGTGGTATATATTTGCATATTAAGTATTATTCAGCCTTAGAAAAGGAGATTATGCCATTTGGAACATGGATCAACCTGGAGGATGTATGCTTAGTTACATAAGCCAGATACGAAAAGACAAAAACTTCATGACCTCATATTTGCATGTGGAATCTAAAAAAGTCAAATATGTAGAAGCACAGAGAGGCTAGAGTTTGTAAACACCCCACCTTCCTTGTCTCCCTGTGACAGTTCTGAGGGGTGTTCTCCAAAGTTGCTCAGAAGCTTTATATTCCAGCTGCCCATGGCAGGAATCTCATTAATGCTAACTTTGTCCTTCTCTGTCTCACTTGCCCCCTTCCTCACCATACTTCCTAGAGCCACCTCTCAAATTAATAACCTCCATCCAAATCCTTGTTTTAGGGTCTGTGGGATTCCAAAGACAGAAACCACATATAAAAATCTGGGATTTCAGGAATTTTGTATGCAGTCCCACAGACCTCCTGTGGTGTTGGCTTCTGGAAGGTATTTATAGAATCAGCATTAGATTTTATGGACACCTGGAAAAATCCCTGTGTCTGCCTTAGAGCCTTCGTAGATCATGAGGAAAGAGGCGGATTAGCCAGCTACAAATGGCCTACCATTGATAGCAGTGGAACAAGACAGTGAGGCTTAGAAAGCACCTCCAAGAGAGGGAGGAGGGTGAATGCACTTTTATTAGGCACCTTAGAACCCCAGAGGGGGCTGGCCGGGGCTGGAGTCTGGGCCTTCTGCTAGTCCATATGGACGGCTCCAACTGAGCTAATGTGTTAGAGTCATGGACAATTGCTTCACATCACTGAAAGATACAGAAAAACATGAAGTGTGCATTAAAAGGAGAAGGGAGCAAGCTTTTGCAGGCAGCACAGGTGGGAGCAACAGGAAAGGTGGTCAGCACAGGTCTGACCACCCCACGAGGGAGCAAAGTTGGAGGTGCTCCTCACAGACACTGTGGGATCTCACTCTGCCTGAGAAAGCAGACCCCAAATTCTCACTGGGCAGAGGAACAGAGAGAGAAAAGCCCCTCTGGAAGCAGAGGCCACTGGAAAGAGGACCTAGAGGTCAGTATTTTGACCAGAACTCTAAAGATCGGCCTGAGAACATCAGCTCTAGCTGCTAGGTGAACCGCTTTCAGGTTTTGAAGGCATGAGGGATGAGATGGGGCACAACTGGAAAAGAGCCCAGAGCTCCAGGGGACAGTGTGCCAACTACACTTGCAAGGGAAATGGAAGCCACAGTAGAGGCCCTTCTCTGGGCCTGGGGGCCTGAAAGTCTATAAGGAACATCATCCAGTTCAGAAAGGGTAAGCTCCAAGATCTAGTGCAATCAACCTGGCCATAGTTATATGCTAACTGTCACTCATGGACAAGAAGACTATTAATGATCTTGCCTCCCCTCCCCGATCTTCTCAGGAGTGACAAATACCAAGTGGAGCCACCTGCTAAATGTTAAATATGTTTCTCTTGTTTTTTTCTTTCTCATGAGCTGTGAGGGCCTTGAGTTTGCCAAATATCTTGGGCCAACCCCTCCATGCTGCTCCTGGCCAGGAGGCGGAACAATAGGGATTACATCAACAGGCTTCCAGGCTCTCTGGCTCCCCTATGGGCTCAGCCAGTGGGAGTCCCTGGCAGGGTATCAGAGAGAGAGCAGGAAGGAAGGCTGGGGTGCTTATTTCTCTGCCTTCCTTTCTGCAAGTTCCCCCAGGCTGGCTGTGTACCTCACTGGGGATTACTACTTCTCTCAAGGGCACCTCCTCTACAGGGCTTCTCTCCTTCCAAGTTCAATTTACTTCCTCCCTTCCTTTCTTGTCACTTCTTACCTTATCAGGCAACAAATCTATTGCCACTAGCTCTGGGTTTCAGTGCTAGCACTGTGGTTCCTCTATATCCCACCCATTCCTTTATATTTGGTCCTTTTGTAAATAAACCCTGTTTGAATCATCTCAGTTTAAATATACCATCTGGCTCCTACATGGCTTGATGGTGAGGAAGGGATCAACAGTGGCAGGAGCAGGGTAGAGAGAAGTGTCACCTTGTCAACACCGAGGCTCTTCATAGCCCTTAGAAACAGCAGACAGACAATTCCATGTCAGGCCCAAAGCAAGAACCTAAAACAAGGCCCAAAGCAGAAGCTCTCCCATGTCTACGTAGCTACTTTTGGGAGAGCCAAGAGTAACACCAAATCTGAGGATAAACAAAATGGGTCTGGAGATGAAAATGAAGAATGAATCTAGCCATGTGACCAGCAGTCAGTTCCAAATATGCTGTTCACTTGAGAGAGCAAACTCATCCCTGTCTTGCCACACTTACCTCTTACACACACACACACACACACACACACACACACACACACACACACCAGGGGCTTCCCCAGGGTCAGGGGCACCCATCAAGGGCTCAGTGCAGGAATGGAAGAGGCAATAGGTAGAGATCAGCTTCTCACTGGGGAAGCTTTGAATTCTCCTCAGAAGCCAAACTCATTTTGTTGTTCTTAGAGTCTTTGAGAGCCTACCAGCTGCTGACCACATCTCGCCCAGGAGAAGCACCATACTTCTGGTTATAGACTATTCATCTATTTGTCCTCTGACAAGAGACCCATGAAGAGGGCAGAAAATATCATAGGGAAAATGAGGACTGACTGGTGAGACCACACAGCAGGGGAGGGAAGACTTCACTAAGACTGGCTAAGAGGCTGTGGATGATCTCCCCAGGTGGATATTTTGCATGAGAGGCAGAGGGGAGGGAGATGTCGAGAAAGGAACCATGGGGGAGAGGTAGTACAATGGTGGCTCAGTCTGACAGCGGGTACCCAACTCAGGTTCATAGACCAGCTCTGAACTCCATGAAAGAGCAGCAGTTGGCTCACTTCTGGTCCAAAAAGGATTAATTGGCATGGTTTTCCATTTGGCATCTGGAAGCCCTTGCAGTCCAAGACTCAGCACACCAGGGCAGGCAGCAGGTTCCAAGAGGTGACACATGACAAACAGGAAAAACATGACCTACCCACAGGGGCTCAGCAGGCAGGGGCTGATTTGAGCACAAATGAGACACTGCCTGGGTTTCCTTGGAAAAATATGGTAGAGAAGACCTTCTGTAGGGGGATTAACATGTTCTTCCCGCAGTAAGAGCAATGAGCCAACAAATACTGGGTTTTGATGCTAACAAAACCTGTTGCCATGGGCTGATGCTACACAGAAGTGCCATATAAGAAAGGTGCTCTCCCTTCCAATATGTTGGCATGGAGAGAAAAGAACCAGAGAGAAAGGCATGATGGAAAAGAAATACACAGGGATCCCTGGGTGGCGCAGCGGTTTGGCGCCTGCCTTTGGCCCAGGGCGCGAACCTGGAGACCCGGGATCAAATCCCACATCGGGCTCCTGGTGCATGGAGCCTGCTTCTCCCTCTGCCTGTGTCTCTGCCTCTCTCTCTCTCTCTCTGTGTGACTATCATAAATAAGAAAAGAAATACACAGTAATAACTCCAGTCTTTCCTAATGGTGTCTGATGTGAGTGGAGGCCTAGGGGAAAGCCCCTTTCATGGGCTGCTCAGAAGCCATCAGACTTCCTCAGATTCTCATTATTAGAAACTCCTCAAGAGCTTCAGAGATCCTGGCTCCAACTTCCAGACACCAGGCCTCCACTAACACAGAAGAGTAGAAAGTAAGTAACTCAGTTACTTGCTATCTGGTAATTGCTGTAAACAAAAGTTCATTCTTCTAAAACTTCACTGACAGCTTCTATCAATACACAGAAAGTATAACTGACCTCCAAATCAGAAGTTTACCTGCAACTTTTTATTGTCTTGCGTTGTGGTTTCCTATTGCGGTGACACTTCTGTACATGAGCCCTGTGAGAGAATGAGGTCTTCTGAGTGGCTAAAAATAACACTATAGCAACTTTGCACGTGTTAGCCATACCTGAAACTCTTTCTATGCATCTCTCTTCTTTCATCTGCACAACAACCCTATGACCTAAGTACTATGACCAAGCCCATTTTCCAGATTTGAAAATTGAGGCACAGGGACCATAAATAGCTGGCTTTAGGTAGGGAGCTGGGATATGAGGAGAAGAGCCTTAGAGCCCAAGCTCTTAACCATTGGCTGTTTGCTTTCCACACCCTACCCACCTCCTACAAGACCCAAAAGAGCTTTGATAGTGGGGAAAGGGGGCAAGAGATGCCTGGCAACTGGCACATGCATTTCATGAAAACTTTCAGAAATAAAATAAGGAAGAATGTATGCTTAAAAGGCATACACAAAACCATTTTAATCTAGTAAGGGCTGGTTTGAAATCTTCTAGAAGAACCCTCATTGTGACTTCTACATTTGCAATTCCAGAATAGCACAGGTGACCGAGGGAAAGAAAAGCCCACTAGAGCAGATGCCATCTGGAATGTGTCACCTCTGTTCTAAAAGTCATTTCATTAGTTTTTGTCTCGAACACAATGTATTTATACCATTTAGGCCAGCACACAATATGAACTACTAAATAAGTGATTGAAATCAACGGTGATCAATGAAGTATGGGGAAGGAAGAGAACACAAAAAAGCACAAGAAAATACTGCCATCTGTTCTATGACCAGAAATGTGCTGTGAGGTGTAGTGAGCAAAATCAAAGCTGTTGAAGCCAGGTTTTCTCCAATTCTCCTTTTTTTTTTTTTTTTGGAATTTGAAAGAAAATAGCAAAATGAGTAAGAAAGTAATAACTAGATATTTTGTGTAAATAAAAATCTAAATGTACCTCAAATCGTTATTATTAGGAGTCAAACATAACTTCAGGAAAACAATAGCGTTTTCCCAGAATTAGGTGCAAAATTGGAAATGTCCTTTTCTCTCCATTGTGGCAGAAGAGAAAAAGGAGGGTGGCTTTCTATCAAGTCTTGCATCCTATTTCTGAAAACCTAACCCTAGGGCATCTGGGTGGCTCAGTGGTTGAGGACTGCCTTCGGTTCAGAGCGTGATCCCAGGGTCCTGGGATTAAGCCCCATATCGGGCTCTCTGCATGGAGCCTGCTTCTTCCTCTGCCTGTGTCTCTGCCTCTCTCTGTCTCTCTCTCTCTCTGTGTCTCTCATGAACAAATAAATAAAATCTTAAAAAAAAAAAAACCTAAAACACCTAATCCTACCCTGTTTTCATTCTTCATTCTCCAAGACTCCATCTCCTTCACTGTCCTCTCTCTTTCCTTCTACTTTCTGTACCCTTCCCTACCACAAGGGAGCTGTGAATTGGTGAAAATTGAAAGATTGTGTTCTTCTTTCCATCTCATTTATAGTAAATAGTGAACCAAGAAATTGATTTATAAAGAAAGAACCAGATCTGATTTAATAAAGCATCATTTTATGATCTAAGAAAAAAAAGAAAGAACAAGAGATCATATTAGTAGCATATTTAACCATAAATCTTAATTAGAATATTAACACCCAGCAAATATAGAAGACATCTAGACCAGTAAGAAAAGCTGCCTAGGTTTGCCTGATTATCCACATAAGAGCAACAAGGATATTAATTTGTGATATGGACCTTCTTGAGTTTGGTTTCCTGGAAGTTACCCTAAGGACTCTAAGATGGACTTTATTATTTGCTATCCTGAGGTTAGCCTCTTAGCCATGCTGAAAAATTTCTCTCCTCCAGATTTTACTGGCAATATCTATAAATGTAAACAAATTCTGTTTCCCTGTTGTGGATGTCTCCCAAATACCCCAAACTTCCTGGCCTGCCCAGAAGTGATTTTCCTTGCTCACCTGTAGGTGAAATATAAGTCAGGTACCAGTTTTTCTGGGAGGTCAACCTTAGCTCCTCAAAAATACACGGTTACATCTGTTTAAATAGGCATCTTTCCCAAATATGACATTCTAGGCAAGGCTATACTTACTCAATTTTCCCAGTTACGGCCTGGTTAAACACAAAACAAAACAAAAAAACAACAACAGATTCTTGTTGAAACTTTGCAAATAACTACATTGTTGTGAAAAGCAAGGATACTCAATAATAGTTTCTGAATTCAAGAAACAGGAGGTGGGGGGGGTCACTGGGAAAAATATATCATTTAAAAATGTTTTATTTCAAAAAAATAAAAAAATTTTAAAAAAAGGTTTTATTTCAGTTTACAAAATAAAGGCAACTTAATAGTTTGGGGGGTACAGATAAGCTTCAGAGGAAAAGGCTTCCTTTTATATCCAGAAAATATAGCATTAAAACAACAATATTCCAAATATGCAATTACAATCATGCTGCATCAGTTCTTTCAGTTCCCTATGATCAGTTTTTGCTCTGTCATATCTTGGGTTAACAGCTTTATGGAACCATCTGCTTCCAACTACAACATTCTGGAAATCCTTACTCAACTTCAGGGATAGACTAAAATCTGTCTAAGCAACGCCAACAGAAGCCTAAACCCAAGAGCCAATTCTTTGAAGTGCCATTAGTTCAAAGTCCTGGGAATAGTCCTTCTATGGGGTTCTGAGGCAGTCATTGTTTTTATTATTGAGCAAATATAAGAAATTCCAGAATATTCAGCTATTTAATTTTATTATTCATCTCCTATAGTGAAAGAATCGTGCTTTTCTTTTTAACCATAAGTTAAATCTGTTAAATTTGTACAGGTAAAATGTTATCAGTACAATACTTTAGAAGTTTTGTACTTCATGGGAATGAATAATATGTGGGAAGCACAGAAATAATATGAAATAATAATTTGAAATAATATGTGGGAAGCACAGAAATAATATGAAATAGTTCTGATGAGATTTCCTATATTTTTTTAAAGATTTTATTTATTTATCCATGAGAGACACAGAGAAAGAGGCATAGACATATGCACTCCTGCAGGGAGCCCAATGTGGGACTCAATCCCAGGACCCTGGGATCACGCCCTGAGCTGAAGGCAGACGCTCAACCACTGAGCCACACAAGCGTCCGGAGATTTCCTATATTTATCAGAATTTGTGGTGGTGTATGCCAAGAATATGCCAAGAATACCAAGTAAAGCAATTCAGTAAGTCTGGAGAAGTCCTAAACACTACATTGTAATAAAACTTCAGAGGTAAGTCTAACATATATCTCCAACTAAAAACCACTCACTGGCCAAGATGTTAGATTCAAATTTTAAAAAGTCAGGTAGTCGCCAAATTTTAAATAATAAATGAAATTGTAAAAAAAAATAAATAAATAAATAAATAAATGAAATTGTGACTGATAACCCTATCGTGCCATTGACTTACAACATGGGACAGAGAACTGCTGGTGAATGCTTTGATTAATACTTTGGAAAATACATACAAAGTTAACCTACACATGAAAAAAGGGTTAAATGATTGTGTTGAGCCACCGCAAGAGGGCACTATAAACAGATTACAGAACAAACTCGGTGTGCCTGTTGTCCCACACAGAGCTGAGGGCAGCTTTTGTCCTACAGAAGGTAAAGCCTTAGTAACAGAAGTGAGAAGGTGCGTCTCTCTGAGGCTTGGTGAAGGTGTACCTTCATATCTCACTGCCATACCAGCCTCATGGATATTATTTAGGGGATTCCTGCCAGGGTTAGAGATGCCTAGAGTAATGTTAGAAGGTTCCTCTTGTCCAACATCTAGTTTGACCTTTCACCTCAGGCTTTATTTACTTCAGTAGCTTTTCAAACATTTTATTATACAACATCAAATTAGAGAACGTACACATCTATATACTCATCCCAAGGTTTTAGTAAGGAGATAAAGGTACTTGCTTCAGATATTTTCAAGAAACCAAAAAACAGTACAGATAACGTTGAAGCCTTTTTGAACTCTGTCCAGCTTCATTTGCTTCCCTCCCTGTGTTTAATAATTCCAGAGTAAACCACTATTCTATCACAGATGGGGCTGTCCCATTGTATTTGTAATGCTTATATCACATAAAAGGAAGTACCATTCATATTATAATCTATTGTTGTGTTCCCATGGGCACTATCCTTTCCCTTGGATTGTTTTCTTTATTCCTGCTACTGGATTGGAAAATATGTTTCTTCTCATTCTTTTAGTACTACATTTCCAAGCCAGTGTACACATCACATTTAAAGACCTTAGAATCTTAAATCTGATGCTTCCAATTCCCATTCTTCATGTCATTTATCCTATTATTCCTTTTTACCGTCATTGTCTATCACCCATTAATATTTGATCTCACATTTCTGAGTAGTGGGAGGAGCATCCATCTACATCAGCTCAGTTTATTATGCTGCTGGGAGTCTGCAAATAACCTTCTAATGGGTCTTCCTTCAAATCCATCTAAACATCACTATCAGATTAATTTTTGCAAAGCACAGCTTACTTTCGTTACACCTTGCTACCACCTGTGAACACGTTATTACTTTCTAGCTCAAATGTCCACTGATAAGGTTTGAAAATATGTAATATGTCACATCATATTTTTTCTGCCTTCTTTCCCTGTTACCAGACATCACATGCTCCCCTAATTTAGATCATTATCCTTCTCCACTGATCAGCAACGTCTTCTGTGTGCATTTCTCAATCTGTGCTTTTTATTATACCTATAGGTAATTTTCCTCTTCTTTTCCTATTCAAATCCTGTCCCTCCTCCTAAATCCAGATCTATTTGTGAGATCTATTTGTGAGATCTATTTGTGAGAAATCTTATGCCAACTACTCCATTTCCATATTTATCTCTTGCTTCATCTCTTAGACTCTTAAAATTTATCACACAAATTTAATATTAATCGTATATCTCTTAAACACTCTATATTCTTTAAAGGAGCATTCCCTCTTGATTGGAAAATAGGTGGCAATTGGTGGTTTATTGCCTTTAATTTAACTGACAGATGCAATAGAATTTATTAATTTGAATTCAACTTCAAAATTCTTTAGCAATTAAATACAAAACATTTGTATACTGTGTGTAAGACAATTTGCTGAGCTAGTTTTATAAAGATTTTTTATTAAATCAGTGCTATCTCCCTTCCTTGTTATTTCAGATCACTGTTATAGTCATTCAAATATTTACTGAGAATGTATTGTAAATCTGTATGCTGTACATCCTGGGGAAATGCAGAGATATACTTACCCACTAGAAATCAGGCACAAGAGTTGATAGAGTCTGGACTGCATGAGTTAAAATCTCAGTTTTACCACTTACTATGTGGCCTTTGAAATTCCTCTTCATGCTTTAGGTTATCATGCAAATAAGGTCAATGGCCAAGCCTCTGAAGCAGCATCACTTGGAAACACTACTGTAGATCAGAAAACAGCTAGGTGTATGGGTCTCCAGCTACCCATTCTAGGACAGCACACAGCAATCTGGCAGACCTGGACACTGGATTTCAGGAGAGGGGCTTTCTACCCTTGGATTGTGGAGCTGTTTGTTTGTTTGTTTGTTTGTTTGTTTGTTTTGGAGTTCAATTTGCCAACATATAGCATATCACCCAGTGCTCATCCCATCAAGTGCCCCCTCAGTGCCCATCACCCAGTCACCCCCAACCTCCCACTCACCTCCCCTTCCAGATTCTGGAGCTTTTAAGCTTGATAATTAGAAAAGCTCAGGCCCCTCTCTGCTGTCATCAGAGGCTGGAAAGCAATAGCAATATGGTGGGGTAGGTCTTGCCTCTAGCCCTGTTCTTCTAGCTCAGCATTGGTAATTGAAGATAGAACCAGCCCTTCTGTTTGCAAGATCAGAAAACTGGGGTACATGCCAGGGGCAGGATCCATCACCTTCACATTGGTGGTTGGGAAAGCACTGGTATAGACAGCAAGCCTTCTGTTTGTCTATAGCCTAGAATTTAAGGCAATCAGTTTTGGTCAGTTTCCATGGAAATTCCATTTTTCTATAATGTCGGCCTATAGAGGATCAGCCTATAGAGGATTCTCACTCTTCTCAACTGTAATGTAGGCATAATATCTACCCTCATGGCATTGGTGTGAGTTCAACAGGGTTACATATAGTATGCATAAACAAGTAGCTTGTGCAAACTAAGTGCTCAAGAAGTATTAGTTCTAGTTATGTGTGCATATAACTAGAGCACATGTGCCTCCTCTCAAATCTGCCTATGAAGAATCTCAGATCATATTGTCAGCATCCCTATCTGGATTTTACACTCTGTTTTTCTATCTGCTTGTTTTGATCCCGGGACCCCAAGGCCTATCCACATCTGGACCTCACTTCTGCCTATGAGCTAGCTGGTCTGAATGGCTAAGTACCACCTGGCTCCTTACTTGTGGACATCCCAGACCTCCCAAAGACCTTAGTTCCTCCCAGACCCTCTACTTTAATTTGTGTGACCATATACTCTAGGATCTTCCATTCACCCTGGACTGAGGTCTGCCATTTCATCCTCCTCTAAAGCCTTGTCATTTACTTTCCCTTGTCCCTTCTGACATCACATGTGGCCCTTAAATGATGCTTGTCCTAGTTCAGGCTGCTATAATAAAATACCATAGACTTAAACAACAAACACATATTTCTCACTGTTCTGGAGTCTGGGAAGTCCCAGACCAAGGTCCTGGCTGATGATGTGTCTGGTGAGGACCCTCTTCATGGTTTTCAGATGGATATCTTCTTGCTGTCTCTTTGTATAGATAAGAGAGAGGTCATCTCTTGTGTTTCCTCCCAGAAAGGCACTAGTCCCATCATTAGGCTCCACTCTCATGACTTAATCATCTCCCAAAGGCCCAACCTTCATATAGCATCATGTTGAGGCCTGGGGCTTCAACATGTGAATTTGAGGAGGACACAACATTGGGTCCATAGCAAGCCTCTACCACATGATATAACTTTTGTTCCTACTTTTTTTGGTCACCTCTTATAGCATTTCTTTTGTGAGCAACAGAACTGAATCATGACATATTTTATGGATATTAGGAGGCACACAGTAGTGCTCAGGGATAGCTAAGATGAAGCCCTTACTGTCAGGGGACTCACAGCTTGCAAGGCAGACAAACTATAACAACATCATAAACTAATTTGTAATAGTATGTATAGGGTAGCCAGCAATTATAATTATCACTAAGAAAGGAATATATAGGTCAGAATTCAATTTTTGGCATCCTTCATGTGCCAGACCCTGGGTTTAGGAAGAGGGGGAAAAAAAAGACTATTTCTTCAGAAGTGACACAATTGGTGCCTGAGTGCACAAAGCAGGTAGCAATAAACAAAATCCTACAAGCTTGTTTCCATATTTGCTTCAAGTATCTTATCTTCCTTCCTTCCTTCCTTTCTTCTTTCCTTCCTTCCTTCCTTCCTTCCTTCCTTCCTTCCTTCCTTCCTTCCTTCCTTCATTTCTATCCATCCATCCATCCATCTATTCATCTACCTACCTACCTATTTGGCTGAATCATTTCAAAATAAATAAGACATCGTGACATCTCATCCCTTAATACATTAACATGAATTTCAAAAAACAAAACAAAGCAAAAACCTAAGGATGTTCTTTTATATAACCACAACACCATTATCAACACCATACCTAACAATTAACAAAAATTCTCTAATCTACCAGTCAACTGTCCCTTTTGCTTTATTGTCCCTTTGCTCCCCACCTGCTGAGGTGTTATCTACTTTCTCTGCTGGCCTCTGAGCCCAGAAAGAGATTGTCAGTTGGGCTAGGCTCTCAGTTGGGTCTCAGTTGGGTCCAGCCAACAGCAGGCACCCCCAGGCGTTGGAGGCTAATGGGAAGCACCAGGAAGAGATGAAAGGTGGGGGTGGATGGGACATTTTTACCCTGCTCCTCCCTGCCAGGTTGCTGGTCTGGCACTGGCTGCATCACATCATGTTAATCCCAGGCACATCAGCATCCCTTGGTGGTTTGTCTGGCCCTGACCACACCTCTCATAGTATCGCCATGAAATAATAAATGATTAAGTTCTTTTTAGTTTGTCATCTGTTGCCTTTGAAGATCCTGCGTAATATTTGAATGACCCATTTTCAAATGTTCACCATTGGTCCAAAGTAATTTTAAAGCCTTTTTTCCTAAAACCAAAATACAATCAAGGATACCACGTTGGATTTGGTTCTATTTCGTTAGTCTCCTAATTTCCTAATCTGCCCTCATTAGTCTCCTCATTAGTAACTCCTCCTTTTTTTTTTCTTGTCATTGACATTTTGTATGAGTCCAGTTTTCATAGAAGTCCCACTTTCTGAAAGTGTCCAATTGTTTCCTCATAGCATTACTCCATTTGTTCTTCTCTGCATTGTATATCCTTCAACTTGAATCCAATCAAGCCTTCAAATCCAACTTCCACCATAAATATTGTATGTAAGGCATTATCATCATTCATAGTGGGAAAATTGAGAAGTAAGTTTGATTACTAAGTGATGATAGCCATATTTCCCTATTTCAAAAGATTTTCCCCCCCATTTGCTATTGTCAAGTAATCTGTGGGGGTGATATTTTGGTACCAAGTCTATGTCTAGGGCTCTATCAACCATTCTGCTAGCAGTTTGCTAACATTCATTATTGATCCTTGTCTGGAATAATTATTTCATTATGTCTTATAAACTTATTATTTTCTATTTCTATCATTATTTCTACCTTTAATGCTAATGTTCTTCTGTAAATAAGAGCTTTACTTTGATGACAAGGGCTATTTCTTTTTCCTGACAACAGCTGTTACAATAAAAGCAGAATACACTCTAAGTTTTCTCCTCCCTTCAGTTCTTTACTCTGAAATCAGGCGATCAATGCAATACCATTACTAGTATAAATTCCCTATATCATGTTTCATTAATAAGGCCTCAGAATTCTATAAAATTAAGCTTGAGCTGGTTATCAGGGAAACTGGATGCTATACACTATATTCAACTCCATTTACCTTCTAACCTTCAGTCACTGTTGCAGAGGTATCCTGGCTAGCCCTGTTTTCCCATACAGTTCTAGCCCTAGCAGATGCAGACCTCAGGTAGCACAAACCATAGGAAAAAAATCCATTATCAGTAGTTGGCAATTACACCCCAATTAGATTGCACATCTCATAGGAGCACTCAAAACGCATTCAAGAGGACTATTATCTCCTTTCTGTGTTAGCTATTAGTTTCACAAGTCTTTGATCAGAAGATCTTGAAGCTTTGCTCTATTGTTACATTGCTTTCTCTACATGTATACTGAAATAAGCCATTTTGCTCCACTAAGTGCTTCTGTCTGGAAGAAATAATGGATTTTTAAAAGCTAAGCAGTGAGATTTCTAGGTTCTTTTTGGTTTTTTGTAAGCGATCATTTGAGGGCTGGCCTTTTGTTATACTTAAATGCATTTCTGGTGGTCTCAGTCACTCCTGTGTTGTTATAGGTATTTGCTGTGGGTAACACCAGCTGATTACTAAGCTTCCTGTAGGGAATACTCAGTGCTACCCATCTGCATGGCCTTGGACTCTTCTGTGCAGCCCCACCTCTTAGTAGCCATTTCTCAATTACAAACATCAAAGCAAATGGAGAGAACCAGTCTGGGGGGAAAAAACGGCTTATGTGGCCATCATCAACTAATAAAGTCCTTCTTCAATAAGACTAACAATAAGAAACTGAAATTTCTAGCATTCCTATTGTCATCATAAATAAAGCCTCATTCAATAGTTAGTGAAATCTTTATAGTTATTGAGAAAACAATAATCCATATGTGCCAAAGCCTTAAACTAAAGGAGGTATTCAAAAAATTGTGATATGGTTTGGTCACTGGCTTCTTTGCTTTCAGATCCATTCTTTCTTCCCCATCTGCTCTGTGTCTCATGGGCTGTCCCCTGCAAACAAAAATTCCCAGTGTATTCATTTTCTATTGTTGGATAACAAAATTACCACAAACTTTATGGCTTAAAATAGCACCCAATTATTATCGCATAGTTCTGTAATTCAGAAGTCTGGGTGAGTTCAGCTGGTTCCTCTTGTTTAGGATCTCATAAGGTCCGCTTCAAGGTGGCAGCTGGGCTCTTAATCTGCTGGCCCTCAAGAAGGATCCACTTCCTAACTCATTCAGGTTGTTGGCAGACCTCAGTTCTTTGCAGCTAGGTCCTTTTCCCTTGCTGGCTGCCAGTGGGAGGCTAGACCTTGCTCAGTCATTGGCTGGGAGCTGCCCAAGAATAGCACAAGCTGGACTCAGGTGTGAGGTGGATGGTAATGAAACTAACTGCCCAAGGCTATTAGAGAATACTCCCCACAGCTGGGCAGTATGTTCTTCCTTACAGGAGGATCTAGCCAGGAGTTGGCAAAGTGTGGCCTTTGGGCCAAGTCTGGACTGTTACCTGTTTTTGTAGAGTCCTACAAACTAGAAATTCTTTTTTATAGTTTAATGATTACATTTCAAATGATGATGTAAGTAACTTCATAATATCTTGATTATTTTATTTCCTAGCATACAAAGGCAAAAATACTATCTATCCCTTTACAGAAAGAATTAGTGGAACCCTGAATTCTGTGCAGAATGTATTTGTTGTTTCTTCAAGTCTGGCAAGTGAGAAGAGCGGGCTTTGGGGGTGTGTCAGGGAGCAGGAACTCTGATACTTGGGGAAGGAGATAGAAGACATCCCAAGGAGAAAAGAACCAAATCTTGGAGTCATGATGGCAGAGTAGGCCTAAAAAGTGAGATAGTCAATTAAACCTCCCTGAAACAGAATACAAATTTTAAAGTCTTTGTTAATTTGTTGTAACAAAAATGCTCTTGTTTTAATTTGCATAACATTTGGTTACTAATAAAGTTGGAGCTGGATTTTTTTTCATGTGCTAATTTGAAGAATTGCAAATGACTGCCACAAATAAAATGAACAGATTTCTCAACCAAGGACAAAAACAAAATATTCTTAAGCTACAATAATCTATAAAATGGAAACTATATCAATGTTCCCACCAAAAACTGAGCAAATGTGTGTTTTAGGGGCACCTGATTAAGTGCTTAGACATCTGCCTTCAGCTCAGGTCATGATCCCAGTGTCCTGGGATTGAGAGCCCCCCTTGAACTGGGCTTTCTCCTCTGTGGGGAGCCTGCTTCTCCTTCTCCCTCTATCTGCTGCTTCTCCTGCCTGTGTGCTCATGCATGCTCTCTCTCTCTCTCAAATAAATAAATATTTTTTAAAAGCCTTACTCTTTTAAATGTGTTAATATTCAAAAACAAACCTGAATTTTGAAGCATAACTTCTTAGTCCATAACATCATAATTGGACATTTTGAAATACTTAGGGCAGTATTTCAAACTACCTTCATAGGTAGTTCCCTAGTACTTGCTAGCAGTCCACTTCTCTATCAATTTGGCTACACCAAATTGTACTCGTATGACTCATGTTATCAAAGAGCAGAATATTTTTTCATAAGGCAAATAGAGTCAAACAACTATGTTTAAAATTGCAATAATGATATTTTCTCTTGAAGAAATTGCAATATGAAGTTTTATAAATGTTAGTGCATAATTAGAAAACCTGGGCAGCCCGGGTGGCTCAGTGGTTTAGCGCCGCCTTCAGCTCAGGGCGTGATCCCAGGGACCCGGAATCGAGTCAGGATCCCTGCATGGAGCCTACTTCTCCCTCTGCCTGTGTCTCTGCCTCTCTCTCTCTCTCTCTGTCTCTTGTGAATTAATACAGAAAATCTTAAAAAAAAAAAAAAAAACTATGATTCTACCCAGCTCTTGTTCAAGAGCAAAATTCTCTTCAATGACCAAATTGTGATCTTTAAGTACTATTTTCTACTAAAAGCCATTCCTTTTGAGAAATAGTTGATTTCAGGTCCACATCAGGACATTTACAAAATGAGTCAGACATGTTTTTGTGCCAGAAAGCAAGGAAACAATCAGACTCTAAAGAGGTCACGTCAACAGTACACAGTAACTAAGCCAAAAAGACGTCTGCTGGCAAAGTTGGGACAATTTGAGCAAAAAGGAATGACATCAGTGCTTAAAACATCAATATATAAAAATTCAGTAATTTATGATGACTCGCAAGGAAAGACTGGTAACCATCTGAGTCTGCTAGGGTACCAACACTTTACACTCAATACAAAAAAAAAAAAAAAAGAATCAAGACTCCATCTTTCGTGAACCAGCTATATTTCAGCTTATCCAAAAGTTGATCTGGTCAAGTTCTTCACAAAAAGAGTTTCAGCTAATTAATACAGAAGGAATAATAGACCTAGAAAATCACCATTTATTAATCTCAGGGAAACAGTGGATATAAGAAATGATCAATGGCTGATCAATCATTAAGTGCTAAGTTTTGGGGACTTTAAAATGGAGGGATCCAGTTGCCATCTCCTAATATACTAATTTAGCTTAGCATCACTGAGATTAGGCCTCAGCATTGCACTTCAAGATACAAGGCAACAGGAACTATAAAGACACATTTTCCAAATAATTTTACCAATAAAATGGAACCCAAGACTTAATTATGCTTCCAGATCTAACAACCAGTTTACAGCTAATAAAAATGGAGAATAGAGAACTACCCAAATACCGAAAAAGCGATCCACCAAATTCAAAATGTAGAATTCTCCATAATAGAAAGGACTGGTTTCTCCAACAAATGAATTTTATTTAAAGGGAGCAAGAGGGTATAGAACAAAAGATGTAGTAGATGTAACAAACAAATGCAGTAACTAGGCCTTGTCTAGATCAATATGAACAAACCAACTATAAATAGCATTTGAGACTATCAAAACATTTTAATATGGGCTGGATATTAGGTGAAATTAATAAGCCACTGTTAGGTGCCTGGGTGGCTCAGTCAGTTAAGTGTCTGCCTTCAGTTCAGGTCATGATCTCAGGGTCCTGGGATTGAGACCCAGGTCAGGTTCCTTGCACTGCAGGGAATCTGCTTCTTCCTCTGCAACCCACCCACCCCCAATAGTGCTTTCTTGCATGCTCAAATACATAAAATCTCTCAAATACATAAAATCTTTCTCTCTCTCAAATACATAAAATCTTAAAAAAAAAAAAAGGAATGATTTTATTATGATGTCATGATTATATGAGGAGAAAAAAACAGTCCCTATCAGTTAGAAATGCCCCAGCCAGTATAAACTTCCCTCAAGTCCAACAAAGCCTCTCCAGAACAGGGGGAAATTTTGCATGGACTTTGAAGTGGGATTTTCTGATCCAAAACAGCACTTGTTTCCTTGATAGGATGTCCCTCATGAGCGTAGGAATTTGGGGAAGTGAAAACTGTGATTCAGAAATTATGTTGCTAAATACATGATTTTTGAGGTCAGGGTAAGCTTTCTTACATTTAGGGAGAAGGTCTTAGAAATATATGAAGACTTTAGGAAAATAAGCGATATGTCTACACATAAGGACCTTCAATGACATGGTTGTCCTTGAAGCCACTAAACCAGCCACTAAGTTTTCTCAGTAGAGCAGCAGGTGCAGATGAAGATGGAGGGGATGCACCCCTCTGTCTTCAAACCCTGGATCAGATTCCCAGTGCTGATGCAAACATTGTCTACTGGCAGTGAATGCCCTGAGGTCAAGCATGGCTGGGAAGAAGTCTGAGCCCCAGGATGTAAGGCTGTAAGAGGTTTTAGTTTCTAATAATAAAGTTTTCTAGCACTGACCCCATTTCTCCCAAAAGCCCTATTATTTTTGGTTCACTATTTTGCCAACTGCAAGGATTTTTTAGGGATTCTTATAAAATTGTTGCAAAAATAACTGTATACCAGAGTTGAAATGTTGACCACTTAGTAGAAACCTGATGTTGAACAAACCACAAAAGTTCCCTGGACTGCCCGACTTTTTATTCCACAAATGGGAATACCACCTGACTCTATAGACTGTTAAGATTATGTGTATAAAGCACCTAATGTTGTCTAGCACATGAGAGTCAGAGAATAAATAGTGGCTATTATTGTCCAAAGACCAGCTTTGATTGTCTACCTACCACCACTCAGCCAGGCAGCTTCAGAAGTAACCAGGCTAACTGCAGAGATTCTGACATGGGCACGCAGCTATTATCCCACAGTCTCTTCTCCAGCTAAGCCAAACCACAGAATCACAGGCAGTCTTTCATTGTTCCTTCCTCTGGTCTGCAGCTCAAACCCCAGATGGAGCCACACCCTGACCCATTGTCTTGACTGTTAAGGACAAACTGAGCTAAGTTCAAGCTTTTGACGATGGTTAACTTGGGTTAGTATCTGGTATGTTGAGAAGCCATGCTGGGGGCCCACCAGTGTCTTTTCCAGGCATCCTATTGGCAGTCTGTGATAAGCCAGGGCCTGATATTTCTCCCCAGAGGAACTCAAACTTCAGAGTCCAGTGGCCAGGGCCTTGGTATCTGTCCCATCACCCCTGTGCCCTCAATTGCTTCTGGTTGCAAAAGCTTGGTCAAGAGCAACCCCAAGGGGGCTTGCACAGCAAATTCTTCTGTCGGAGGAAACAGGTATAAAGGGAACCCAGCCAGAAACTTTAAGAGCCCTTTCATCTCTACCCAATATGGCTTTTTCTTTTCTTTTCTTTAAAGATTTTATTTATGCATGAGAGACACAGAGAGAGAGGCAGGGGCATAGGCAGAGGAAGAAGCAGGCTCCCTACAGGGAACCCGATACGGGACTCTATCCCCAGACCCTGGGGGGGTCATGCCCTGAGCTGAAGGCAGACACTCAATAGCTGAGCCACCCAGGCATCCTCCAGTATGGCTTTTTCCTATACATTTTGTCAGACTTGAAGGGAGTTTAAAAACACAGTGCTGGGGGGACCTGGGTAGTTCAGTGGTTAAGCGTCTGCCTTTGGCTCAGGTCATGGTCCTGGAGTCCTGGGATCGAGTCCCACATCGGGCTCCCCACAGGGAGCCTGCTTCTCCTTCTGCCTATGTCTCTGCCTCTGTGTGTCTCTCATGAATAAATAAATAAAATATTTGAATAAATTAAAAAATTAAAACACAGTGCCAAACTGATAGTAGAGGCCTGGATCTCCCCTCATGGCATCTGTCCTAAGATTCAAGAGCAAGTTGCTGGGAACAAGACCCAGGGCTTGTTCTGTCACCTTATCTGGCCCCACTGGGTGCCTAAGAACTAGGCTGTCTTCCTGTTCAGCCCCTTCTGACCCAGGGCATCCCCCAGACCACACCCAGTGCCTGATCTCACTGAGGGTCCTTTTCAGAGGGGTGGCCTAGACTGGAAAAGAAAGGAGAAAAAGAATATAGGATGAAGAAAGTAGGAAAAAGAAAATAAAGGCAGTGATGAGGCTAAAATATTAAGAAATGGCAAAGGACTTACTCATGCCTGGGTCCTTTTCAGAGGGGTGGCCTAGACTGGAAAAGAAAGGAGAAAAAGAATATAGGATGAAGAAAGTAGGAAAAAGAAAATAAAGGCAGTGATGAGGCTAAAATATTAAGAAATGGCAAAGGACTTACTCATGCCTGGGGGTGTCACATACTGACTTTATTGTCCTATATTGCCGATATTTTAATATTTTTTAAAAGATTTTATTTATTTATTCATGAGAGATACACACAGAGAGAAAGAGGCAGAGACACAGGCAGAGAGAGAAGCAGTCTCCATGCAGGGAGCCTGACGTGGGACTCGATCCCAGGTCTCTAGGATCAGGCCCTGGGCTGAAGGCGGCGCTAAACTGCTGAGCCACCCGGGCTGCCCTATATTTTAATATTTTTTAAAAATCCAAAAATACTCAGGAAAGAATTGCAAGGAGATGGTAGGGAGTAGGAGGAATGAGTGAAGGAGGTCAAAGGTACAAACGTCCTATTATGAGATTAGTAAGTCCTAGAGATGTGAGGTCCAGCAGGGTGACTATAGTTAGCAAAGCTGTATTCTATATTTGGAAATTGCTAAGAGGAAAGAATTTGCAGGATTATATCCTGAAAAGATTCACAGTTTTCTTGTAGAAGTTTGGCCCTTGGCCATTTCCATCCATGAAAATGTATGAACTATGAAGGAGAAAAATTTTTGACCAACTAAGAGATCTTTAAAGTCATTTACATTTCTAATCAAACCTAAGTGAGGTTTTTTTCCTCACTCTGTTCGGCATTTAATGTTAATAAGGGAAATGACATTTAGTACCATTCATGTTGTCCATGTAAAAGTGGCCTGCACAGAGCTTTTCTTTCCAGACAGTATAACACTCCCATGGAATGCACTAACAGAACAGACAGATCTCCAATTGTTGCTCATAAAGTGCTTCCAGACTTGGATCCTCAGAGAGAGCGTCTTGCTTGTAAGGAGTCTGTGAACAAGCTTTCACATGTTCCAGAAAGGAGGGCTTGAAAACACAGGAGCAGCCTATTTTCCAAAAAGGGAGAAGAAAAGCAGATGTCCAATTAATTGGTCAAACTAGTTCTGAGTAGAAGAAGGTGAAATGTATAGGAACTTGAGAGTGAACATCACTCATGAGGTGAAGGTGGATTTTGATTGCTGTGTTTAAGCTTTGTGGAAGGAGAATGCAAATGTTAGACCTAGGCCATTTAAAAATTCACTGCATTCCTCACCACTCTCTATAAGAGTAAGAAGCCAAATGCAGTATCAAAATTCACTTAAGAACCTAGAAAAATAGATAAAACATAGATAAATAGAAGTTATGAGTGATATTCTCCTATCTTGACTGTCTCTGGAGTCCATTTGTGTGTTTTAAAGATACCTCCACAAAAACTAAACCTTAAAAGAATAGAATTTCCACCAACTTACTAAGGTCTTCTTCCAAGAAGCTGAAGGAAATTGAGTAAGCTTATTGCTTAGAGTTCTGGATGAATTCCAAGTCTATTCATATTGCTAAAATTAAGGCCAGCCCAATTTAAAAGTTGCATGAAAACTCAACTGGTATTGATTCTAAATTAGATCCAAGAAAATTCTTAGGTTGATCTCATCCATTTAGAATTGTCTAAAATAAAAGAGAAGTGCGAATAATATCTATTAGGACTTATGCCAGATTCACAAGTTTTCACTCCTATCAAAAGGATTATACTAAAGGAAAAGGAAGAGCCTTCTTTGCTCCTACATGCATGAAAGATTTGTTCTAAAAATATAAACTATCCACACAATTTTAGAAGTTGCTCTTCTGTGAGATCTTATGGTCTGTAGTATAAGTACAATGAGCATTAGAGGTGCATATTAAAATCTATTGTTGCATTTTAAATTACTCTCAAATTTAAGAACTTAACATTTATTATCGTACACAGTTTCTAGGGTTAGGAATCCAGGAGTGGCTTGTTAGACGGTTCTGACTCATGAGATCACAGTCAAGCTGTCAGCCTGGGCTAAAGACTTCTGAAGGCTTGACTGGAGCTGGAGATTCTGCTTCCAAGCTTATTCATGTGGTTGTTGACAGGCTTCAGTTCCTCATCACTTGGGGTGTTAATTATAGGGGGTAATGTTCACTACACACTGGCTGGCTTCCTTTAGGGTGAGTTATAAAAGAGAGAGGGAAAGAGAGAAGCCGCAGTGTCTTTTATAACCTAATCTTGGAAGTAGTAGTATGTTGCAGGTGAATCCTGGCGGTATGGAAGGAGATTCTATAGAGCTATACCAGGATACCAGCAGGAGAAGGCCTTGGAGACTGCTGCCACAGTTTGCCCTCCGGGCCCCACTGATTCATTTTCCCTCACCACTTATAAAGTATACTCACCCCATCCCAAGACTTCTAAAGTCCTCTTTCCATTACAGCATCAGCTCAAAATCCAGACTCAGATCATTTAAGTCAGGTCCAGGTTCACAGGAGGCTCCTTGGATACAGTTCCTTTTAGGATGGTCCCTCTTAATCTAAAAACCAGCAAACTAAAGAGATAAGTGAGCTGCCGCCCACACACCCAATGTACGATGGTAGAAAAGATGTAGGGCAAACAGCACAGATACTATGTACTCTTCCAAAAGGGAGGAAATGGGAGGCACACAGGAGTCCTCACTGCTGTTCTGAAATCCAGCCAGGCAAATGTTGAAAGTTCCTCAGGACTCAGCGCTATTCCTACCCAGGAGTTATTCTCCAAGGCTACATCTCCTGAGTCATCCTTCCTTTTTCCTAAAAATTAGTACCTGTGAACAGGTGAATAATTTTCCAAACCTATAGTATAGTAAAATGTGTGTGATGGGGGTTGAGGGGAGAGGTACAAAGCCTTCTTTTCATTTTGTACTTTTTCTGTCCCTTTGAGTTCTAATTGGCAATGCTTCTACTGATAGAATTCTTTTTAAAAATTTTGTGAATCTATTACAAATTTTATCAGATCCATTCTATTAGGCAAAAGTCACACCCACAAATCTCCTTAAGATAACCCCTTCTCCACCTAGGGACTCTGCTGAGGAGCAATGCTATTAAGCTTCCCAGATGCCCAGTTGTTTGCTTGAGAGGATCTGTGAGCTATACCTTTTACAACTTTAGAGGACCTTTCATGTGACTAAATTGGTACACCAGAGCACCACTTTTGATCTTTCTGGAATCACAGCAAGGGATTTTAAAGTCACACCCTCAGCTTCATCTTTACTTTATTTTTTTAAAGATTTTATTTATTCATAGAGACACAGAGAGAGGGGCAGAGACACAGGCAGAGGGAGAAGCAGGCTCCATGCAGGAAGCCCGACGTGGGACTCCATCCCAGGTCTCTAGGATCACACCCCAGGCTGCAGGCGGCGCTAAACCGCTGCGCCACCGAGGCCGCCCTTTTTTTTTTTTTTTTTTTTTTGATACATGTTTTATATTTGTATTAGAGTTATGACTGTACTTTAAAAAAAAAAAAGTTCCTTTAACACTCAATAGCAGGGTGCTTGGGTTGCTCAGTAAGTTTAATGTCCAACTATTTTTTTTTTTATTGGAGTTCAATTTGCCAACATTTAGCATAACACACAGTGCTCATCCTGCCAAGTGCCCCCCTCAGTGCCCATCACCCAGTCACTCCAACCCCCCACCCACCTCCCTTTCCACTACCCCCTGTTCATTTCCCAGAGTTAGGTGTCTCTCATGTTTTGTCACCCTCACTGATATTTTCACTCATTTTCTCAGCTTCATCTTTAGACCATATTTCCCTGATGGTGTCCTAGATTTAACTTTTGCTCTAAAGACATTTCTTAATTTTAGCATTGTTTGTGATAGGTAGAGTTTGACATCCTTACAGCTAATAAGTAAAGGTGGCTCCTTTGGCTTACCATTTCTTCCTTAAGTGTATAGCTCTCTTTTTGCATGTTGTTATAAAGAGCGAGAAGAAACCAGTGGCACTTTTAACACTCTGGCCGGAAATCTTCTTATCACTCAGTTCTTTAGGTATATTTTCTATCCTCCAGATTACTAAAGATAACAATGTTGCTAAACTCACAGCCCCTACAAAAAAAAGGGGGTTCTCTGTCCTTTTACTTTTTTTTAAAATTTTTTTTGAAAGATTTATTTATTTATTTATTTATTTATTTATTTATTTATTTATTTATGATAGACATAGAGAGAGAGAGAGGCAGAGACACAGGAGGAGGGAGAAGCAGGCTCCATGCAGGGAGCCTGACGCGGGACTCGATCCCTGGACTCCAGGATTTTGCCCTGGGCCAAAGGCAGGCGCTAAACCGCTAAGCTACCCAGGGATCCCCAGCTTTATTTTTTTTAAAAGATGTATTTATTTATTTGAGAGAGAGAGATCACATGCAAGCAAAAGGAGGGGTAAATGGAGAGAGAGAGAGAGAGAATCCTAAAGATGAGAGCAGAGCCCAGAGCAGGACTAGATCCCAGGACCCTGTGCTCGTGACAGGAGCTGAAACCAAGAGTTGGACAGTCAACCAACTGCACCACCCAGGTGCTCTGTCCTCCTTTTTCAATAAGATTTTCCTCACTTTCGTTTAAACACCAACCAGCAACCTGCTCAAAGTCAAAATTCAACTAACAGTCTGTTGCAGACTAGTATCATTAAGGCACTCTTTAAAATCCTCCCAGCTACCATCCCCTGCCCAGTTCCAAAACCCCTTTTCAATTGTAAGTCGTACCCCACTTCCAGGTACTACAATGTATACTAGTTATCTATTGCCATATAACAAATTACTCCCCAAATTTAGCAGCTTAAAGCAACAAATATGACCGTCTCATAACCCGGAAGCAGCTTCATTGAGTTATTTTGGTTCAGGGTCTTTTATGAGGTTGTGGTCAAAGTGTCAGCCAGGATGGCTGTTTCCTGGAGACTCGAGTGGGGCTGATGGACCCACTTACAGTCTCACTCACCTGGGTGTTTTTCATGCAGGCTTCTCAACTGGACTGCTGATTACATGGCAGCTGGCATGTGTAATCAGCAGTCCCAGAGTGAATGATCTATGAGAGAAAGAGAAAAAAGGAGATGGAAGTCACAGAGTCTCTTACAATCTAATCTTGGAAGCAACATACCATCACATCTGACATATTGTATTGGATACACCAACTGTGGAACTATGTGGGAGGGTGCGAATTCTTGAAGTTTATATCACTGGGGGAGTATTTTGGAGGCTAACTATCATGGGGTATGTTTTGAAAAAACACTCCTTTATTTACCCTTCCCAGAACCAATTGAAAAGTAGCTGCTATGCAAGAATTAAACAGAGATCAAAATATTAACTTTATTATTGATAGAAGCTAAATGAAGGAGGTGGCTTAACTATATGGCCATAATGAGGTTTAATATTTAACCTCAGAATTAGACCAACCCACCCAATCATGGAAAGAACAGGACAACATCTTGCCTTTCCCAGATCAGCTTCCCACATAAAGAGCCAAACAAAAGTGTAGGGAGAAGTGCTCTCAATCAAAGACAGGAGTGGGACAGCAAGGTTTGTCTAACTGTAGTTCTTCCACACAGACAAGAGGACAAGAAGTGGGGGCACCCACCATTGGTTTCTCTGGGTAGCTCAGAGAGCAGTCACAGGTGTCACTTATGCAACACACCTATCAAATCTGTGCTGCCTCTTCTTCATCTGCTCAGGAAGTTCTAACACAATCGTTCTCAAACTTGAGCATGTAGATTGCTGGGCTCCATCCCTGGAAAATTGGCTTTTCTCTTTACAAGTTTCTTACATAGAGCTGATGCAGCTAACCTGAGAGCACACTTTGAGAACCACTACCCTAACACTGGCCAAGTACCTATAATGCACAGGTGCTTTATATGTATCTTATTAAAAAAAATTTTAAGTAAACTCTACCCCCAACATGGCTCAATCTCATGACTCTGAGATCAAGAATCACTTGTTCTTCTGACTGAGCCAGCCAGGCTCAGAAGGTTTTATTAGTCTTTATAACAGGGTAAGATAGATTTCATTAACCCTTTCCCTACATTAGACAAAGAGACTAAGGCTCAGAAGTGAAGTTGTTTGGCTAAGTTTACATCATCCTAGTCTTTCAAAGCCAACCTAGTCTTTTAAACCCAGATCTGAGTCCAAAGCCTGTGGTCTTTCCTCTACACAAGATTGCCATCAAATACTAAGGACTGAATATTGGTAGGACCCAGGGTGTAGCCTGAAACTAAACAGTAATTTCCTGCAGTTGCTTTCCATTAACTCCACCTTCATCTTCTTGACCTGTGGTCACAAGCACAATTTTCTCTAATTTCACTCGTCAACCTTAATTGTACATTAGGTATTATATATTCATCTTGGTCTCCTATCCATGTACATGTGACTTGGAGGCAGATTAATATGTTTATACTTAAGAAAGAATAAGACTATCAATTTATAATGTACTAGCATTCTAAATGTTCCATCAAAGAAGTTAGAAAACACTCAGCTCAACAACTTTCTAGCTGTTTTCCCTCCAGGCCCACCCTTCACCCTCTCACTGTCCAGGAAATGGGATTTTATGAACTACAGCAGGCACCCTGGCCCTCAGGTTTCCCATTGGGTTCAGCCTTCCCAGCAGCAAAGCAGAGGAGGAAGACAATTTTCCCAACTCCCTTCCTGTAGGGTCACCTCAACTGACGGCATTGTTTCTCAAAAAGCATGGGTCCTCCCAAGCAGCTGCTGCTCTAAGGAAACTTTGTCTTCCAGCTTTTAGGAATTCTTCCCTCCTTTGTCTCTTCAAGGCCTAGGGGCAATAATAGCTCTCAGAGTCCTACACTATCCGTTTGGTTTTCTTCACCCTGTCCACACATCTGTAAACAATCCCTTAGAACTATCACCTTGAATTATCCTAACATGAGTAAACCACAGTTTACAGGTTTGCTTTTCCAAAGCTAGCCCAGGTGACTTTGCTTGAGGCTCATGTCATCCTCCTAAAAGCCAGTAACCTTTTGGAATTCTTGCTGCTGTCCAGATGGTCAGGCTTACACCACTACTTTTGTTTAAAGGTGCAAAACACCACCTTCTGGCCCTCATATGTCCTGCTCTGTAGGTATACCAAATGGCAAGAGGCAACTTGGAAGGATCTGCTGGCAAAATTCCTATCACCAAAATTGCTGCTACATTTCAGAATCCTAGTTTTGTGCCTTAGATGAGTCATTTATTCCAACAAAAGGTAAATTATCCCTAGAAGAAAGATAGAGGCAAGGTTAGCAAAGACATTTGTGTTGAGTTTCAGATGTTTTCTATTTTGGCAGCTAGCTGTAAACCTAGTTTGAGAAAGGAGTAAATAAAATTCAACTAGGTCGTAGATTCTAGAATAATGGTTCTCAAGGCATGTGAAGAACAAAGTTTATATTGTCTCCTGGAAGGCATTTTGGAAATTGAGGGGAGTCTTTGATTATGAGGATTATGGGCCATGGTCCAGGGATGCTAGCTTGCCTGTAGTGAAAGAGATGGTCTCACACAACAGAAAATAAATCCACAGGAACTTTAATGTGCCAAGAACATTCACGTTGCTTAAAAACCTGTTTATAATTATCTAGGCAAAGGACTTATGTTTTCTTTTACAAGAAATAAGGAAAGGAAGAGAGATGGAGGGAGGGAGAGAGAGAGAAAATTTGTATATGGTCTTAATATTTATAAAATTTCCAGGAATGCAACTACCACATAAATCTTGTTTGAATTTTACTAAGTTGGTCATAATTTGAAAAAGTAACATAACTATCAATCTGCATTTGTATCTACTATTCAAGGTGATTCTACAAAAATATTCTTACAGACAATTTCGTTATGTCTTCTAGTACAGTTGAGCCCTACTGCACATACTGACATTTATCGAGAAAATATCCCTACATGCAATTATAAAAATCAACATGATATACTAATGGAAATGTAAAAGATAGATACAAAGAAAGTTACATTATAAATGAATTTGGGGATAATCAAAGTATTTATAATATAAATGGGTATTGGTTCTGATAGATTTGATACCCACAGATCTAGATGAGAATGTTCTGATGCTGAGGGTACTGCCTTGAAGGATGTACACTGAAGGAACCACTCTTAGGGGTAAATTATCTTGAAAGAAGATATGTGGAGTGAACTAGAAGAATACACTGGGCCTTATTCCTTATTGATAATACTATTTAACTACCGGCTTCTTTCATTTCCCTTTATTGCCATCTAGTAGATGCTCAGTGAACATCAAAAAGAGGCACTCAACAAAAATCTCCTTTGATAAATTAAGGATATTACCATTTATTTCTTGAAACACTGATTAAATAAGCAATAATGATTTGTAAGTTCCATGCAAAAAGATCCTATAATATTTTGTATTGCATTTTCCAATTTTGATGGGTATAATTTCCTATATAACTTCAAACCTAAATTTGTAGTGTGAGTAATCTAGCGAAGTGTTATCTGGCCAAACCGAGGGCCTTAAGGGCCCAAATAAATCAGAAGTTGTCTTATTTATTATACATATTTCACTTCTCAACAAGTTAGGAAACATCTTGGGCATTTTTTCATGTCCTGTGTGGGATGGTAGAGATGGATAAATCATCTGGAGACAGAGCTCCTTTATTAAGAAAGAAAACTCAGTGAATGTTGTACCCTAGGCCCCACTCCTTTCACCTGACATACTTCTATTCATGCTCTAAGTCTCAAGACCTTTCCCAACACCCCAAGTCTGGCATAGACATCCTTCAACAGCTTCCATAGCATCTACACGCTGTCACAGGAGTCACAATGACGGCAACTATTGGATTACTTATTTGCTTTTCCCACTAGACTCCAAGCTGTGTATGGGCAGGGATCAAAGCTTATCCATTGCTGTCCCTCATGCCTCACACATAGTAGGTCATCAGTGCTTAGCCAGTCAGTCAACAAGGCAATTAAGCACTTAAACTGCCAAATGTTAGTGTTGGCTTCTATACTGGTCCACTGGGCAGCCAAGAACAGGACGAACCTTCAGGTCTGGTTCCCACTGACCACCGACTGATGCAGCGTCTGTGCTTTCTACACCTGCTCCTCCAGGGCCTAGGGCTGTTCTCTCAACTTCATTTCTAATTAAGTTGTAACTCAGAGGTGTGGAAAGCTCCATTCTTAGTCATTTGTTTGTTCAGTTTAGCACAGTGGTTCTCAGATTTCAGCAGGCTAGGCCTGCCTTCAGAGTTTCTAATTTGGGAGGAGGCCTACATGGGGGTTAAGAATTTGCATTGCTAACACATCTGCAGGTCCTGCTGGTGCTGCAGATATGAAGACCATCCTTTGAGGATCACTGGCTGAGCAAGAAGTTTTGGCCAACTTTATCCCATCAACAGATCTTAAAGACATCTCCAATTTTGAATTAAAAAAATATGTCTTTAATTGTAAAAGTTATAGACATTGGGAAGTAGGTAGAGAATATAGGGTACCAACAGGCTCCTGAAAACATCCTAAACTCCTTAACATAGATCTGGCTCTGACCTTTAGGATAAGCCTGGGAAGAGGGAAAAAGAGAACCAGAAGGCCACTTCCCATGGAGCAGCCAAGCTGAGACCTGGCAAGGCAGAGGATGACAGTCCAGGAAAACTTTCTAGACCTGAGGCCTCCATCATCTCCCTGGAAGTCTGCCCACACAACCACACCCACCTCTTAACCCTGCTTGAATTAAATGAGGACTTCACAATTTTAATAGCCTTACCCGAATCTGAAGATAACCCAATGCATCCATGTCTTAATGTGTTTGGGCTGTTATAGCAAAGTACCAAAGACTGAGTGGCTTATCAACAACAAATTTATTTCTCACAGTTCTAGAGTCTGGGAAATCCAAGATCAAGGGGCTGGCAGATTCAGTATCTGCTGAGCCAGTTTTCTGGTTCATAGATGGCCATCTTCTCTCTGTAACCTTGTATGACAGAAAGGGTAAGGATGCTTTCTGGAACTTCTTTCATAAAGGCATTAATCCCATTCATGAAGGTAGAACCCTCCTAAGGATCCCACCTCCTAATACCATCACACATGGTTATAGGATTTAATACGTGAAATTGATGGGGTGGGACACACAGCATTTAGTCTATAGAAATCTATTTCAAAAATATTTGTTATTAATTAACAATCAACATGTAATAGCTGATTATTAGACTTATCACTTATCACCTAGTAAGAACAATGTTTCTGACAAGATGTGGAATTGAAATGTAATTTCTTTTAGCTATCTCACAATATGTGTACTTTTTCTTAAATAAGTGAGCTCTTAAAAATTACTGATCAGGTAAGTCTTCAGCTTTTTCCATGTTTACCTAAGCAGTTACCTTTCCCCCACCCCCATATGTCATTTTCCTTTTGTAGAGGAGGAAAAACTTTTTTCCTCTATCCTCTTAGGTTCAATCCATGAGGCCCTGCTAATAAAATTGGAAAAAGACCTCTACAGGAAAAAGAAACATATAAATTTTATTTGCTGTTAATACTTTTATGTGGCATGGGGAGCTACATAGAAAAGAAGTGAAAATTGCAAGAAGCAATTAGATCTGAGAGCTTATATACCATTATAACAAAGAACAATAAACTGTGGAGATGTAACAAGACAAAGGAAAAGGGGTTTGGACTTCTAGGAGTAGTAAATTTGGGGAAGGTAAATATATGGGAGAAACTAACAGAGGAGACCAGGATTATTTCAGTAAGGTTTATTTATGCAGATTCAAGTTGCTGCTGTCTCCAATGACAAGAATCATCTTCTCTTCCTGGTACAGGACTGCTTCACAAAGGAAAATTTATGCCCTGCTTTCAGACAGAAATGAGAAGGTAGAGAGCTTTTCTTATGTCTGTTGTTTCTTAGTTACTTACAGCTCAAAATAATCCTTATGGCAGAGTGGCATAGTTTGGGGTGATATATTCTAATCCCCTTTACTTTCTAGACTGTAAGCTCACTTACAAAATATAAGTATAAAATAGGGTACTATTTTGAAATATCAATTAATGTTTCCACTCCACCACGCCCACACAGTCAAGACCAGGCCAGGCATTCTCACAGAAGGATTTCTGTTCCCAAAGTATGACAGGGGAAGAGCATAAAGAACTACCCAAGTGGAGGGATACATTTTGCAACAGTCAGTGACAGAAGGCCAGTCAGTACAGTGAAACCAGATAAGGATCTCCAGGATAGGTTACACCCCAAACTAAACAGCTTCCTCTTTGTCACCAATGACAAGACCCAAATGGCAGCCTGAAATAGAAAAGATGTTGATTTTTATTAAAATTAAGAGTTATCTCCTGCACACCTATGTTTCAGACCCAGATACACACCTACTACACATACAAGCTTAATAACTACCAGTTATTTTGTTGAATATCTGAGAGTTCCATAAGTCATAGTCTGAGAGTTCCCAAGTTGTAACTTGGTTGCTATTGTTCCTTATCACCAAAATCTTATCATTAAATATTCTTTGAGGGTGCCTGGGTAGGTTGGTCAGTTAAGTGTCTGACTCTTAGTTCTGGCTCAGGGTCATGATCTCAGGCTCTTGTGATCAAGCCCCATGTCTGGCTTCATGCTCAGCAAGGAGTCTGATTGAGAGTCTCTCTCTCCCTCTTCCTCTTCTCACACATACTCTCTCTCTCTAAAATAAGCAAATAAATAAATAAATAAATATTCTTTGGAAGATCATCAACTTAGTGCCTTTTATTTCTTTTTTTAAAATATTTTATTTATTTATTTATTTATTTATTTATTTATTTATTTATTTATTCATGAGAAACACGGTGAGAGAGAGGCAGAGACACAGGCAGGGGGAGAAGCAGGCTTCATGCAGGGAGCCTGACGTGAGACTTGATCCTAGGACCCCAGGATCACGCCCTGGGCTCAAGGCAGGCACTAAACTGCTGAGCCACCCAGTCGTCCCTGCCTTTTATTTCTTAATGAAGCATTCTGGGTTTCCAGAATCTACAGATCCACTGTTGTGCTGGATAAATAAAACATTTTAGATATTTT
This sequence comes from Vulpes vulpes, assembly GCF_048418805.1. NCBI lineage: Eukaryota > Metazoa > Chordata > Mammalia > Carnivora > Canidae > Vulpes > Vulpes vulpes. The sequence goes on from NC_132783.1 coordinate 119,793,140, forward strand.
AAAAATCCTTTGTGTTTTTCTCCCAAATCTCATCCTAGTTCCATGAAATAAATGAAACCATTAATGTTTTATATAGCTATTTGTGTATGTGGGACAATTAATTACATATATGTAGATAGTTTCATGTAAAAATAATAAATTATTTTATTTTTTTAAGCTTTATATAAATAGCATAGGGAGTATCCTTCTACAACTAGTTTTCACTCAATCTTATTTGAGACATCTCCATTAGTGCTAACTCACTAATTTGCAGAGCTGTACCACAACTTATTACTTCTCTGATTGATAGCAATTTTGTTTAATTACTTGCTTTTATAAAGAATACTGAATGTCCATTTCTTTAATATTTCCTTCCACTCATGTGCAAAAATATCTGTAGGGTACATGCTCCAAGTCATATTGCTGGACTATAGGATATGCACACCTGACTTTACTAGGTGTTGCCAAGTTGCTTTCCAAAGTGGGTGTGCCCATTTGATTTCGTAGCAGTATTTGACGGTTCCAGTTGTTCCACTTCTTCATCAACTCTTGATATTGTCAGTCTTAATATATTTTGCCAATTTTATGGGTATGAAATGATATAGTACTTTAAAATTCGATTTACCAGGGCACCTGGGTGGCTCAGTCAGTTGACTCTGCCTTTGGCTCAGGTCATGATCCCAGCCAGGGTCCAGCCCCAAGTTGGGCTCCTTGCTCAGCAGGGAGTCTCCTTCTCCTCTCTCCTCCCACCTCATGCTTTCTGCTCTCTCCCTGTCTCTCTCTCCCTGTCTCTCTCTCTCTCTCTCTCTCTCTCTCTCAAATAAATAAATAAAATCTTTTTTAAAAAATTGATTTACCTTGGAGTGCCTGCCTGGTGCAGTCAGTAGATCATGTGATTCTTGATCTCACAGTCATGAGTTCAAGCCCCACATTGGGGCTTTTAACTACTTAAAATTTAAAAATTCTTGAAAAAAATTGGATTTACCTGATTAGTGGGCCTCACATTGGGGCTTTTAACTACTTAAAATTTAAAAATTCTTGAAAAAAATTGGATTTACCTGATTAGTGGAGAGGCATGTTTATTGGAAAATATGATGCCTTTTCTTTGAATAGATTGTTTGGATTGTTTGCTCATCTTTCTTTTGGTCTCCTTGCTCTAAAAGAACCTTCAATATTATCAACTATGTATGGCAAATCCATTTTCCCAGTCTGCATTTTCTTCTTTTACTTTTGTTTTTTGCTATCTTAATATGTAGATGTTTTGAATTTTGTGCAAGCAAATTTCAGTGTTTTCCATTGGCATTTTTGTCTTATTTTCATGATTTAAGGAGTGGAGAATAATGTATATATCCTACAATTTTTCTAAAAGTTTTACTTTTCACGTTTAGATCTTTAATCTTCCTGGAATTGACGAGTTTATTAGTGTAAGGTGAGGATCTCGTTTTATTTTAAATTTATGTGTACATAATATTTTCCCAGTGAGATTTATTAAACGGTCTTGTCCTCAGTGATCTGCAATTCCATGTCCATCATATCAAATACGTAGAGATACATGGAGTCTGGTGTCAGGCTCTGTTTTGTTCCATTAGTCCATTGTCTATTCTTTTATTTTAAAATGATGGCAAATAAAGCAATCTGTAAAGTGATCCTCCCTCCTTCCTTTCTCAGTGATCTCTAACATTCTGACTACCTGTAGTCCTTTACTCTTCAATGTAAATATAGTATCAATTAGTTAAGGTCCTCAAAAAAATCCCAGTTATGAGTCAAACTGCCTTTTAAAACTAAAGAGGGCACCTGGGTGGCTCAGTGGTTGAGCATCTGCCTTTGGCTCAGGTCGTGATCCCGGGGTCTTGGGATTGAGTCCCGCATCTGGATCCCTGCAGGGAGCCTGTTTCTGCCTCTGCCCATGTCTCTGCCTCTCTCTCTCCCTGTCTTTCATGAATAAATAAATAAAATCTTAAAAAAAATCAATGAGGAGTTTTTAAAAATCTGAATACTCACACCTATTTCACTAACTGTTTGAGGCATTTAGTAGCTAGAAGAATTGTACCTTTGTTTAAGGCCCTAAAAGTCCTGGGAACAACTGTCCTGACACTTTCTGGAGCCATGTCCATGGTAGCTTTGGAGAGAATGGCTTGGCCAAAAACTTTGTTTTTCTAATCCCAGGGAAGATACAAACTCAGCAGTTGCTGTATGGTGCTCCAAGTGATTTGCCCAAGGACCTCCCACTGAGATCTCCATGAACTTGCAGCTTGGATAACTCAGTGAGGTCACCCCCTGCAGATTCACAGGCAGATGGCCAAACCCTGACACAAAGCTGCAGTCAGATCCACAAACAAGTACATACACATAGCCTCTTGCCTATAGATTGAACCCATGGTCTGTATCAATTAGGAAAAACTCCAAAGGAGAGTAAATCAGGTCAGCCTGGGTTAATGTTTGCAAATAATTAAGTTTTAGATAAGTTTTAGGATGAACAGCTTTTGCAAAAGGCTTGTATCCATAGGTAATTTTCTACTAAAACACTAGAGTAACAAGTGCTGTATTTGCCTTATAGAATTCTAAATTCAGCATATTTTGCAGCTAAATCTAGAACTGGAAGAGAAATTAAAGGTAATGTACTTCAGTGCTGGTTCCCAATCTTGACTACACTTCAGAATTTTCTGAGTGGCTTCAAAAACCTCAATGCCCAGGCTGCACCCTAAATAGCACTGGGTAGGGAGACCAAACATTCGTATTTTTCAAAGCTGCTGAAGTGATATCATGGTACAGCCAGTGTTGAGAACCAATGGCTTAGTTCAAGCCTTTAAAAGTATATTAATAAAATGAGATTTTAAGAGGTTAACTCACTTTTAATCATATTCTGAACTTAAACTGTCCAATTGGTAGGCTTGGCCACTTGTGACTTTTTAAAGATAAACTTATTAGAATTAAATAAAATTAAAAATTGAGTTCCTCACTTACATAAGCCACTTTTCAGGGGCTCAAATCTCACATGTGGCTAGTAGCCACCGTGTTGGGCAGTATAAAAACAAATTTCTGCCATCACAGGAAGTTCTTTTGGTCATTGCTATGATTTTGATGTCTTTCTAATCATTTGGTAACTTCAGAAACATTTTAAATTATTATCACAGAATGATCAATATAATAAAAAAATTAAACAAGTACAACTCAACATTAGCATGTATATCTGTAAAGCACCTAATACTACAATAAAAACAACAGCCTCTTGGGCAAGTAGAGTTGTGACTCAAATCCAAGAGATAACCTCCCACTCTACTTCTATTAAAATCAATGAATAATGATCCAGGAGGACAGTTTTTTGGGGTTTTTCCCCCTTGTTTAGTAAAGTGAGCACATGAAGGAAGAGGGAAGGGGGAACTATATTTTTCCAGTGACTGGTTCATCAGGCTTGGAGCCAACTCATAAGTGTGTCTAGGCACAACCTTGGCCCACAAAGAGCATAAAGGAAGTTGATAGAGGGCAATCTCCTCCTCTTCATGGATTAAAAACAAGTTCTTATACAAGACATAGTACAAAAACTAAAGTAGGTTTTCCCAACCTTTATAGTAGGATTTCTCACTATCACAGTCTTTTTTTAAATTATAAGACAGATTTTTGTCACCTAAAATTTCTTCGCCTCTTATAGTAAACACGCCATGAAACAGATTTCATAAAGTGGGTTTGGTGCTAAAGGGATTTGAATCAATTTATGTTGGTTGTTCTTTTGTCACTGCAAGCATCTAGAAAAGTGTCAACATTTTATTTTTTGTTTTTTTCAGTTGTTTATGAAATTAAAACTAAATACCACTGTACCAGAATATATTGTTCCTTGTCTTGGGGCTTCAGTTTCGCATTCCCAGATGCATTATATCAAGCAGTGAGATAGCCATGCCTGGGTCTAAAGAGGAGGAAGCCAGAAAGTCAGTAGCATGACCATAAGCCAACTGGGATGATTGCAGTGTGCGAGGTACTATTCTGAGTGTTTTACATAGATGACATCATTTAATTCTCACAACTCACAATGAGGTGCTATTATTATCCTCATTTTACAGATGAAGAACCTGAGGGACGAGAAGTTAAGGAATTTGCCCAGGGCCACCTAGCTCTAAGTGATAGAACTGAACTTCTACCCCGGCTAGTCTGACTCCAGAGCCCAGCCTCTTAATTACTCTTCTATTTTCAACATGTACATACTTCATACTAATGTCATATTTTTGGCCTGTCAAGATCAAGATCACAGACACTGGATTGGACTGGTCCACTTGGGTGGGAAAAAGGTCCACTTGGGTGGGAGAAAAGGTGTGAGCATGTGCCACCTTAACCCCAAGATTTCCAAGATTGCTTTCTTGGGGTGGGGAGACCCTTCAACCTCACTTTGACACCTATCTCCTCTACTCCCTGCCACTACACACAGCACCTTCTTTGCAAGGGCAATCATAGTGGCTGCAACAAAAACTATTACCAGGGACTGGGAAAGAGCAGGAAGGGTCCCGCAACAAACAGCAGACGTACAGATGCACCTGAAGAGGTTACTCAATAGTCCCTAGTGTCTGGGCCCTGGATAGACACGGGGGAGTAAGGTTTCCTGGCTCAAGGCAGGGGGCCGAGATGGATAGATATCAGCATTAATTAGACCATTATATAAAACATCACCTTTCTTAAGGCCATATTCTCTCCTTTGTAACCTTTACAAATCTCAGCATGTTTCTACATTGCAGCCACGAATATAAATAAGAAACATGGTTTATCCCAGGGAGACTAGTTTCCCAGGCTACTTGAACCAAATTATTTTCTCACCCAGAGAGCAGCACGATGTTCTTATAGGCAACAGAGTATTCTTTGGGTCTTTCATACCCACTGGGTTTCTGCTTGTAAGGTACTCCAACTAGTGCAGCCCTCCTGCACAGCCTTGCTTTGAGCCCTTCAGATTTGTTCCACTACCCCACAGTGATTCCACTTATTTATTTATTTATGTATAATGTTATGATTTAGAGCAGTTTGGGGTCCATAGCAAAATTGAGCAGAAAGTACAGAGTTCCCGTATACGCCTTGCTCTTTCCCCTACAACCCACATAGACATCATCAGTGTCCCTACAAAAGAGGTGCCTTTGTTACAACTAATGAACTTGCACTGACAAGTCATAATGACCCAAAGCCCATAGGTTACATTAGGGCTTACTCTTGGATGTCAGACATTAATCTATGAATTTTGACAAATGTGTAATGGCACTTATCTGCCACTATAGTATCATTCAATTATTTATGTTTGAAGTATATCCTGTATATATTTTGTTCCTGCAAGGCCCTACTGCTTTTTTTTTTTTAATTCAGAGATGGTCCCATTGTTTGGGGAAGCTTGTAGAATAATTCTATCTTGTCACTGTGAATTCATGACCAAGACCTGTGCATTAGGTCTGAAAGTGAGTGACAGCCAAGGAGGCTGGGACTCTGAGAGGCTCCTCAGGCAGCCAGTCTAGAAGCCAGAATCCTACAGTTGTCTTGGCAACAGCTGAAGTTTCCTGTCCTGGGCTGAAAAGCGTGTTGTCTCTTCATTTATGCAAAGTCTATTTTACACCTTCAATCTGCCTGGGGCATAAATATGCCAGGAATGGAACCCTCAGGATTGGATTTCCTTTTCTGATTTCAAAACAGAGGGGAAAATATCCACAGGAGGAAATGAACAGGAGGACTGCCCGCATCGCATACTGGGTCTTGGGTTCAAATATTCCAACATAGCCAGAATCTAAGCTGGGCAAAGTCTTAGCTTGCACACAATTTTATTTTAGTTGCAACTTTTATAGACCATTACAGAAAGAAAGCAATGGCAATCCTTTTGCAGGGACTCTGCCATCACTTGGTATTTTTAAACCCCAACACAGAGAATTTTGAAAGAGAAAAAAAAGAGTTTAACCTCCTTAAGTGACTACATATTTGATTATGTCTAATATATGTGAACTATTATTTAAAGAGCTCAGAGTACTCTTCAAATGTGGGCTTGCTCTAGTCTAAAACACTTAGGAAGTCCATCAGCCTTGAATTAGACAATAGACATTCTCTCCACTTCTACTTTCTTCTCTAATTGATGCTTCAATTTTGAAGCTGAAAGAGTTGCAATTTCCTTGATTGTCTCTCCTTCAAAATTCCCCAGACCATTGCTTATTCCAAAGCCCAAATGTCTGCCTATCCCAGTTGTAGGTATGTAAATAGCATTTAATCTTTCTTCCTTCCTTTGAAGAACGAATAATGAAGTCTCTAACAAACATCCGCCAGATTTTATTTTAGAACTGGAAGGATAACTGGATTTCCTGGAGCAACGAGATTCACGTATTTCTACTCTCCTGTAACTTAAAATCACTAGGGGTGGCCACCCACCCAAGTGGTTATGTGCACCTGGGCAAGAACAGTTTGGGCAACAGCCAGACAAAAGAGAGTGTTTGGTACTAAGTAGATCCAGGAGGCTCCCCTAAGTCTAACATTGGGAGATCAGACCTGTTCCTGGCAATCCTTTGTTATCAAGGAAACAAAGCATAAAGACTAAGGAGTATATTTTATGCTTTCTCTCCCTTCCCTGAGCAGAGAATGTCAGGCGCCCTGGAGGAGTGGGGAATCTCATAAGTGCTCCACCTGGCAGTGGCAAAGGACTGTGTTGGAACAGGCTGAGAACCAAGAGAGATTCTGCTCACTGGCCTCACCCCCCTGTCCTGGTCTGAGATAGGGAAACCCATCATCTGTTATCTTTTGAGACTCCATACATAATAGATACCCCAGAAAGGATTCAATGCCACAAAGGATCCTACATTGAGGAAAAAACAGAGAACACCTGGTTTTTGCCTCTAAGGAACTTCTGAAATGGTTGTGGCATATTTGCTTTCCAATAACCACACTATGCTTGGAGTACAGACAACAAGTGCTTGGGGGGGAGGTTTGACAAATTTTAGCGAGGGGGCAGGGTAGACTCAGGGACCAAAGCCTCACAGAGGCAATGTCCAAATGGAGATCTGAAGGAGCAGTCGAGATTGGCTAGGTTGAAAATAAGGGCAGGAGGGGCATTCTACCCGAGAGGGAAAGACCTGGCAAAGTCACAGAGACCTTGGGCTATCCCTTAGGGAATATCAGCTATCAAGCTGTTACTAGGGTAGGAATTTCTTCAGTGATGGGGCTAGAGAGGTAGGAATTTCTTCAGTGATGGGGCTAGAGAGGTAGGAATTTCTTCAGTGATGGGACTAGAGAGGTAGGCTATCAAGCTGTTACTAGGGTAGGAATTTCTTCAGTGATGGGGCTAGAGAGGTAGGATTCAGCAAGATTGTAAAGGCTTTGATTACTCTAAGGCTAGGATGAAAAACTCAAACACCTTCAGGAGATAGGGCAGAAAGTAAAGTGGTGATACGGTGTAGCACTTAGTGAGCATTAGTACTGCTTAAGAGCAATGAATTTACATCTAAGGACATCAAATCACTCAATCAAAATACCTTGGCAGACAGTACAGTTTGCCTCCTTGGCCACTCATATAAGGATATAGGCCCCAGGACAAATGGAAACCCCATCCCCAGAACACAGATCAGTCAGCAAGAGATACCATAATTAAGCTAACAAGAACACAGAATCGTAAAGTCATTCAGGCAGCAGCATAGCTGATGCTGAGACTGGGAGGCAGTTGGCTGATTGAGAGCTCAGCTACTTTAACATTCCATAAAGTGGGGCGCCTGGCTGGCTCAGTTGGGGGAGCATGAAACTCTTGATCTTGGGGTTGGGGTCGTGAGTTCGAGCCCCACATTGGTGTAGAGATTACTAAAACAAGTAAATAAAAACATTAAAAAAAAGATTCCATAAAGCAAAACCCCTTGTTTATAATCATGATACACCCCTTACGATTCCTATGCTGAGGGCCGGGGTTCCCACCAAACATACCTCAAAAAGGAAGAGACCACCCCATCATTTTTTTAAATATTTTATTTATTTATTCATGAGAGACACAGAGAGAAAGGCAGAGACACAGGCAGAGGGATTAGCAGTCTCCATGCAGGGAGCCAGACGTGGGACTCGATCCCGGGTCTCCAGGATCATGCCCTGAGCCGAAGGCAGATGCTTAACCACTGAGCCACTGAAGTGGCTATTTGTTTTTATCAATAAACTTCCTATCCCTGCATGATAGCTTTACTCATCATCTCTTCTTTATTTTTTCTTATCTGTTTTCTTTACAAAGATCAAAAGTACAATGAAGAAGCTTCTATTTGAGTTTTATTCTTTTTTCCTTAAATTATACACTATAAAGTTTTCCTTAAAACTTTGCATTCATGTATGAATAAATAAGGCCTTGCACATATATGCAAGAGACTTTTTTCCACCTACCTACAGTGCCTGCCACGGGTCGGGGAAAGTGCAGTCATTTCCCATGAGGCTGTCAGAGGCCCAGGACTCACACTTTGGTGAGACTTTAAGCCTCACAGATTATGAACACAGATTTTGTGGGCTTGTGTGTATGCACACGTGTCTTTGGAGGGCAGGAAGTATACTGAATCACCGTGTATCCTCCTCTGTGCCTGCCATGGTACAAGTCCCACACATCTGCTGAACTGTGCAGGCAACAGCGTGCAGCTTGTTGAGTGGGTGCCCTGGGTATTTATGACTTGATTATAAATTCCTTAATGCCATCTTGGAGGAGGAAAAAGGGATGAGGAACTTACTATGAACATTACTAATAACTGAGCTAGGTGTTTTATGTACTGTTTTATATCTATTCCTCACGATCTTACGATATAGTCACTTCTTCCATATTATGAGGGAGGAAATTGAGGTTCAGGTAGCTTCCCCAACATCACAAAATATTGTACGTTTGGTGGTCTGACTTCAGAACCCAAAATCTGAACTCAAGAAGGGAAAAAGAGAATTCCCTATTGAGAAGGAAAAGTATTGACCTGGCCTACCTGATAAGTGCTATTGAGTGGAAATTCTCATGTTAACTTTTCCTTTTCCTTTCCTTTTCTTTTTCTTTTTCTTTTTCTTTTTCTTTTTCTTTTTCTTTTTCTTTTTTTCTTTTTCTTTTTCTTTCTTTCTTTCTTCTTTCTTTCTTTCTTCTTTCTTTCTTTGTCTTTCTTTCTTTCTTCTTTCTTTCTTTCTTTCTTTCTTTCTTTCTTTCTTTCTTTCTTTCTTTTTCTTTCTTTCTTCTTCCTCTCTTTTCCCCTCTTTTTTTCCACAAATCAGGCTCTTACAAGTTTGGAAGATGAACAAATCACGTTACAAACCTCTGTTAAAATCAGATTTCTGAACCTGCAAAATGAGATATGATGGAAAGAAATATTCCCTTGCCCTGTGATGACCCTATGAGGATATATCCCTCCTGTGAGGCGCAGCCTCAAACAAATGGTCAACTTCACCTGTACACTACATTCACAAACCCAAAAGTGAAATTTCGGAAAAATCTCTTTGAAGTCTCTTTGCTCATACAAGCAGCTTTCAAAGTACAGTCCCTCAAATCTATTCCTATCCAGCCTCTCAGCAGAGATCCCAGACGGTCATCCTGCCAAGGTGCCTCTGTCATCAAGGTAACAACTAGAACCAAGATCAGATCTCTCAGGACTTCATTAGCATTTCTTCCTTCTGACCCATAATTGCACATCAGCACAGAAGGAATGTGCTCAGAATGAGCCTTACAAGTGTGGTAAGATTCTAAACAGCAGCAAGTGGCACTTTATTGGCAAGAAAAGCCCAAGCTAATTAGGGAGAAATAAATGAAAGCTTTTCATTTAGCCAGAGAAGGGGATAAAATAATCAATAAGCGAAAGTTGCTAACATGGATAAGTTGAGCAACAGACCTGTAATAAAGGAAGACTAAAGAAACAACCAGACAACAAATAGATTTATTTAATGCCTTTTCATTATTTATGGGCTTCTGTCTCACAATACTTGATAGACTAGGGATGTAGGAAGTAAGGCAAGAAAGAATAAATCTGTGAGAAAGAGGATGTTAAATGAGTCCTCCCATCCTCTACTTGTTTGTTTGTTTATCGAGGAATCTCTGACCTTTTACAGAGGAAGACTCTTGAATTCTGCAGTAAAAAACCTGAGAGACAAATATAGAAAAGGAGACAGGGATAAGCAAATAAGAGACCTAGCTGGAGAAGTCAGTGGGTCGTAACTCAAAGTTCTTTGACTTCCTCAAACCCAGGTCAGAAACTGTCCATCAAATGCACTACTATTCAGGCATTAAGAATAATGTATTCTACTTGACATAGAAGGATGTTCATGATACTGAGTAGAAAGGTTAGTTATGATTTTTTAAGTTTTTATTTTAATTTCAGCTAGTTAACATACAGGGCTGTATTAGTTTCAGGTGTACAATATAGTGATTTAACATTTTCATTCATCGTCTGATGCTCATCACAACAAGTGCCCTCCTTAATCCCCATCACCTATTTCACTCACCCCCACCTACCTCCCCTCTGGTAACCATCTATTTGTTCTCTCTAGTTAAGAATCTGTTTCTTGGGACACCTGGGTGGCTCGGCAGTTGAGCATCTGCCTTTGGCTCGGGGTGTGATCCCTGGGTTCCAGGATTGAGGCCAACATCCAGCTCCCTGAGGGGATTCTGCTTCTCTGTGTCTCTCATGGATAAATGAAATCTAACAAAAAAAAAAAAAAAAGAGTCAGTTTCTCGTTTTGCCTTTTTCTCTCTCTCTCTCCCTTTGCTCATTTGTTTTATTTCTTAAATTCCACACGAGTTGAAATCGTTTGATATTTGTCTTCTTCTGACTGACTTATTTCACTTAGCATAATAGCCTCTAGGTCCATCCATGTCATTGCAAATGGCAAGATTTCATTCTTTTTTATGGCTGATATTCCACTGTAATATATACACATATATCACATCTTTATTCATTCATCAGTTGATGGTTGCTTGGGCTGTTTCCGTAGTTTGGCTATTGTAGCTATAGTAGATAATGCTGCAGTAAACATCAGGGTGCATATATCCTTTTGAATTAGTATTTTTGCATTCTTTGGGTAAATACCTAGAAGTATGATTGCTGGATCATAGGACGGTTCTATTTTTAAATTTTTTAAGAGCCTTCATTAAGATAGGTTACAAATTGATATTAATTTGTATTAATACACTTTTATTGTGGTAAAATATACATAGCATAAAATGTATCATTTTAGCCATTTTAAGTCTATAATTCAGTGACATTGAATAAATTCACATTTTTGTGCAACCATCATAATTATCCATCCTCAGAAATTTTTCCTCATCCCAAACTCTATACCCACTTAAACAAGAACTCCCCTTTACCTCCTTCCTCATTATTCCACTTTCTGTCCCTATGAGTTTGACTATTCTAGACACTTTGTATAAGTGGAATCATACAATATTTAGGTTTTTTTGCATTTGAATTATTTCATTTAGCATAATGTCAACAAGTTTCATTTGTGTTATAGCACAGATATAGATCAGAATTTCATTACTTTTTAAGTCTGAGTAATTTTCCATTGTACGTATACTCCACATTTTGTTGATCCACCCTTCCGTCAATAAACACTTGGGTTATTTCTACTTCTTCGCTATTGTGAATGATGCTGCTTATGAACATGGGTCTACAGATATCCGTTTGAATCCCTGCTTTTAATTATTTTGGGTAGGGACACCTGGGTGGCTCAGCGGTTGAGCGTCTGCCTTCAGCTCAGGGCCTGATCCCAGGATCCGGGATTGCGTCCCACATGGGGCTCCTTGCAGGGAGCCTCCTTCTCCCTCTGCTTCTCTCTCTCTCTCTCTCATGAATAAATAAATAAGATCTTTTTTAAAAAATTCCTTTGGGTATATACTTAGAAGAGGAATTGTTGAATAATATGGTACTTCTATTTGATTTTTTGAGTAAATGCCATACTGTTTTCCACAGCAGCTTCTATATTCACATTTGATACCTATTTAAGTACAGAAAAACAGAGACAAAGATTACATACCAAAATGTTAGCAGTAATTTATAGGTTGTGAAATAATAGGTTGATTTCCCCTAAGTTTTAGTTATGTGTTGATAAAAAACAAATTTCCCCAAAACTTAGCTCCAGAAACTACAAACATTGATAATTTTTTTTTGCAATTTCTGAGGGCCAGGAATCTGGAAGAGCTGAGCTGGTTGGTTGGCTCTAACTCAAAATCTCCATCCAGGGAGGTTATGGTGAAGGTGGCAGCTAGGTCTGCAGTCTCTGAAGACTGGATTGGGACTGGGGGGAGATCTCTTCCAAGTCTCACCCCTATGGCTTTTGGCAGGAGGCTTCAGTTTTTCACTACAAAGCTTCTCCATAAAACTGATTGTGACATGACTTTCCTCAGAACCAGTGATGAGAGAAGGAAGAGGCTAAGGCACAGTCTGCACGCACAGTCTTACAACCTAGTCTCTGCAGTTATACACCAGTTTTGCACATTCTGTTGTTCACACAAGACCCATTCTGCTATAAAGTGGTGGGGGACTATTCAAGAGTGTGAATGTCTGGAGATGGGGGCCCCATCCTAGGGGCTGGCTACCATACCCAAGGACCTGTATTTTCCTCCTCTGTCCCAATGTTATTGAGATTACAATTGACATGTAGGGTTGTGGGAGTTTAAGGTATCCAACATGTTTATTTGATATGTTAATATACCACAAAATGATTACCACCATAGCATTAGCTAACACTTTCATCTTGTCTCACAATTACCTTTTATTGTGGATAGAACACTTAAGATCCTTTCTTAGCAACATTCAAGTATATGATACAGTATTATTAGCTAAAATCACCATGTTGGACACTAGATCACCAGAATTTATTAATTGTATAACTGTAAGTTTGTACCCTTTGACCAATATCTCCCTGTGTCCATCACCTGCCTAGCCCTTGGTAACCACAACTTCACTCTCTGTTTTTCTGAGTTTGACCTTTTTAGCTTAAACATATAAGTGATATCATACAGTATTTCTCTTTCTCTTACTTCACTTAAACTAATGCAAGGTTCATCCACGCTGTCACAAATGGCAGAATTTCCTTCTTTCTCATGGTTAGATAATAACCCACTGTGTGCTTATATGCAACTAAGACATCTTTATCCATTTATCTGTTATGGACACAGATTATTCCCATTATCTTAGCTGTTGTGAATAATGCTGCATCGAACATGGGAGTGCTGATATCTCTTCAAGATAGTGATCTTTATCACCCAGAAATGGGATCGCTGGATCATATGGTAGTTCTATTTTTAATATTTTGAGGAGCTTCCATACTGTTTTCCATAGTGGCTGCACCAATTTACTCTCCTGCCACCAGTGTGCCAGGGCTCCCTTTTTTCCACATCCTTTCAACACTCATTTCTTGTCTTTTTTGGATGATAGCTGCTGTGACAGGTGTGAGGTGACATCTCCTTGTGGTTTTGATTTGCATTCCCCAGCTGATTAGTGATGTCAAGAACCCTTTCATGTATTTTCAAATGTAATTAAACTGTGTATCTTTGTGATAGAAAAGAGATACAGGAAAATGCCAATAGTTTGTAAAACATGCCAAATCATTGAAAGACAAAAGGACAGTTAAAATATCAGGATTTATTCAGCTACTGTCTAACGTCAGAAAGAACCAATTGGCTACAAAATATTTTCATTGAGAGACATTTTTACTACTGTCACTCAGTTGGGTTTGGCCCCATCTTCAGTGATCACCTGAAACAGAAGCACAGGGTACCTGATGATCCTGGCTGGAGGTCCTGCAGCAAGTCCACAGCAGGGGTGAGCACACAGAATCCAGGAGCCTTCCATTAGGGCTGGAGATAAACTTTCAAAGTACTTCTGGATAGCCTGCTGCCATGGTCCCATCTTTGGTTGATCCTTTGTTGAGGACTGAAATTGGACAGTTTTACTGAAGGAATAAAGCTAACGTTTTGTCTATAAAATATATCTGCTTCTGGAACAGATAACATATCACCATTATTTTGCTTGCGGTTTAAAGATATTTAAAAACTTCTTTCAAAGTTTTAAGTTACAAAATATGCATTGTAGACTGTATAGAGACAAAAAATATGAAGGGAAAGAATTAATCACCTTATTCTAAAGTCTAGCAATAAATAGAGTGGTTGGTCTTTGGAGTTGGATAAGCTTGGATCCAAACTCTGGCTCTGACATTGAGTAGCTGTGCAATCCAGGGTGTTACTGAGCCTGAAAAATGGGTATATTCATAATATCCCCAAACTGGGAAACAAAAGAAATGCCCATTATCTGGTGAATGGATAACCAGGGTTAAAGGGCTGTATTCAAACAATTGAAGATTTATTCATCAATAAACTATCAACATGTGCTATGGCATGCACAAAACTCCAGAATGTTTTGCTAAGTGAAAGAAGTCAGATACAAAAGGCCAAAGGACTAGATGTTATGTGATTCCATTCATATTAAATGTCCAGGAAAGGCAAGTTTATAGAGACAGGAAGTAGATTTGCAGTTGCCTGAGGCTGGAAGGGGGACTGAGGATTAACAATAAATGGTCATGAAGAATCATATTGTGGGAATAAAAATGTTCTAAAACTGAATTATGGTGATGATTGCATCACTCAGTAAAGTCACTAGAAATCACTGAATTGCACACTTGAAATGGATAAATTCTATGATATATAAAATATGCTTCAATAAACCTTTTTAAGTATGGGAACCAGTCTTCCCACTTGTAACAGTCTGTGCTAAAAAAATAAAAGCATTAGTGGTAAGGGTTAGGAAAAAAAGATAAAAATCTCAACTTCTGGTTACTGTTTAAAAGAGAATATCTGAAAATGCTCAGTGCAGGGTCTGGCACAGGGGGACACTTGAGCAATTGCCTGGTATAACAGCTAAATATCAGCAACTATAAACAGTAAAAGGAAATATGATGAAATGTATTTTTATGCATATATTTTTCTTTTTCTTTCTTTTTTTTTAAAGATTTTATTTATTTATTCATGAGAGACACAGAGAGAGAGAGAGAGAGAGAGAGAGGTAGAGACACAGGCAGAGGGAGAAGCAGGCTCCACACAGGGAGCCCGACGTGGGACTTGATCCCAGATCTCTAGGATCAGGCCCTGGGCTGAAGGCAGCGCTAAACCCCTGAGCCACCCAGGATGCCCTCTATGCATATATTTTTCATATAAGTAAGACAATCTTGTAGAAGTCCTATTTCTTGCCTTTACTCTATCATCTTTTCTGCATTATTATAAGTCTCTAAGGCATCCCATGATGACATGAAGTATACCATATGCCTAAACATAATTTAAACATTTACTCATGGATATTAGTTTTTTAAACTTTGCTTTATAAATAACCTTAATGAATATCTTTTTCCTTAAGTCTTAATGTATTTGTAGAGACAATCAAAAAATTCAGTAAAGTTGCAGGATACAAAGTCAATATAGAGAAATCTATTTCATTTCTAAACACCAATAATGAAGTAGCAGAAAGTGAAATTAAGAAATCACTCTCATTTACAATTGCACCAAAAGTAAGATACCTGGGAAATAACCTAACCAAAGCGATGAAATACCTGTACCTTGAGAACTATAAAACACTGATGAAATTGAAGATGACACAAAGAAATGTAAAGACATTCCATGCTCATGGGTTGAAAGAACAAATAATGTTAAAATGTCTATATTATCCAAAGCAACCTACACTTGTAATGCAATCTCTATCAAAATATCAACAGCATTTTTCACAGATCTAGAACAAACAATCCTAAAATTCATATGGAACCACAAAAGACCCCCAATAGCCAAAGCAACCTTGGAAAAAAAAAAGAACAAAGCTGGAGGCATAACAATTCTGGACTTCAGATTAAATTACAAAGCTGTAGTGATCAAAATAGTATAGTACTGGCACAAAACAGACACATAGATCATTGGAACAGAATAGAAAAGCTGGAAATGAACCCACAACTATATGATCAGTTTAATCTACAACAAAGCAGGAAAGAATATACAATGAGAAAAAGTGAGTCTCTTCAACAAATGGTGTTGGGGAAACTGGACAGCCACATGCAGAAGAATGAAACTGGCCATTTCCTTACACCATACACAAAAATAAATTCAAAATGGATGAAAGACCTAACTGTGAGACAGGATACCATCAGAATCTAGAGGAGAACATAGGCAGTAACTCTTTGACATTAGCCATAGTAACTACTTTCTAGACAATGTCTCCTGAGATAAGGAAAACAAAAGCAAAAATAAACTATTGAGACTACATCAAAAGAAAAAGCTCCTGCACAGCAAAGGAAACAATCCACAAAACTAAAAGGCAACCTACAGAATGGGAGAAGATTTTTGCAAATGACATATCTGATAAAGGGTTAATATCCAAAATATATAAAGAACTTATAAATCTCAATACCCCCCTAAAAAAGAATATTCCAATTAAAAAATGGGCAGAAGACATGAATAGACATTTTTTCAAAGAAGACATACAGATGGCTAACAGACACATGAAAAGCTACTCAACATCATTCATCATCAGGCAAATGCAAATCAAAACTACAATTAGAGTTCACCTCACACTGTCAGAATGGCTAAAATCAACACAAGAAACAAGTGTTGGTCAGGATGTGGAGAAGGGGGAACCCTCTTGCACTCTTGGTGGTAATGCAAACTAGTGCAGCCACTGCAGAAAACAGTATAGAGTTTCCTCAAAAAGTTAAAAATAGAACTACTGTATGATCCAGCAACTGCCCCACTAAGTATTTACTCAGAGAATACAATAATACTAATTCAAAGGGATACATGCACCCCGATGTTTATAGTTGCATTATCTATAGTAATCAAACCATAGAAATAGCCCAAGTGTCCATTGACTGGTGAATGGGTAAAGATACTATATATATATATAAATATATACTACTATATATATATATAGTACATATATAATGCTGTTGATATTTTGATAGAGATTGCATTATATATATATTATATGTTATATATATATATATAATGAAATATTACCCTGCCACAAAGAAGAGTGAAATCTTGCCACTTGCAATGACATGGATGGAGCTAAAGGGAAATAAGTATAATAATTAAGAATAAGAGGGAGACAAATACTGTGTGGTTTTACTTACATGAGGAATTTAAGAAAAAAAACAAATGAGCAAAGGGAAAATGAGAGAGAGAGAGAGAGAGAAAGAGAGAGAGAGAGAAATCGAGAAACAGACTCCTAACTATATAGAACAAACTGATGGTTACCATAGAAGGGGGGGGGGATGGGGAAAATAGGTGATGGGAATTAAGGAGGGCACTTACTATGATGAGCACCAGGTGATGGATAGAAGTGCTGAATCACTATACTGCACGCCTGAAACTAATATTACACTGTGCGTTAACTAACTGGAATTCATATAAAAACTTAAAAACACACACACAAATAAAATTATAGGATCTGAGCATACACACATGGTTTGTGCTGCTGTTGCACGTTGCCAGATCACTTCCCGGAAAGTCTTATTGCCACTTATACTGCCACAAACACTGAATGGAATCCCAACTTCATCCTATAGAGACATTGAATACTATTTTAAAACCTTGTCTAATTTGGTGAAAAGTGATATTGTTTTTTTCAGCTGAAGTCTCTGTGGTTGGTTACTAGTGAGTCTGTGGATGTTTTGTGTGCTTATTAGGAATGTATTATTTCTATGAATTGTTGGCTTATGTCCTTTGTACCTATTCATCTTTTGGGATTTTGCTGTTTATGGTGGACTTGTATGAATAGTCCATCGAGGGATCCCTGGGTGGCGCAGCGGTTTGGCGCCTGCCTTTGGCCCAGGGCGCGATCCTGGAGACCCGGGATCGAATCCCACATCGGGCTCCCGGTGCATGGAGCCTGCTTCTCCCTCTGCCTGTGTCTCTGCCTCTCTCTCTCTCTCTGTGACTATCATAAATAAATAAAAATTAAAAAAAAAAAAAGAATAGTCCATTGAGAACTCTAACTATCCTTTGTTGTACTTTTCTTCCAGATTGCTTAGTTCTTTTAATTTTACTAATAATGGGTTGGAGTTTTAAACACTCATAAAGTAAAGGTCACTTTGTAAAGTAGATTTGTGGAAGATTCAGAGAGAGAGGGGCAGGGGTGGAAGGAAAGGGAAGACACCGCATTCTTCACCTGCTTTATAATTTAGCCTACATGAATAGGTCCATATATGGACTTGATCACAACTGTCACCTTCATAATCACAATTTAGCTCTCATGGTTCAAAAACTACTTCCTAATCTAGCAAACCATCAGCGCCACAAGCCCTCTGGACCTCAGAACTGACTCAGGATTAAACTGAAATCCAAGCATTGCGATAACATTGTTCTTACATTAAATTTGTCCTAGAACTGGGCTCCTAACACCAAAAGATCAAATCATAGTTCAGTAATATCTCTCTGATCAATATGCAATTTGCTAAAAACTGTATTACTCTCACTTTAGATAAACTAAAGACTGGAGATGTCAATTAATCAGTAGGGAATGTGTCGTGTGGATATTTTCCAAAGGTGTAAACCCAGGGGGTTACCATCATTCATTACGAAACATCCCTATTTGCTCAATTGGTTGCTAGCATAGGTAAGAATTCCCCTTCTAGATCTGTGTCCTCTAAAAACATTTTGAGAAATTCTTCCCAAAAATGATTTGTTAACATGGAGAGAAAATGGTCACATTTTGGAATTGGTGTTAGTAAATAATAAAGATAGTTGAGGATGTCCTTAAATATGCAATTATTAGGTTCAAAATAATGGAAAAACCAATCTTCAAAGGTGTCACTAGCTGTGTGACTTTGGGAAAGTTAACTTATTCCTAAATCTGTTTCCTCTTCTATAAAATAGAAATTAGGGATCCCTGGGTGGCTCAGTGGTTTAGTGCCTGCTTTCGGCCCAGGGCGTGATCCTGGGGTCTCGGGATCGAGTTCCTCGTCAGGCTCCCTGCATGCAGAGGGAGCTCTGCCTGTGTCTCTGCTTCTCTCTCTCTCTTATCCCTCATGAATACATAAAATCTTAAAAATAAATAAATAAATAAAATAGAAATTAGATCTTTACCCCAGGCCCATACAATGGCTTTCAGAAATTTTAAGTCACTGAGCCCATCACAAATACTCAGGTATTCTTTGATTCTTAGACCAAGGAAAATTAGCTAGTAGGTCAAGAGGCTTAATTTCTTGAAGATTACAGTCAGGTAGGAGAATGAATGAAAGAATATTACTTGTTTTTTGTTGCTTAAAGCACAGTACTAGGTACTTTTATCTTCTTCTTAAACCTACACAACACTGGCTGTTACTTCCATTTCAATGATGAGGAAACAGGCTTGAAGAAATCACCCTGCTTTTTACACAATGAGCCAGATGCTTCCCTAAGACACATTTTTGGTGTTTCTTCCATTTGATTAATGCCTAATTTGTTGAACTTGTTATCTAACTGCCTACATGAAATATCCTTTTTGATGACTAATTTTCAGCATCTCAGACAAGATGAAAGGGAAGTTTTTTTTTTTTAAGATTTTATTTATTCATGAGAGACACAGAGAGAAAGAGAGGCAGAGACACAGGCAGAGGGAGAAGCAGTCTCCATGCAGGGAGCCTGACGTGGGACTTGATCCTGGGTCTCAAGATCACACCCTGGGCTGAAGGTGATGCTAAACTGCTGAGCCACCCAGGCTGCCCAAAAAGCAAGTTTTTGACATTGCTCCCAAAGCATACATTTCCCAGTCTTCCCAATGAGTAAATGACAACTCCACCATCCCAGGTGCTAAAACTCCAAACCTCAGTTGTCCTCAATTCCCTCAAACCCTACTCTGATCTTTAACAAGTCCCTTCAACTCCATCTTCAAAATACATCCAGAATCTGGACCACCTCTTACATTTCCACTACCACTCTGGCCAAAACCACCAGTGGCTCTCACTTGTATTATATCTTCCCAAGTGGTTTATTTCTGCCCTTGTACCTCTTCAGTCTATTTGCACAAAGCTACCAGAATGATCCTGCTAAAATGAAGGTCAGATCCTGTCATCTCCCTGTTCAAAATCTTCCAATGGATTCCACTGTGACTCAGAGTAAGAAACAAAGACCCATAGTGGCTTCAAGGTTCCAGGTGACCTGCAGTTGATACCACTGCTCACACTTTCTATCCTTCCCCATGTTGCTTACTCTACTCCAGTCACATCAACCACCTGGCTGTCCCCTCTGACAAGATGATTCTAAATTGCGAATTCCATCGGGGCTCCCTTCCTCATTTCCTTCAGGCTTTTATACAAAACTACCCTCTCCGTGAAAGCATCCTTCACAGCCCTGTCTAAAACTTCAACCCCCAATCACTCATGTTCCCAGCCCTGCCTTCCCCTGTTTCTTCTACACTTCTCCCCAATATACTACATTTTATGCGTATTTATCTTGTCTCCCCTCACTAGAGTGTCATCTCTACGGGACCAGGGAATTGGGTCTGCTTGTTCTCTGCTGTATTTCCCAGTACCTAACACGTGGTGAACACACTGTAAATATTTCCTGAAAAAGTGAATGAGCTTGTAACTGATATCTGCTTTGTTCCACTCATGATGTCCTCCATCTCACCTGAGAGCATCCTTTGCAGACATTTAAACTTTCCTTCACATTACCACTTGTGCCTTTTAACAGGTAGAGCAGAACTTTCTTAAAATCTTCCACACCCCTCTTCAGGCTTTCCTCTCTATCTTCCTGACCAGTTCTGGGTCACGTGACAATCTCTAGGGTAATCACTCGCAAAGGGGATGGGACCACCATTGGCTCCTATGGTTTAAGCATGATTTATTCTCTGTGACTGGGTCTATGGCTGCTGGAATAAAATCAGGTTAAGAAGGAAGAAGGGAATAGATTTTATTAGAAAGGAATAAGTGGGGATCCCTGGGTGGCGCAGCGGTTTAGCGCCTGCCTTTGGCCCAGGGTGCGATCCTGGAGACCCAGGATCGAGTCCCACGTTGGGCTACCGATGCATGGAGCCTGCTTCTCCCTCTGCCTGTGTCTCCGCCTCTCTCTCTCTCTCTCTGTGACTATCATAAATAAATAAAAATTAAAAAAAAAAAGGAATAAGTGTCTGCCATATCTACTGAATCACAATTTCATGTCTGTGATGCCAGTTGAGTTTTACCATCCTTATGAGGAAGGATAGATGGGTATTCGAACCATTTTACAGAGGACAAAAGAAAGCCACAGAAAGATCCTCCAGCATGCCTGCATCATGCACTAAGTCAGAGGCAGGACCAGTGTGGTCTACCTAAGCTGAAGGTTCTGGAGAAGCAGGGTGCTTTAGAGAAAAAAAAGTACAGCAGAAATCAGAGACCCAGGATCCCTGGGTGGCTCAGCGGTTTGGTGCCTGCCTTTGGCCTGGGGAGTGATCCTGGAGTCCTGGGGTCAAGTCCCACATTAGGCTCCCTGCATGGAGCCTGCTTCTCCCTCTGCCTGTGTCTCTATCTGTGTGTGTATGTGTGTGTGTGTGTCTCATAAATAAATAAATAAAATCTTAAAAAAAAAAAAAGAAAGAAAGAAATCAGACACCCAGGAATTCATTTTCACTCTGCATGAAAGAACTGTATGACCTTAAATAGGTGTTTTGATCCCTCAGGGCCTCAGTTTCTTCATCTGTAAAATGAAAATAAACTCCCTTTCTTGCTCCAGAGGGCTTATTAATCATTAAGACTTTCTTCTTATCTGTTGAATTCAGCTCAGGCAGAGAAACAGGAGTGAATTGTTGGACTTTAAATCCTGCACAACCAAAAAGGAAGAATTAGCTCTTCTTTGTAATAATCTTTTTTAAAAAATCCCCTATTGTTCTGAAAATAAATACATAAGGATGATCCTTTTAAACCTTAGTCTGTTCCTGAGGATTTCCTTGCTCTGCATCACTAAATCCCTTTTGTTCCAGCTTTGCAATTTGAGAAACACAGGTATTTCTCAGCAGGTTGTCTGTTCCTCATTTAGAAATCAAGTCCCCTATGAATACATAGTTGGAAGCTTCTATTTCAGAGCCTCTTCCTGGAGCCAGCTGCAGATGCTTTTGTAGCTTGAGAGCTATGAAACCCCAATATCTTCCTGGCCAGGGTCCTAGTGTACACAGTTGCCAGGCAGCAGTCATTCCAAATTCTGCTGTTGAGCTTCTCACTTCCATGCATCATTCCTAGTATGTCACCTGGCTGAGAGATTCAAGGGTTTTTTGTTTGTTTTGCTGAAGGAGTGGCTTTTTAAGGGCAATGGGGGGAAGATGGCTATGCAATTGTTTACTGAACATTGCATGTTATGCTCTAGGTACATATGATGCATTTTCCGACCTTCTGACTTCAGAGATTTACAATTTCCTTTTCTGCAGCGTCAAAATTAATATTTAATAACTTTTTACTTTCAGATAGAAATTTAAGGTGTTCCACATATTATCTCATGTGATGTTACAACTAAGAAAAATTAGGTAACTCTCGCAAGATTGTTAAACTGGTAAAGAATAGAATTGAGCTCAAATCCTCAGATTACCAGGCTGCCCTTCAAGTGTCATACAAACCAAGTTTTATAATTTTGGTGCTTTCAGTAAATGTGCTGTCGAAGTGAGCACTTAATTTTGGCGCTTTCAAAATGGGCAATTATTTGTACCTTTACCCGCTATCAGAGTCTGGGATATGTCACACCTGAAAAACCTGAATAGGAATTTTACTTAAAGAGAGCTGCTTACTCATCTTAAGCCAAGAACTGGCAAACTTCTGTAAAGGGCCAGGTAGTAAACATTTTAGGTTTTGTGGACTAACACAATTTCTGTTGTAACAACTCAACTACACCATGGTAGTGAGAAAGCAGATATAGACAATACATAAACAAATCAGCATGGCTTGTGTTTTAATAAAACTTTACAAAAACAGATGGCAGTTTGCATTTGACCCTTGGGCCATTGTTCACTGACCTCTGACTTTGGCTTGGTGCTATTAGGACCATGCACTCTTTTATATGGTGCTTTCAAGGGCATTAATAAAAATAATTTTCTCTTGGGATCCCTGGGTGGCTCAGTGGTTTAGCGCCTTGATCCTGGAGATCAAGTCCCACATTGGGCTCCCTGCTTGGAGCCTGCTTCTCCCTCTGCCTGTGTCTCTGCCTCTGTGTGTGTGTGTGTGTGTGTGTGTGTGTCTCATGAATAAATAAAATCTTTAAAAATTTTTTTCTCTGATTTTCTTAAGTGGGAAGGTGAACTTTGTTTCACAAAATATTCAGCCTAGCACTTCAGAGAAGCCTACACATTAACGTCATCATGTTATTCCATATATATATATATATATATATATATATATATATATATATTTTTTTTTTTTTTGGTTGTCAAATGATCCTTTATCGAAACATGTTCCTTCATAGCTCTTAACTAGCTGGGCTTTGTACTACACACATGCCTATTGATGTCATCTATGATTTCATAAGGGTGGCAGCCATCAACATTGCAGCCCATATATGGGGCAGTCCCCAGAATCTCTTTAATGGTTTTAGAGAGTTCTCTGGCTAAAGATCGGTGCCACATCTGTCAGGCAATGACAAGCTCATCAAAAGTGACATTTGCACTGTGTTTAATGTGTTTTGCTTCTATCTCTAGGTGGTTCCTTGTGGGGGCTCTGATAATCAGAGCAGAGGCAGAAGGTACCACTTCCAGCTGGGCCTGTGTGTTCTGAATGGTCAGTTTCACTGTAATCCCCAGAAACTTCAAACCACCAGTTGCCTTGGTAATGTCATCACCAGCGTTTTTTGGAGACAGATCCAGAGGCCTGATCTTCCGTACCAGGACAGACATGTTACAGACCTCCCCACCACCAATGCACCATAGGTATATGACTTTGATCTTGGGGTCAAACTTGGGCGGCATGGTGGAGGTGGCTTTGGTGGATGAACCTGAATTCACGACAACCAAAGACAATCGCATTTTCACCTCTCCTGAGCAAAAGGCCAAAAAACTATATTTTACAAATTTGACTAAAATATCATAAACTTACAGAATGTTAGTGCACAGAGATATTTAAGATACTCTAGTCTAAACAAACCCCTCATTGTACAGGTGGGAAAACATAGGAAGTATTTCAACCTCCCATCTAAAAGAAGTACAAGTATATTCTTAGAAGACCAAGAATTGATGAGTGTAGAGCTTAATGTGCAATTCAAATATTGACATTTCTTTGCCAGAGAGAAAACTGCAACATACAAAATGCATCTTGATAACTTTCTTTCTTACCTCAGGCATATTACAGAGTTCGTTGTTCTAAGACATTGTAAATACCAGGCAGAAATATAGGAAAAGCTGTTTTATGTTCCTAGACTTGAGGAAATACCTTCAAAATGTTGCTCCTCTGTCCTTCATTATTGACCAGGACACTCAACAACCTCTTGTCTTGACGCAGCCCTCCTACAAGATGCCAGCAGGCCCACTACGAGGGTTACAATCAAGTGCGGATGGCACAGTACTCAAGGGAGTACTAGAGAATCACAAGGGATAGGACAGTCGCCTGAGGGTAAGAGCAGCAAAGTTGTCACCACTCCTAGACCCACAAGGAGGAGCAAAGTGAGCAAACACTAGCATCAGAAGTCATGAAGAAAAGCAGTGGTACTCAGTCAATACTCTAATTTCTGTATTAAATTCTTCCTTTTAGAGTGATGCCCTTTTCCTGACTCAACTCTAAATATACAGCCCTCAGCTACCTAGCAGGTGAATAGATACTGTGACCCTGATCCCCTCCCTCCTGGTCTCTATGAGAACTCTCCATTCCAGACCTCTCCGTGCAGACCAGCAGGTCAGCCTCCAGGGCAAAGAGCTGGGACTAGGAGAAGGAGGGAGCTGAAGGAGCAAAGGAGGCATTTCTCTGCACAGGCCATAGGATAGTTACTGTTAGACCATATTTCCAGGTGAATTCGAGGACTTCTTACAACTTTAACTCTTCATATGTAGGAAAAGGTAAACTTAACAGCTTTCTCTGTACCCTCTTTCCTCATAAAAATATAGTCAAAGTCTCAAAATTAGTTTCCACAAGAAAGTAAAAAACTAAGAAGCAACACATTTGCTGAATGGCTCCTTTGTTTTAATGGAACTGAGTGACATTTAAACACGTTTTATAAAAAAGTCTCTCCATGGGATAATGGTCTCTATGAACCACCTGTGCTTTGCTTTTATGGAGGAGAGAGAGAAAAAAAAAACGGATTCTGAATCTTTATAAAGGAATTTAAATTAGATGCTAAAATAAAGAAGAAAACCTTCACACTTGTGTAGCTAATTAGCTACAGGAGCAATTAAAATAATGATTCATCCTATAGAGGATCCTAGCAGAGATTGGTAATTCTTTATCTCTTTCTATTAGAAACCCTCTTGGGAACCAAGAGAACTCTCTAGAGCAGCACTGTTCAATAGCACTATAATGCAAGCCACAAACACAAGCCGCATACAAAATTTTCTAGAAACCACATTTAAGAAAGAAAAATAGATAAAATGAATAAATCATAATGTATTTTTATTTAACCCAATATTTAAAAGAATATTAGTGTTCCACATATAATCAATAATAAAAATCATTAATAGGCTATCTTGTATTCTTTTTATGCTAAGTCTTTGAACTCTGAGGTATATTTTACAGGGACAGCATATCTCAAATCACATTCAGGTGCTCAATGTAGCTGGTGGCTACTGTGACACGGCACAGCATAGAGTATGTCCCAAGGTTGGGTAAGAGTTTGTTTCTCAGACAAAGGAATCCTGCATAATATAAAAGAATATGGGTCCCTCGCCAGCTGTGTTTTTCACCAGTGTTTCCAGTTCTCCTTTCCTTCTGGGTGCATATAAGGATTCTTCCCCAGCCCCCTATAGTTAGGCAGGCCCACATGACTTGCTTTGGCCAATGAGATGTGAATTGAAGTGAACCATCACCTCTAGTTAGCTGCATTGAAGAGCTGCGTGGGCTTCTCTGTGTCCTCTCTTCCCCTGCTATGAGGATTGTGGACACTTGTGTTGGTATGGAGGTGCCCTGACATTGAAGCTGCCTGAAATGCTGAGCCAACATTTGGGGGACAGCTGCCCGACATGATTGGTGTGGTGACTTTTGTTGAGTCCCTGCATCTCTCACCTGAGCTTCTCTGAGGTTCAAATAACAACTCCTCCTTCTCATTCTTTCAGCCTCTCTCTGGTATTGCTAGCTGGCCCTGATGTTGTACCTTTCCTGAGCCTTGCCCACATCTTTGTAAACTGTCCCTTTGCTCTCCTCTCTTCACTTACCCCGTTTGTGCCATCTGTTTCCTATTGTGATTCTGATCAATACAGTTTGCTATCTTGCCCCAATGCAATGAGCCTAAAGAGAGAATAAAATGAGTACACTGAAGAAACAGTTCCTCGAATGAGTGTAAATCAAGTTTCAAAGCAACAGCCTAAGATTGTTCCCTCACCAATCACTTCTTATACAAAAGGTTCTCTTTCTCTTCCCTGGGTAGAGATGCACACTCATTGTTCATAGTGATGTGTGTCTGTGTATTTAAGAAATATGTTTTCTTGAAACTGTTTGGTCTTCATTCTTTCTTTAAATATGTTCTAAGCATTTGCTTACAAATGTATGTTTGGCAGAAATAGTATGAAATAAAAAATAACTAAATTGTGGCTAAAGGCCATCCTCAAATTTTATACCTACAGGCTTGAGCTCCTACTGAGAAGCCTGAAGCTTATGGGTTATTGTTGTGTCACTTGTTCACGTAGAAAGATCAGAAAGCTACAAATAAGCACAAATAAGGTAAAAATAACTTGTCTCACAAAGATAATCACCACTGGTGTATATTACCTCCAATTGTTCTTAAAAATATATTTTTATACCATTATTCTTTATAGTAACTGCTTTGTCATTATTATTCCTTTCTGATTTATCAGCTTATGCCAATTTTCCAATACTCAAATAACACTACGTATGAACTTCTTTGTATTTTTAAGTATTTGCCAATTTCCATGCCAGATTTTCTGCAAATAAATTCTTGGAAATGGGAATGCACATTTTAGAAGGTATACATGATTTAAAAGCTTCAAATAGATTTCCAATATGCCCTCCAGAAAACAATCGATCATTCTATACTCTTAATAGGAATTTAAGAGATTGCTCTATACGCACATAGATACCTTGCCAACCCTGAGTATTATCTTTGATAAGAAATAAACAGTAATTCACTTTAAGTTTGCATTTCTATAATTATAGTTAAATAGAAAATATTCCCATATTTTGGATAATTCTATTTCTTTACACATGCATTACCAGTCTTTGTAATTTTCCCATCTTGCTATTGGTGAATGTTTGGACTTGTAAAACTCTCTAAATGCTAATATTTGAGTGTTTTTGTTAGACTATTTCCTGACATATACTATTCCTTACCATATCTCCTACCACCCAATGGCATCGATATGTTTCCATTATAAATGAGGAAATGGAAGCTTCAAAGAGTTAAGTAGCTTAATCAGGATGACTTAGTTGTTTTAGAAGATGGTGCTAGTGCTATCCCCCAATACTGTTGTCCACCTAGTGCATCCATCCATCATCTAGCTGCCATGATGGTTGGTGGCTAACAATTCAGAGTTGCACCCTTCTCTGGAAAACTGTCCTCAGCCTGACCCAAATGCTTGGATGGCCTGCACACAATGACTGACTGATGCAATTTCCAATTATTGATATCTTCCCTTTCCCTTAAAAGGGTACCTAAAATAAACTATGATACAGAAGTGCAATCACCAAACTGAAAAAGGGATAGATGGGGCTAGGCTTTAGGAGATACAAAGGCCCAGCCTGCTTGCTTCAAGGACTTCATGGTACCATGTTGGCTCCAGATCTTCCAGTGAGGTCAGGCTAAGTGAAGCTTCATTTGAACTCTTGTTTTTGCTTAGATTATCCCCCTGACTTAGCTTGCTTCCCGGATTCCTCCAGATTTCACTGAAGAGAATATCATCAATAAGTCACTTGTATAAAAAAATCTTCCTCTCAGCCACGGCTTCTGGGGAACCCAACCTAAGACAGCTGGTAAGTGGGCCGTTTCATATTCAAATCCAAGCAATCTGACTTCAGGATCTGCACATGCACTCATTAGAATACAGCACACCTCGTTCTTATCAAAGACACTGCCTGGGACATAATGAAAATAGCAAACACTGTTTCCTAATTTGTCATTTGCCTTTTAACTTTATGGTACTCACCACAGAGAAGTATTAAACATATGTAGACAAATCTATTAATCTTTTTTATTCTCAATTTTTTTTAAGATTTTATTTATTTATTCATGAGAGACACAGAGAAAGAGAGAGAGGTAGAGACACAGGCAGAGAGAGAAGCAGGCTCCATGCAGGGAGCCCAATGAGGGACTCGATCCCGGAACTCCAGGATCACACCCTGGCTGAAGGCAGGCACCAAACTGCTGAGTCACCCAGGGATCCCCTGTGATTTCAATTTTTAATGGCATGCTTACAAATCCTAAATTTTAAGCTATATATTATTCTAGATTTTTTCAGATTTTATTTTTATTTTTTAAATTGAAATTTTATAGGATATTTTGCTCCATTTTTACTTCAGATAAACTTTGAACTTAAACCCATTTAAAAATAATTACAAATTTGTTGAGATGTATAGTTCCATGTACTTTTTGTATGTATGTATGTAGGTAATTTTTCAACAAAAATTTTATCAAAAAAAATCTTTGGTGTTTTGTTTGAAATTTCAGTGTTTATAAAACTAGTTGGAAAGAATTAGCATCTTTTAATATTGAAGAATCTAAAAGCACATGCTATTTCTCCATTTATTCAAGTATTTTTATGATGCTCAGTAAATTTGCATAGTTTTAAGTTATGCTTCATATATCTTAAATTTATTCTTAGTTATTATTATGGTTTTTATGCTTGGAAATATTGTTTTTTAATGATTATTGCTAATATGCCTTTGCTAATACTTTGTAAGTAAGATCTTATCAGTACAAATAGTGTCAATGTAACTGCCTGGACTGTAGTTAAAAATATCACTGGTAAATATTTTTTCCATCTTGGCATATTTAATTTAATTTTAATTCTTCATAGATATAGACACCATATGTTTAGTTTATTAATAAGTGAATTTATGCTCTTTTGCGGGGGCAAAACCAATCATCTCTCCGAGGTAGAAGACCCAGGCTCTTCTGTTCTAATTGGGCATCTGCTATGATGGTTGGCCAAATTGTTAAATTTTCACATGATTCCTAGTTTCACCTGCATAGCTGTTCCCACTGTAGTGCAATATGCAGTATGCCATACTGTTCTCAGGTTCTGGGTTACTTTATGAATCATAACAAGAAAAAAGTATTGAAACATCTGGGTGGCTCAGTCGGTTAAGCATCTGCCTTCAGCTCAGATCATGATCCTCGGGTCCTGGGATTGAGTCCCGCACCAGGCTTCTTGCTCAGCAAGGAGCCTACTTCTCCCTCTGCCTGCTGCTCCCCCTGCTTGTGTGCTCCCTCTCTCCAACAAATAAATAAGTAAAATCTTTTTAAAAATAAAGTAAATGGTGGATATACTGAGTTGTACTGAAATTCTTTTTTAAGATTATATTTTTAAGTAATCTCTACACCCAAAATGGGGCTCAAACTCACAACCCCAAGATCAAGAGCTGCATGCTCCACTCACTGAGCCAGCCAGGCACCCCACTACTGAAATCTTTCTAGGCTCATCATCCTCAAGAGACAATAGATAATCAACTGCTTTGCTACTACATACCAGAAACATTGGCATTCTGCTCGGGATCTCTGAATCATTACCAGTCCCCACCTTGGCTTTACTCAGCTAATTCTGTATTTTAAGATTTGTTATTTTAACATCTCATCCTTGTTTTCAATATTGATATCTTCCCTTTCCCCTAAAAGGGTACCTGAAAGAAACAATGATACAGAAGTGCAATCACCAAACTGAAAAGAGGATAGATGGGGCTAGGCTTTAGGAACCTACAAGAACCAGGGACTTGGATTCCATTAGGATTGTCTTTCCTTTAGTCTTCCTCTCAGGACGGACAACTTTTTTTTTTCCCCCATATGATCAAGATACGACTACATCATTCAATCTTTAAATCTTATATCTTTAACCACGTGCAAGGCATTAACTTGATCTCCTGGCCCCAATTTCAAAGTCCCCAGGGAAAAAGCCTTTTTAGAATAGATACACATCCCTGGTTCAAAAACTATATAGTCAGGGAGACGAATCCCCATAAAATACAGCTGCTTCTGTGGTCGCCATATGGGAGAGGAGTACAGTTCTCTGAAAAGGAGGAGCTTAGGAACTGGAGGATGATACTTATGAAGGAGGTGGGCAGATATCGCCACCATATTTAATATGCACACTAAGCAGCTGCTTACAAAATGAGATTTTGCCATTTGGTATCCTTAAAATATCCCCTTCTCCCAATTTCCCAGAACCAAATTTATACCATTGTGCCAAGGCATTCCTTAAAAAGCAAAATGAGCCCGGCTCGACTGGCGGCGCTGGCGGCAGTAAAATGTTCCAGGATCCTACCAGGCGGCCGTTGGAGCTTCCTCGGTGCCAACTGCACCCCATCCTATGAAGAGATGGTGGCGGTCAATAGTTATTTCCCTATGCCTCCTGCCCCTGCGCCAGGGTCGACCCCGGGGCTGGTGACGGGCCTGGATGGCAAGGGCATGAATCCGCCAGCCTACTACACCCAGCCAGTGCCCGTCCCCAGTGCCAATGCTATTGCCATGCAGACTGTCTATGTCCAGCAGCCCATCTTCATTTTCGACCGTCCGATCCAGATGTGCTGTCCTTCCTGCAACAAGTTGATAGAGACCCAGCTGTCCTATGATGCCGGCGCCCTCACCTGGCTCTCTTGCGGGAGCCTGTGCCTGCTGGGGTGCATCGTGGGCTGCTGCTTCATCCCCTTCTGTGTGGATGCTCTGCAGTACGTGGACCACTACTGTCCCAACTGCAAAGCTCTCCGGGGCACCTACAAGTTTTTGTAGGACTTGGCCAGACCTGGAGGGAGCCGTGTGCTGCCCAGAGTGCTCTGTGATCCTCACCCAACCCGCCCTGGTGGGGTTCCACTTTGGTGGCCTTATCTCTCCAGGGGCTCCACCCTCGTGTCTTCTTTTGGGGGGAAAATATATTGCAAAAAGTAACACACCTCCAAAAACCCCAGAGATTGCTGCTTGGAGTCGTGCACAGGACATGCAAAGACATTCACCTTGAGTGCTGGTTCCCACCTGCCATGACCCCAAGGCACCCCACCTTAACTGTGACTGTCACCCCTGTCCGTATCTTCCGGTGGTTTGCCATGGACCAGCTTCATTTACTGGCCTCCGTGGGCTTTCCTGGGGGTGGTCTCAAACCGAGAAGCTGTGCTTGCCTTAGTTTTGAGACTGTCCTGGCCTGCAGACAGCTGGCTCCACCTTCAGTGCCTGCCACCATGTGCATCTGTTCCGACTTCCGATGACAAAACTCTTGCCTTAGAAACGAAGGGCTTGCCTCTCAGAGCCTTTTCATTAGCACACAAATTCACTTTGATTTCTTCATTCCTTTTTTCAGCACAAGGAGGAACAATTCACACCCACCACATTTACACCCTTGAGATCGTAAATTCGTGCTAGAAACAGGTAGAGCCGGGTCTTGACCGTGGATCTGTCTTTCCTCAGTTCTCCGCAGCAGACCCTCAGCCACTTTGCATGAAGGGCTTTTTCTCTAGTAGGGGAGTCATTTATATTCACTGTTTTTATGACCTCCTTTCTTTGGGTCTTAAAAATCTCTGAACATAATTTTGGAAGGAGGGATTTATAGAACCATTTTTCTTAACTGTAGGATTGTTACTACTTTCCTACTTCCCAAGGAAGGCACTCTTTTTTTTTTTTTTTTTTTGGTTCTTAACAGAAAAAACAATGGATGGTTTTTATCCATGGCCTCTACATGGGTTTAGTGCGGTTCTACAAAAACCTTTATAATGTAACTCTTCCAAGTGGGACCCCTTTGGGGTTCCCAGTGGTGTGTTTAGAGAAACAGAGGAAAGCACAGTGTGAGCAATCCAGGTACCATGGTGCTGGAGAGCTTGGGGACTTACCTGTTTCAAAGGAGTTTGAATTCTGATTTTATTTTTCAGAGATACAATTCATTGTATGACATCAGAAGATATGATTTCTAGGACTCAATCAGCAAACCAGAGTTTTCGGTTAGCTGCTGCATCAGCTTTGAAATCAAGATAAAACTGGGCTCGAGTTTCCAGTGTCCCCATTTTGATGATAAATAGACACAGGGAATGCATATGAATAATAATACATAGAAAGGAAGTCTAGACCTGGAACACACACACACACACACACACACACACACAAAATGTGTATATTGGCCAAATATTATAGTTGTAATCAGTGATCCAGCTTATTCTTTTGATATTTTGAAAGTCCCAGTAATTATTTTTGCAATGAATATGGATACGACATAGTCCTTTAGTGTTACCTGCTTTTAAAAAATAAAGTCTTTGGTTCACTTGGAAAAATAAAATAAAATAAAATAAAATAAAATAAAATAAAATACAAAATGACTTGTATCTTGTCTGCTTTCACATTCCACTCCTTCCCCTTACTCACTGTACTACAGTCAAAGCACTTCTTTCTATTCTTCAAATTCATTCTAATAATTGACACTTGGGACTTTTAGAGTTACTGTTTGCTCTATCTAAAGCACCCTGCCTCCCAGATCCTTCTGTATAGCCGGCTCCATCAAGCTCAAATGTCACTTTAGAGAGTCCTTCTATAATTATCCAATTTGAAGTAGTCCCTCCATCATATTTATTGTCCTAACAGCATTTATCAATATCTGAAAATTTGGGATTCATTTATTTTCTTCTCATTATCTATAGGAAGCTGCAAGTAATAGAATACCCAGCTAAAAGTTTGTTATGTCACTTAATGAAAGTGTTCAGAGACAGTTTCAGGGCTGGTTAGGTAGTGCAACAATGTCATCAAAAACCCATGAAATCCGGTCTTCTGCCACCTTCAATGTGTGGTCCATGTGGTCTTTCGTGAAATCAAGACAACTGCAGAAGCTTATGCATATCCCAAAGTAGGACAGAAGAGTTGGAACTTCTTGCACATCTAAGGGGGAGGGAACCTGGACACATACTTTCACTGAAGTTGCAATGGCCAGAATTTGGTTATATATCTAAACCATAGCCTCCAGGGAAACTGAAAAAGCTTAGTTGGCTTTTTCAGTTTCCTTCATAATGAAGGTGAGCTCTGATAGGAAGGTAGGCAAGGAGGGCAGTGGCCGATGGGCAGGTAAAAAGCAAGGTCTATAACATGGTCTGTCTCTTCAGTCTTTACCCGAAGAATGGAAGTTTCAAGAGGGCAGATACCTGACTCCAAGCCATGTCAATCTCTGAACTTAACCAGCTCTGTGACCCTGTAAGTTCCCTTTATTGTTTAAGCCTGTTTGAGTTTTATCCCATTATTTACAACCAAAAGCATCCTAGTGATAACACAGTCTGATATACTAATGTAACCCAGCGAATCTTTGGGCTGTACTACCAGGCAGGGCCAGTTATGCACAAGGCACAACAGGTGCAATGCCTAGGGCCTACAGTGTTTCATTTTTGCTTTTCTTAAAATTATAGGGGAAAAATAATAATGAGCCCAGTCTGGATTATATTTATTTTTCTTCCAACGCAGTTGTACAATGTAATTTTTTATATTTCTTTGTGGAGGAAGGGGCTACAAAAGTAAAAGTACCTGGGAGCCCTCTAAAGTCATAATTTGGTCCTTCTTTCATAAACCCTGATTAGATGATAAAATTACCTTGGGAAGTCAGTATGGGACACTTTGAGATTGAGAGAGATAGTAAGAGATTTTGATAATGGAAAGAAATTCAGGAAAATAGTCCTATGAGTCATAGGCTTTTTTAGGAACCCAGCCCTTGCCAGGATGTTCTAATGGGAGGTCCTGAAAATCCAAGGGCAAAGCGAGATACTTCTGGGAACTTAGAGAGGAGGAAATAATACAAATGTGGGAACATGAGCTACGGAAGGAAAGGAAGAGGAGGGAAGACGCAGAGCATGAACAAAGAGCATAAATATAAATACTTCGTGTATCGGCAATGGCCTTGCTTACAAGCTCTACAGGGACTTCTTGCTGAGGGCCATGACTGCTGTTCTAGGATCCCAACATTTCCCCACTTCTGAAACAAGTTCACAGCCTGTGCTTAGAAGTCAGCCTGTTGTCAACATCTGGGTTAGATCACGTTATATTGTGAGTTACTGTGTTCTGTCCTTTTCCTTATGATAATTTTAGGGTCCACATGTGGTAAAATTAGAGGGAAGGGAAGTCCACCAGATTAGAGATTTCTAGCTGTGCTTTTATTACTCCTGGGAGGGTCTGGTTATTCAAAATAAAGCAAAAGAAAAATAGTTTAAGAATTTAGTCACTTTAATTTTAAAACAAGTACAGCAGCTGTAGGATTTTGCAGTGCCCAGTTCCCTCAGAGCATCATCCTGCTCAGGCTTCTGAACCATTCTTGATTCTGCTATTAGACAGTGAGAGGGTCTGAATACAGTGCCAAAATCATACTAATTTTGCAGATCATGCAGCAAGAGAGTAGTTTTGGAGAATCAAACCAAAACCCAAAGAATTGCAGCTCTGGGGAAGGCTAGAATCATCACGAGGCACAGCAGTTCCTTCACATGGTCCTGCTGCGGGCAGCCTGTCTTTAGAACCAGCATGACAAGTGCACGGTGCCACTAGTACTGCTGCAGAAGGGCTGCACATGCTGATCGCGTGGTATCCTTGCCGGGCTAGTCAGTGTGCAAACCACTGTGCAGCAGGGGACACTTGCTGTAGCTCTCCTCTTAGGAAAACACGCCATCCACTCACTGCTATCTCACTCCCCATGCACACAGACAAAACTTCTCTGCTTCCTCCATTTGTCCATCAAGGGTATCAGACTTGAGATCCTGTGCCCATATTTTACTGTTTAAAAATCGATGATTCTTCTGCAAATGGATAGTGGTGATGGTTGCCCAACATTGTGAATGTACGTAATGCCACTGAATAGTACACCGGAAAAATGAGACAATACCTTCCCCCCAAAATCAATGATTCATTCTTGTTTTTTTTAAACTTTCTCAGCCCATTTACTATCAAAATCCTATTGTATGTTTTTCCTAGAAATCTGGTTGGCTGTATCTCCCAGGAGCATTAGAAATGCAATGTTGTCAAGCAAGAATGCCTGTGATAACCAACCCTCTGTGTGGGAGTGAGGGGACGCAAAGGGCAATTCTCCACACAGGGATGTTGATGGCTAAGCTCCATGTTCTAATTGTGCCATTTTAGCATCTTTGTTTCCAGGCTCCTTTGTTCTGTCTTTAAGCAACTGCTCATTGAACCTGATGATCCGTATTACTTTCCCAGCCTCCAAAAAAAGAAACTAAACTTCAGTCTGCTTTAGTTCTTATTTTTTGTTGTTAAATATACCATATGGAAAAGTGCATAAAACAGATGTGTAGTGTAATGACTAATTATAAAATGAACACCAGTATTGAAGAAATAGAAAATTGCCATGCCCCAGAAGCCCCCTGTGAGTCTCTATATCTTCCCAATTTCCTCTCCCTAGAGTAAAAACTTATTACCATAAAAACAAAAAACAAACAAACAAAAA
This sequence comes from Vulpes vulpes, assembly GCF_048418805.1. NCBI lineage: Eukaryota > Metazoa > Chordata > Mammalia > Carnivora > Canidae > Vulpes > Vulpes vulpes. The sequence continues at coordinate 119,828,779 of NC_132783.1, forward strand.
AACACCAAAAGCAAACCTGTTTTGTCCTTTTTAATTTTACCACCTGTGAGTACTTCACCTAACATAATTCTTGAAATTTATAAATGGAATTATGGTGTTGGACTCAGCTTGTTCTTTAGCCATGCCCTTTCCCCATTCTTAACATATAGAACTCTTTTGTACATTCATTCTCCATTTGTGATACCTTTAGAGAGAGCTGTGCTATATCAAGCATTATTGCAGTGCTAAGAGATTAATTGCGTCCTAGTACTTCATTATTAAAAACTCTCTCCCCTTCTGTTAACACTCATTCAGCTGAGTGGGAAATGAGATGCACCTTTGCCCAGGCGTGACATGCAGAATAGTTAATGAATCAGCAGGGGCAACCATCAATCAGAACAGACAAAAGGATGAGGCAAGGTGCTAATATAACTGACTAGTGTCTACTGACTGAACATCCACCCTACCTGGGTCCTTACTGTTCCCTCTACTGCAATTTGCCTATCCTTCAGGGTCTATATTAGGATCTGAATCCCAGCTCAGTTTCAAACTTAACAGCATAAGATGGACAAATGACAGTTTTCTTATCAAAAAAAGAAGGAGACTGGGTTAGGATGTTTCTAAGGATCCTTCCAGATCTAAAGTTCTGTGACTGAAAGGATCTCATTTATCGTTGTCTGTTATTATGACACTCATCACTCTCTACATTCCTGCCATGTTCAGTTAGGCACCAGCCAAAACCAAGCATCAGGATGTCAGAATCAGGACCTGAGTTAAGTCCTTTATACATTTGAATCCTTGGAAGATATAATTTATGGAATCTGCTAAATGAATGTTTGATGAATTAAGTTCCACTTCTGTGATGCCATCCCCAACTGCTCTGATCTGTTCTATTTTTTCCTGAAATTCTCTATTGAGAATTTTATTTATTTATTGACTCCAAGAGTGGGGGTGGGAGTGCTAAACAAAAAACATTTATTTCTCAGTTCTTGAGGCTGGGTCTTCATATGGCAGAAGGGGCAAGGGACCTCTTTTATAAGGGCACTAATCCCATTCATGAGGGTTCCATCCTCATGACCTAATCACCTCTCAAAGGCCTCACCTTCTAACACCATCACATTGGGGCTAGGATTTTGAAATATAAATTTGGGAGGGACACAAACATTCAATATTTAGCAAGCACTGCCACCACTCTATACGAGTTATGATAAGGGCCTGCTTTGGTTTTTTTCCATGTCAGGGCTTAGCAATGTAGACATTCATCTGTCAGTCTGGGCAATGGAAGTATCATTACATGATGCTCTTGAGGTGCAACTGGGAGTTTCTTTTTCATTAGCAGAACTCGAAAGAATGCTGGCTCAAAGTTGAGAAAACACTGTCAGAAGTTCTAGGTTTTCCTTGTGGGAATGGAGAAGGACTCTCACTTTGCAGCCTCATGCTGATTCTTTGTACTGCCATGACCCATGTCTCAGCACCTTCTGGGTGCTAAAAAAGTCAGTCAGCCTGGTGAGGCAGCTGCATGCCTGCTCCAGCCAAGCACTAGACTATTTATGCAAATTAAAAACAGAAGTCTATAAACTGACCCCAGCTGTACTACCTCTAATGACTGCAAGCTGGACTCTTAAGTATGTTGTTATTTTTAAAGCCAGTTGTTTTTCCATGCCTGCATTTTGTTTTACCATAACACATAGGCAACAAGAATTTTTCCATAAACTTTAAAGACAGATGTAATATACCCTTAGGCTAATCTCTTCTGTAAAATTGTTGAGGTAACTTCAATGTATGGGATTTTCTTCTAGCTCCTCATTATGTCTCAAGTATTTTCATTCTTTGTGCTAAAAATGCTGGGGAGATTGTGGTCAAGATATTTAATCACAGTGAACAGAATGAAAGAGTCACTCATCCCTGTTTCCTGGGTTGTATTATTTAGGCTTAGTTTGGTTTGCTTTTAAAAAGTCACCTTTGGTGCTAAAACATACAGGATGACAGGCACAAGGACTTAATATGGAAGCATCTGTTCAATGGTGGAATAAACTAAAAATAATATACCAACCAAGGATCCCGGGGAGAAATCAGAACTTAGAGGGTGTAGGAGCCATGAATATGGAGTACTTTTTGCTTTATTTATTTATTTTTAAAGAGAAATAAGCCACCAGTGTGATGCTAAAGCAGCTGATTCTGGCCTGAACTGTAGCCCTGGCTGAAATTAGATCTCCCTGGAGAAATTACAGAAGTAATATGTATTCATTGCAGACATTTGGAAGATGGCAGGAAGCTATTTTAAAAGATGTATTTTAATTAGAAATCACACCCAGAGACAGCCATCATTTCTATGCCCTCCATTCAGATTACTAGTCCTTTTTAAAAATTTTTCCCAGAAAACTATGCAGTGCAGATGGAGATTAATTTAGCAGATCCAAAGAGAATGGACATTAGGATGAGAAGACTCTGGATCCAGAAAGTGTGTATAGTGGCTCTCCTACAGTCCATGGACTCTTTGGGGCAGGCCCTGACAGTGATCTAACAGTAGAGCCATCCAACATGCTGCTCTGCCTCATTGCCTCACACTCCAATCCTACCCCTTGCAAAATCAGGACCCTGTATTTTGGCATCCTTTACCAGACAGATGATTCAACTAGGACACTCTTAGAAAACCCCAGCCCTCCCTTATCTTCATCTGCTCCAGACTTGGGGATCCTTGAACAGTGATCCTATCAAAGTCAATGTGAGCTTTTATAATGCTTGTAGTAGTTAACAATACTGTCTTGCGTACTTGAAAGCTATGGGAGTATCTTCAAAGCATTCACCATTTGTAGCTCTTGTCCTGCCTTGTGTCAGCACTCAGGAGCTGTGAGTCCTTCAGGTAGTTCTAAAGACCAACAGCTACATTGAGTAGCACTCTGGTGCACAGGAGATGCTCTTGCAGTACTCAGAAGTCTTGACCCTCTTCTCTCACTCCGAGTGGCATTTAGAAACCTTCAGATACACAGGACAAGGCCAGATCCTAAACTCCCTTTGTATTCTTTAACAGAGTATGTCCTACCATCTACTTAATACTGCTTTATCTCCTCTATTTACAATAGTAGCCTAAGCATCCTCAAAATTCTGGAGCGGTCTTACCCTCCCCTGTCCATTGCCCACATATCTAATCGCTTAACCACTTCCTGATTTTGCCTTAGTAATTTCCTTCCTCCTCTACTCATGCCTATTACCCTGGTCCAGAACCTCATCCAGAACCTCACCTACCTATTCCTAGGTGGGCCTCAATACCTTTAAACTGAGTATCTGATTCTAGATTCTCCTCCTACATTCTGTCCTATTTTTCTAGAAACCAACAGTATTTCTAAAAAAATTCCCGAGGAAACTAGAATAGGTTCCTCTTAGAGTTTGATATCCTCAGCAATGGAATTTAAGCCTTATCAACTTGCCATATCTTATCTGGTCAAGGTGTTCTCACAACCTTATTCTCCCACTCCAGTAAGGCTGGTTCTTCCTTAAAGGCCATGCTCAGTCCTGCCATTTCTAGTCACTTAGAATGTCCCATCCCCTCCTTTAAACCAAGTCCTCTATCTCAATGCCTTCTATGTCCCCCTCTTTCCCAAAGTTTGGATTCTAGGACTCAGTAGTGTTTAATTTTGTTGTACAGTCTAGACCTTAACTGCCCTTCTGCTAGGACCTTCTGCTAGTTTGGATTTTAGGACTCAGTAGTGTTTAATTTTGTTGTACAGTCTAGACCTTAATTGCCCTTCTGCTAGGATCCTTAACAGTAGTAGGTATAAAAATTGCTTGGAGGGCTATATGCCAGATGTCATTCTTAATGTTATACAGTTTTGCATGTATTAACTAATTTAATCCAAGAAATTCTATGGGAGTAGGTTCTATTATCGGCATTTTGCGGATGAGGAAATTAAGACATGGAGAAATTAAATAACTTGTCCAAAGTCACTCAGCCAATTAAGGGTGGAATGTGAGTTTGAACTTACATGAAATTTGTCTCCAGAATCCAAGATATTCTGCATCCCCTTGGGAGCAGAGGAGTAAATTCTTGTGAGCCCACAGCAAGCCAGAGCATGAATCATATAGCACATCTTAATATTTAATTATTGTTTTCTCCTAATTAGTCTATGTTATGAATCTGATGCAAATTTAGTCATCAATTATTAAGCCACCCAATTTTATGAAGTATGGGATTGAAACTGTCAAAATTTTATAGAAAATCGTAAACCTGTGGTTCTTCCAAGTGAAATCTTTTCTGAGCAAAAAGTACATTCAAGTAGTATAAGCATTTGCCCCCTAAAGGGAGGCAAATGCCCCCTCTAGATTTTGGTCATTTGATGGATTGTCTACACAGCATTTTTCTTTCCCTGGGACTGATTTAACTTGCTTAATTTTGTGCTTGTCAAACACAATGAGCATGATGAACCCTTCTGAGTTACAGATTTATCAGAAACATCTGTTAATTTACTAAAAATGCACTATGGCCCAAATTGTCCCTTACAAAAGCAGGATCTACTTCATCTATGAACAGATTTCAGTTTCTTTCTCAAGGGTTATATCCGTGATCTGTGAAGGCTGGGACATCATTCAGTATCAACTTGCATGTTTAAACAAGTCATTCTTGTCCTTCTTTGTTTTCTCAATGCAAGGGATGTTGTAGTCCTTTGTAAAATTTAGCTTATCGCTTTTGATGTGATACAAAACAGCATTTCCGCCCTCTGGGTCCCCTGACCCAGCAGTGTCCATTTCTGTTTTAGAATTTCAGACAATGATACAAAGTTTTGTTTACTGGCAGCCTATAGTGCATTCTACTAAAAATAACAGGAAATTTTAGTAACTCAAATTGAAATACCAAAGGAAAAGTAAGACTTGAGGAGACTATCACTCTTCCATCTCTATAAAATATAAAAAACATACCTTAAAATGACCAACTATCTCATCCTAGACTTAAGATAAAAGCCTTTGTCTGTAATAAGAATATTCCTCAATAGAAGCTTTCCTATATAAAAATAGGCTTGCGTTGTCACATGTGTTTCATTTGCCTCACTTCTTAAACATTTTGAGAGTAATTTATCCAATTTAGGATGGTGTTATGTCAAATAATTTTCACAAAAGGACCTTTCATATCCTGAAAACTGAATATTTTGTTATTGCTTTGTGCCATAAAATACCCTACAAACAATATCACTTATACCTTATACCTATTCCTCCATACACTCAGTAATTATAGTCTTTTCTTGAGAGATTTGAGGAAAGAAACAAAGGCCCACTTCTTCTCCCTCTAGTCATAATAAGCAAATATTTAATAACTGTTAATTATTTTTCAGAGGAATATTGAGGCTGAGAGAAACAATGCAATATTCAATTTCTTAATTTTGAATAAGAGTTTGCATATCATTTCAATATCATAAGTAAATGGTTGACCTATTGAAGTCTACCTCTATGGAAAAATAAAATTGTTAATCATGCTACGACATGACTGAGTTATCTGAGCCTCTAGCCTGCTTGTCAAAGAGTTATTACATGTGGAATCTAATATTATTCAAAAAGCTATAAACAGAGTTCTCATTTAAAATTGATGAATAAGATTCTATACTATTATGGACCAGGTAACATTTACTACTTTTCTTCCTTTCTTTCTAAATTTGTCCTAAAAATTTGGGACCAATGAGATTATTGAAATGAGACAAAGTAAGTATTTTTCTCTGATAAGTCAATCATCTTGATACCTTGCATGTGTTCTGGAACATTTAATCTAGAGGTCTAGACATTATTAAAAATATATGTTAGATGGAGAACCTTTATCAAAACAAGTGGCTATGAGTTTAGAATGAAAAGCAGTTCTTCTAACACAGATCTTTCTTGTAGTAACTTATTGGTTATTTCACTTTGACAGAATGAGTGCTCTATCTCAACATGTGTGCTCATAGCAGCTGTTTCTGCTACAAAGTGCAGTGACCCTATACTTCTATACATGGGCATCCTGTCACATAGAGACATAGTCTTGTGTCCACTCTGTAGCACACAGGCTTTTGTTCACCTGATGGGAGTGCAGATGTGGTTTTCACTAGTGGAAGAGGGCCAGTGAGTCACACATCCAAATGAAATGTGTTTGAGAAATTTAATGGTTAATCACTCACTTTAGCTGCAGCAGAGGGTTTCCTGATACACTTGACTGCTTTCACGTAGACGGCACAAAATGTAGAGCTTAGTGGCTCACAAAGCCAGCCTGCTTTTACTGGACTGCCCAGCTTACAAATTCTTTTGATTCTATTTTGAGCCACACTGGTAAAAGCTAAAGAACAATCGACAAAAGCCATCTCGTCTTTTCACTGCTCTTTGGCTTAGCCTTTTGCTTTGTTTATTTCATTTCATCAACTTTTAAAAAATGACACTGTAACTCCAAAGTTGAGTTATTTTCCTGAGATCCTAGGTAATGGTGGCGGTGGTGGAAGCAGAATTCTTCCCCTTCTCCAAACTAAGTCAAAGGCATGATAGTTGAAATACACGATGCCCCTGACAAAGCTTTCAGGACGTAGAAGAATAACAGCCAGTACCCTAGAGTTCCCCAAATTGTATTTAATCTTCACAACAACTTGTAGGCAGTTACCTATATTTTATTTCCATTTCAAAAGTGGGGAAACTGAGTCTCAGAGGTTAAATATCCTTCTCAAGGTCACGTAGCTAATAAAGTACCTTGAAACTTAGGTCTTTCTGTTGCCAAAGCTTGATCTTAAGTGTTTAGCTAACTGGATCAGACTTCTATAAACTAGCTGTCTCATGGCATGTGATTGTGGTGATATAAGTTAGTCATTGCTTTTTTGGACCCTTTGACTTTAAAGCAAAGGCCTTTAAAAAAATGGAATCATAAGTGACATGTAATATTATATTAGTTTCAGAGGTACAAAATGGTGATTCAGTTTTCTTATACATTGTGACATGATCACTATGATAGGTCTAGTTACCATCGATCACCAGAGAAAATTATTACAATATTATTGATTGTATTCCCTACGCTATACATTACATCCTTGTGACTTATAACTGGAGGTTTGTACCTCTTACTCTCCTTCTATTCCTCCCATCCCTTCACCCCCACCCTCCCCTCTGGCAACCACCAGTTTATTCTCTGACCAAAGGCTTTTAAATGTTTCCTCACGGAATAGGTTTACTGTATGTTTTTGTTGATATCCTTCATCACTCTGAATAAATTCCTTTTTATCCTCAGATTGCCACCAGTGAATGTTGTTATGGGATGAGTTTCATCTTCCCATTCCCAAAGTTATGGATGGGTTCAAGCCCTAACTCCCAGTACTTCTGACTGTATATATGGAGGCGGGGCCTTTAAAGAGGTAATTAAGTAAAAAGAGGCTGTTGGGGTGGGCCCTAAGCCAACCTGACTGGAGCCTTTATAAGGAGAGGTGAGGCCAGGGAGATAGCTAGGGTATGTAGAGGAGAGGCCACCTGAGGGCATAGCAAGAGGTAGCCATCTGCAAGGTAATGACTGAGGCCTTAGAAGAGACCGACTCTGGAATAGTTTTAAGGTTAGAATTTTTTGTTCCTATAGTATTTGATAAAATTTGATAGTGAATCTGTCTGGAGTGGTGCTTCTATAGGAAGGCTTTTAAGTGGTTGTTTCTTTTGGTAATGTGTCGCTGTTCTGGACACTTGTGGTCTTTTTGGTCTGGAAGTACATAGTTTTGGGTTGTGGAACGTTTGCTAAAATTACTTGATAATTTCTTTTCACCATTGCTGTCGCTTCTCTTTTGTCTTTCCACTGTTGCTATCGTTTCTCCTTGTTTGGGAGAAACAAGTTGGGTATTAGAGTTCGAAGCTGACATTCTAATGGTCTTTGCTCAACTTTATCTTTTTGGGTGGTTTCCTCTGCTTTATTCCAGCTCTACTGAATTTTCTCTTTGCCTTTGTTTCATCTGGTATCCCTGATGTCAAGCCCTCTTTAATCTCAGGGGTTAAGTTTCACTCTGGCCTTTTAGGTAGTCACCTGGCTTTATGGAGTAAGGCATATCCATTGGCTCAAGTGTGCATTTTAAGGACTTATAGCTATTTTGTCTTCCATCTCTCCCAACTCTGAGGACCAGGTGCATCTCCCCCCTGCTTGTGCTCTCTTGGCTCACGCACTCTCTCTCAAATCTTTAAAAATAAATAAATGGTTCAAGAGCTATATGTGAGCCAGGCTGTTGAAGTTCTGACACATGACAGAGTTCTGACAGGCTGACATGGAGATGTAGCATTCAAGAGGACTCTACTCACTTGCAGTATGATTAGCTGAAGATCTTCAGCTATCAGCTCCTTCAGGTTCTACTTCAGGCTCCAAGCCCAGGTCTTGCTTGTCCTGAAATTTTCATGGGGTTGCCATCAACCAGTGATGGAGTGAGATGTTAGTACTATAATAGCCTAGCCATTTCTGCCCAACACAAACTCCCCTAATGGGCAACGTTCACTCTGTAGTTCCCCCTAAGACTGGTAGGGACTTTGTCAGCTGTGTATAATCTCTGCTGCGTCCCCACCACAAGTCCTGCAGCTCTCACAGTGGTGAATTCTTAATAAACCTTTTGCTCTCCTAACTCTGAGCATTTGCTTTCTGAAGACCCTAACGTACAACAAGATGAAATCTGTAGTTCCTACAAAGTCAGCTGAGAAAAGAAGGAATTCAGGGGAGGGGGGGGATGTGTGAAAATCATATATTCCCTATAAAAAGAATGATGTGGGTTATCAACTGTGAGACTGTAAAAGCAATCACTGAGCTCTTCAGGTCACAGGTACTAGGGAAGTCCTGTCAGTTTCTCTTACAGAGAGTTGATAAGTTCTAGCTTTTAAAATAAAAGAAATGGCTAGATCTTTGTAAATTATTAGGGTCCTGGGGAATTAATACTTACCTTTCATTGCCTAGGGCTCCATGCTTTAAGGTATGTTTCATTGATTTTTGGGTGCACGAAGGACCTTTTATAAGCATTTTTTGTTAGAACAGATTTATAATACAATGTGAATTGGTTTTTAAGGTTTGGTTATTAAAGTCAAAATTGATCTTTCAATATGAGTAAGCAACTGACCATATATAGTTCTCAGCCTCCAAAGCACCTTTATTTTCCAAAGGCCATTCCCCCCCCCCCCCCCCCCCCCCGCCTTCTTGAAATAAATCCCTGTCAAGGAGCAATAAGCACTTCACAAAGGTATGTAGCTGATTCTTCTGATTTACCATCCTGATCTTTTAAATATCAAGTAGGGCTTAGATTCTTGGTTATTCAGACTTCCAAGGAACTTAATGTACTATTTCCTGTCATGTAGGATAAAGCGATTCAGACTTTTCATCTTGCAGAAGGTTCAAAAACACTTTGAACACAACACAGTTAAAATATGTTCAGAAATCTATCCTTTTATAGGAATAAGAACATAATAGAAAAAAGCTAATGTTCAAGAATTTGAGGAGTGAAGGACTAATCAGACCATGGGAAACAAAATTTTAAAAGAACTAAGTTAAAGTTGAAAGAAATACCATTCATATTTAGACCAACTGCTCTAGAACAATACTACTATGAAGAAAGTTTACATATGGACAACAAAGGAAGAGGAAGAGATTTGAAGAAAAAGCTAATACTGTTCTGAGCAAAAGAGAAAAAGTAGAGGGACATGATTTAAAAAATGCTTAGAGATAGAAACAATCCAAATGTCCATCAGTAGATGATGGATGAACAAAATGCATTATGTCCATACAATGGAATATTATCTGGCCATAGAAAGGAATGTATACGCTATGACATGGATGAAACTTAAACACTATGCAAAGTGGAAGAGCTCAAACTCCAAAGACCACATACCATAGGATTTCCTTCATATAATAGTCTAGAACAGAAGTCTCTTGAAAAAGTGGGCTAGTGGTTTTCTAGGGCTGAGGGTGAAGGTAGGGGGTGTAGAGTGATAGCTCAAAGATTCAGGGTTTCTTTTTTTTTTTCTTTTTAAAAAGATTTTATTTATTTATTCATGTGACACACACACACACACAAAGAGAGAGAGAGAGAGGCAGAGACACAGGCAGAGGGAGAAACAGGGAGCCCGACATAGGACTCGATCCTGGGTCTCCAGGATCAGGCCCTGGGTTGAAGGCCGCGCTAAACCGCTGAGCCACCCGGGCTGCCCTCAGGGTTTCTTTTCGAGGTGATTAAAATATTCTAGGGGTGCCTGGGTGGCACAGTAGGTTAAGTATCTGACTCTTGGTTTTGGTTCAAGGTCATGATCTCAGTCGGGGTCCTGAGATCCAGCTTGTATCAGGCTTTTTGCTGAGCATGAATCTGCTCCAGAGTGTCTCTCCTTCTGCTGCTTATGCTTATTCTCTCTCTCAAATCTTTAAAAAAAGTTCTAAAAATGATAGTTGCACAAGTCTGTAAATACACAAAGCACTGAACTGTATACTTTAAATGAGTGAAATCCTCATTTAAATCCTGTGAATCCTCAAGGTGTTTTTTTGTTTTAAGTATGAATAGGGGAAGAAAAACTCAAATGCTAGTTGAGAACTAAATAGAATTATAAACTGTCTGAATATAATTAGAGTACCCTGGGGCTGCATCACCAAGTTTTAATTCTTTCTGAAACTGGGAGTTTATCTCATTCCTTAGGCATTAGTAAATTGAGCTTGTCACTTTGGATTTCCATGGAAATATTTGCTTTTCCTGTATATCATAAGATCAAGGTGTTAGGTTAGATAATGGCTCCAAAGATATCAGGTCTTAATTCGTAGAACTTGTGAACGTTACCTTGTATGGCAAAAGTGACTTTGTAGATGTGATAAATTAAGAATTTTGAGGCAGGGAGATCATCCTGGATTATCTGGGTTGGCCCTAAATACAATCACAAGTCCCCATATAAGACGGAAGCAGGAAGAGGTTGGACTATAGAAGAGAAGGCAACGTGACCACAGATGCAGAGACTGGAGTGATATGGTCAAAAGCCAGGAAATGCAAACAGCCAGAAGCTGGAAGAGCTAAAGAGCTCTCCCTCTGGGATCTCTAGGAGGCACCAGCCCTGCCAGAGCCTTACTTTTTTAGCCCCATAAGGCTCAGGACTTCTAGCTTGCAGAACTAGAAGAGAATAAATTTGTGTCTTATGTCTTTAAGTGTGTGGTAATTTATCACAGTGCCAATAGGAAACTAATCAGCAACACAGTACTGTCTAAGACTAAATGATCCTGGGTAGATATTGAGATGGATTGACCTAGCTTCTTAATATTTGGTGCTTGGGTAGTTTTGTTCATGAGGTCTAGTTATCTCTTTCTCATATATTTACCACTTTAAGAGGTGGGTCTTGATTTTAAATGTCTTGTCTTGCTTTCATACTCCAAGGCCCAATAAATTCTTTCTGGAAGAAGGGAGTTCTGTTTAGAAAAGTCCTTGCTGGGATCCCTGGGTGGCGCAGCGGTTTAGCGCCTGCCTTTGGCCCGGGGCGTGATCCTGGAGACCCGGGATCGAATCCCACGTCAGGCTCCAGGCATGGAGGCTGCTTCTCCCTCTGCCTATGTCTCTGCCTCTCTCTCTGTGATGACTATCATAAATAAATAAATAAATAAAAGAAAAAAAGAAAAGTCCTTGCTCCCCAACCAGGAATATAGATTCCTAGGTCTCAAAGGGTCCTTAATTAGTTCAACTCTATAGTTGAATAAAAAGAACCCTGGAAGAAACAAATGGTCCACCCAACCTCATGTAGTTAAAGTAGTGGCAAATGTTCATGATTGATGGATGGCTACTAATCTTTAAAAATTAATATGTGGGATTTAATATCAACTTGCTGGAGAGAAAACAAATTTAAGCTGACATGGATATGTTTAAGACTTAAAAGTTTCTAGTTGCAAGAATCCTATCATTACAGCTAGGGTTCCCCTCTAGTTTTGTAGGCCACCTAGCAGGAACAAAAAAATCCTCTTAATTCAGACTTCTAACCTCTTTCATTTATGAATCAAGTTCTGTTAGCAGCTTCATAGGAGGTTCATTTTCTTGGACATAATAGTACTTTGTTCAAATGTAGGAAGCAGAGGAGGAGACTAGGGTAAATCAGAGGTGGTTGGGGGTGGGTGTCAGGATGGCCACCTGGAACAAGAAGAGCAGGACTGAAGAAAACATTTTCAGGTCCTAGAAGTTATTGGAGTGCAAAGTGCTCAATGACTTCTGCAGAATTCAGCGGATACTGCCATTTCTGAAAAAATGTCCATAGTTTGAGTCTTTCTAATGAAAGACACTATCTCTCTGCTATTAATGCACATACTCAAAGCAAGAATGAGGAAGAACATTTCCTACTTTGGATTTGGTGGCAGGGGAAAGGCTCTAAGCTAGTATAAAAACGAGTATTAAAAAAGCTCATACCCTTTGTACCAATAATCATTTCTAGAATATCAATAATCATTCGTATGAGATGTGAATAATCCTACAAGCAAATATTCACTGCAATATTTACAATAGTATCTAATAAGGAATTTATCATAGTATGTTTATATAGTAGAGCTTTACATAGTCATGAAACATTTATGAAATTTCAGGATATGATGTTTATGTAAAGTGAGTGCATGATACAAAACTAGTAAAGACTATATTCTTAACATCAACAACAAACAGCAAAAAACAGTAGATGGAAATAGTCATTGATATGTTGGTTTTTCCGGATAGAATTTGGAAGACCAAGTTGCAAAATGCATTTGTTTCCTACAAGTGACACTTCAACAAAGTTTCCTCTAAATCCAGCTAGTCAGCAATCTTCATAGAATTGTAGACTATAGACTGTCAAAAGAATTTCTCCTTGCTTTTGACAGGCAACAGTGACAGCCTCTTTTCTCAAAGTCTGTGTGGTAATGCAATTGCCTCATGGGTTTATACATGTTAGGTGTCTGAAAGTGGGTCATTCCTTTTACTGAGAGCAAAGGCAGAGCTATATTAATAGATCATGCCTTATTCAAGACCGTAGTCTGTTAACTGGCGTATGGTGAAGTGAATGCATTCTAACCTCTCCGTGCTTTATAAAGCACATATTGGGGTGACTACCCAGTAGCAACAACCATCAGCTAAGAATGCACTTTACATGTGGGTAGTATGGTATCTGTTCATACCAATTAATCAAGTTTGTCTCCTGGGATGTGTATACACCTTTGAAAAAGCTAACATCTAACTGGAAAAATGTGCTCCATATGGAGTTCTGAAGTTTAAGGTTTTTGAAGATTCTTTTCCAAAAGGTAACACAGGATTTAAAAATTTTATTTAAATTCAATTAACATGTTAGTTTCAGAGGAAGAGTTCAGTGGCTCATCAATTGCATGTAATAACCCAGTGCTCATTATATCACGTCCTCCTTAATGCCCATCACTTAATTACCTCATTCCTCCCTTCCCTTCCAGCCACCCTCAGTTTGTTTCCTATAGTTAAGAGTCTTATGGTTTGTCTCCCTCTCTGATTTAATTTTTCCCTCCCTTCTCCTGTGATCCTCTATTTTGTTCCCAAATTTCACTTGTGGGTGAAATTATATGATAAATTCCTTCTCTGACTTATTTTGCTTAGCATATAATACCCTCTAGTTCCATCCACGTTGATGCAGATAATAAGATTAATTTTTTTGATGGCTGAGTAATATTCCATTGTGTATATATACATCTTCTTCATCCATCCATCCGTCGATGGACATCTGGCCTCTTTCCATAGTATTCTGTACATTGCTGCTTTGATGTATTAAAAAAATTCTAACACAGGTTTTCCTTGGTGTCAGAATTAATATACAAATAGTGTGGAATATGGTGAATCCATTGGTGCAAACTTTGTAACTTGAAGTAAATTTTTTCATCTCCCTGCTTTGAGCCCATTTACTCATTCTTAGAAGTAGGATGGATCATATTTAACTAAATGAACTTCTGCTGAGGATTCTTTATGGTTAGCTTTAAAGGAAGGCAGAAGCCAGCTGCACCTGAGTGGTTATTTTCCCCACTGTCAGAAACAGGCTGTTCACGAGTCTGACTGGCAGTAGTTAAGACCTCAATTATCAGTAAGACAATGGACCAAAAGTGTCTCTTCACTGACTCAAGCCCTGTATCTTATTTGCAACATGCTTATTAATGGAAAGGAAAAAAAAAAAAAACCCAAACCCAAAAGATTTCTGGTCTATTTGAATTATTTTGCTGGCAGATTTGAGATGATTGCAACTTCTGTAGTCCGTTTCAACCAATTGTGCTGTATGTTTAGGGAAGCTCATCACTTTACAATCCAGGTCAAAATCTCTTCTAAATCTGTGTGTTCTTGGCATTCATTCTGGTAAGTCAATCAAAGTTGAATCCAATGGGTTAATGCAATGGAGTCAAGTTAGCCCCTGTACAGGCAAGTCATTGAAATTTCCACAGAGGTTTAATTACACAACTTTGTGTATAAATCTTTGATCAACAAAGTCAAGTTCTGTACTAAGTGTATATTTGTCCTTTAGTTAGTTCAAAAAAATCCTCCGGCCACAGGAATCTTCAAAGTTTAGTTGATGTAACAGTTTCATTACCTCAAATCACAGGGCTCACTAACCTGAATGAAGCTCCCTGTGAGGGGCTGCACGCCTGCATATTTAGGGTGAATTCCTTTTTTTTTTTTTTTTAAGATTTTATTTATTCATGAGAGAGAGAGAGAGAGAGAGAGAAAGAGGCAGAGACACAGGCAGAGGGAGAAGCAGGCTCCATACAGGGAGCCTGCTGTGGGATTTGATCCCGGGACTCCAGGATCATGCCCTGGGCCAAAGGCAGGTGCTAAACCACTGAGCCATCCCTAGGGTGAATTCCATTGCTTGGCAGCTGCAGGTAAACTCAAAGTATGGAAATCCACTTTTTTTTTTTTTTTTGAAAGATTTAGTCATGAGACACAGGCAGAGGGAGAATCAGGCTCCTCGCAGGGACTCGATCCCAGGACCTTAGTTAGGATCGCGCCCTGAGCCGAAGTCAGACGCCCAACTTCTGAGCCACCCAGGGGTCCCTGGAAATCCATTCTTGAAGATTAAAAAGAAAAAAGGGTGTGTGTATTAAATTAAAAATGCAACCCCTAAAACATTTATACAGTCAGGCAGTTCTCTTCAGGAAGATTTCAGTTGAAGTTTCACTCTTCAACGTTATTCTGTGGAAGACCTAATACTGCGGGCGGGCGAGAGCTATCGCTTCCTTCGCCAACTACGTGGGGGGTGGCGCGGCGCTGGTACCTCAGTCATGGGAGCCTCCGCTGGTAGGTCTGGCATTGGGGGGGGGGGGGTGGTCCGGCCCGAATCTTAAAATACAGGAACACCCAGGGTGGGTTTTGTTTTTAAATCTGGGTTCTTGACGGATTCTTGGCCCCTTCACGGATAACAACGAAATGCCAATGTCTTGTGCGTTTCCTGGTAAATAAGTCTCCAGTGCCCCTGCTTGAGCTCTTACCTCTTAGCCGGGACGGCGGGCCACAGGACTAGGTCACATGGGTCGTGTCGGGGAGCTGCTTGCTCGGTGGCTCATTTCCTTTCGGGGTGACGGGTTTGTGCTCAGAGTCCTTGGACTCCGCTTTCCGGGGCTGGAGGTCTGCTACCGCGTCCCTCCCCCTCCCCTTCACGTGGTGGGCGGTGAGACCTGAGGGCAGCCTGGCGTTCTAGGGCGGCCTCCCGGGGTCCCTCGGGCTGTGTCCTAAGCCTCTGTGTACCCCGAGGGACGCCGGGCTGGAGCTGCCCGGGTCGAAGGTTCACGCCCTCAGGCTGAGGGGCTGAGGGGTTGAGGGGCTGAGGGGCTGAGGGGCGGGGCCGCCCCGTCACCGGGCCGCCCGCGCACAGCACGTTCCCGAGGCGCCCCCTCAGGTGCTTTCTCGAGGCCGCGGAGCCCGCGGGAAATCACCCCGGAGAGCGGCGTTAACGGGCGCGGCGGCCGCCACCACGCCTCCCGCCTCAGGGCTGGCTTCCTACCGGGGGACAGGAGGGGACGCCAGGGCTTTCCCGCCGGGGAGCACAGTCCTGCGCCGCTCCGCCCGACCGGGCGGGCGGCTGCGGAAGCGCGCAGGACCCGGGCTCTTGCAGCACCGGCCGATTTTCCGCTCTTCCCGGCTCGCTCTTCCGCCTGCGCCGCCCCCGCCCCCGCCCTCCGGCCGCCTCACAGGAACCAGCGCCCCTGCCGCTCCCGCGCTTCTCCGCCGCCGCCCGCCGCGGCCTGCCTTTTATAGGCACCGCAGCCAATGAGCGCTCTCCTTTCCTTCCGCCCGCCCGCCCGGCCAATCGCCGCGCCCCTGGTGTCATCTTCGGCTGCTCGGCCGCTCTCGGCTATTTTCGTCGTTGCTGGCTTTTCCAGGGGCTGCTCGCTCGCAGCCGAAGAAGCTGCCTTTTTTTTTTTTTTTTTTTCCGGGTTCGGAGCCGTTCCGGATGCTTTAGGCTGCCGGATGTCTGATCTCCGGATAACTGAGGCGTTTCTGTACATGGATTATCTGGTAGGTGCGGGGCAGGGGTGGCGTGTCGCTGCTCGGAACCCGACGTGCCCGATGTCCCTCCGCCTGGAGGAGCAGCCTTTTTTGCTTTCTTTCTTTGGGATGGGATGCCTTTGGGGTTCTTTTCTCCCGCAGCCTGCCGTGGGGCTGTGCGGGGACCCGGCGGGCGGCGGGGGTGGTGGAGCTGACAGGTAGAGGTGCGGCCCCGGCCACCTCGCGGCCGGGAGAGGGGCGCGCTGGGGGCGCGGGCGAGACGGGGCGGCGGCGGCGGGGCGGCGGGGCGTCCTCTGCCCGCGACCCGGCTCCTGGCTTCCCCCTGCGCTCCCCGCGAAGGACTTTTCTTTCCGGGGAGGCTGGAGTTTTCTGCTCTCCCTCTAGCAGAACTCCAGGTACTATTAAAGAGCCATAACCAGAATGGCTCACTAAGTGCCCGGCAGCCCCGGTCATTTGGTTGTTATTAGGTCTCTAACGCTGTGACCTCGGTCGCGGCCAGGGTTTAAAAGCACATTACCGTAAAGTAGACGGGGCTAAACTACATCGCCGCCCGGTTGGGACTGGCTAGGGGCGGGCATTGTCCCACTGTTCCTGTCCTGGGCGCATGTGGCTTTTAACCCAGGATCCCAAGCCGTGTTTTTAGGCCGGGCTTGTGCTGAGAAGTTTGGGTGCGAAGTGTCAGCGCGATGCTGGGGGCTGAACGTGGTTTTAATAATGCACTCGTGTTTTTCTGGAATTATGCAAGCATCCTGTATTGTTCCAGAAATTCTGTTTCCCCAGAGCTGCGTGTTTGTGTTCCAGGGGCACCTCACTGACATTGGCTGTGTTCGATCGTGCACAATTACCAGGTTTACCGTGTAACAGCTCAAACTGCTGTTATGTGGAGTTGCAGTAGCTGGTTGAGAACATTGGCCCTTCTGTGATCTTGTTGGACACATGCAGTCGGTTTTACTGTAGATCGGTCTGGCAGAGATTTGCCAGTGCCTTCTAGGAATTTAAACTTAATGCTGTTCTAAGAAAGACTGTGAAAGCTTTCATGATCAAGAAACGCTGGGCAAGGACGGTTTTTTAATGTTTTCTTGTATTTGGACTCACTCTGTAGTTTCTATGAAGGAAACGTTTCCCCCTAAAGCTTAATGGCTTGTTTTTGTCCTTTTTTTTTTTTTTTTTTTTGTGGGGAAAGGATGGTGATTGAAGTTAATGCATGACCTTGTGAATTGAGCAGAGATTAAAAAAAAAAATTGAGTTCAAATTCTGTTTTGTTCATTTGTTGATGTCAGTTATCTTTGTGATAAAGGGACATTATCCACCCACACCTGGAGCCAGTTAAGGAGGTTATCTGATTATGTGTGGTCTTTAAAATTCAAAGTGCCATGAAGGTTAAGAGTTGCCAAGTGTTTCTTAGATTTTCTAAATCAAGGAACTGATTATTTTGTAGCTTGTCTTAGAAGAAACAATACTACGATTTTGTTTTGCAGTCCACTCAAAGCCAAAGTTGTTGAGGCTAATTCCAAATAGGAAAGGGTGACCTTACCTGTACTACCGAAAGCTAATTTTGGGTACTTAAGTAGTTCCTAAAATCTGGTGGTTCTGATACCCGTATGCATTTCTTTAGTGGATGAGTTTTAAATTTACAAATAGTATCACAAAGCTGAGGTGCCAAAACCAGCAAACCATTTGGGGTTTGGGGATTGAAAACTGGTTAATTTCTAGTTGGATTATCTAAAGTTGGTGAATGTTAGTGAGACTTTTAGGGTACCTTAAAGGCAGATTAATTTCTTTTTCAGTTTACTAACAGGTTTGTGGTAAAATCAGTGGGCCCCAAATTTGACACAGCCTTTGGGTTTCACCTGCCACGCCCCCACACTCTATTGCATTGGTACTAAAAAATATCTTGTTACGTTCAGCTTTAAGAAAAACTCAACTGTAGTGAAACTGTTATGTAAAAATCATTGGCTAATCATTGAAGATGAGAAAAAAAGGTCTTCAATAAGTCAGTTTTTATGAGTGTGCCAAGTATCTCCTGTGAAAACATTTAAGAAAAGCCTTAAACATGAAGGCCTGTTTTTCTATCCAATTTCAGTTAAAAGAAACAACCCTTCAGAGGCAATATTTTGTATTTCTTAACTCTGAGAAAATGAATGCCATACATCATTCCTCTCTTCTTGCCTTTCAAATTGACTCATTTGCTTATGTATAATCTTTATATGGTGTTGATTTTATTTCCCCCAGAAATTGGTTTTTAATAAATTCTGTTGACTGCATCTGGGATCTTGTTTCTAAAATAAGTCAATTTTCAAGTTCTTTGACTTGCAAAAAAAAAAAAAAATGCTCCTTTCATTACAATGAAATTGGCTCTTCAGATTTTGCTGAGCTGGTGGGCTAGAGTTCCTTGTCTATGTACTCGACAGGAATACTGGTGTATGCTATCTTTTCTTTTTTTAAATCGGTGCTTGACTTTTCTTATTGCTGCTGTTGGAAGCTGGAAGAAGGAGCTGTGTGTATGTATTGTCTATCCATTGTTCTTTGGATAGGATGTCATCACTTAACCTTTTTTATTTGGAAGAAATTAGAAAGGAAAAGAAATGAGAGAAAGGTAGAGTGCTATTTTTAACAGCTTTTAATAGGACTGTGGGTATTGAAACAAATGACGAAGCTGATCTTTAAGGTTGCTGTTGATTTTTCATAAGAGAAATGTCCTCAATTAGGTGACCAATAAGGTGAGGGAGAAGAGTAATTCCTTAATATTCAAGATAGGGGTTTTAAATCAGTTCAGGGATATAGTGGTAGTTTGCTAATTCTAAATAAATATCACCCAGTGTCTAGTATTTGTTGAACTGAATGAATGAGACTGAGGGCCAGTACTACTTTTCTCACCAGCTTCTAAACTGAGATGAGATAAAATCTGTTTGGATTAGGTGTTTTGTTCTGGGGAATGCAGAATGTATCCTTTACACTTCAAGATTATCAAGATACTCTTTTTAGCCTGGGTGGCAATTTAAATATAAAAATCTCATGTTTTCCAGTTAAGGAAATTGGCTTAGAAGGCCATACGCCTTTTCTTCATGATGGGTTTTAAAGGCCATGTTCTTATCTGTCCAGTCCATGGGTAAAAATTTTGCTACTGTTCCAACAGGCAGAATTGGCCTCACTCTCTTTTGACAGGTAGAACTAGTGAGACCATGTGCAGAGCTTTTTGAATAAGGTAGGAGAAAATCAAGTTGTAATGAAACCCATCTACCAGGTTTTCCTTGAAGGTTGGACTAGATCAACTTCTAGGTTCCTTTCGGTTTCAAATTTTTCTTTTTGCCCTAGCTCATGTTGATTGGTTAGAATTTTACCCTTTTCCCCCTTCTGCCATCAAAACAGTAAAATTTGGTCTGCTTTGTGTAATGCCTAGGATGATTAAATGAGATAAGGAGGGAAAGGGATTTATAAACATTTTTTCCAGATATAAAATGTTAATGTATTATGATTACATTGCTTATTCTTCTACCTTAAGACCTTAATGACTTCTTTCTGGTAAATGCTGGGCTAGCTTCTAAACTAGTGCCAGTATATGGAATAGCCTTAAAGTGGTAATCAGCAGGCAAGATGTCATAAGATCCTTGAAAATATCAAAATGTGATTTTTGTAAGTATCAAAAACAATCTGTAATTGATTCCACAGATATTCATGGAACCCATGCTTTGTGCATGGCCCTGAAAGTCTTGGAGGGATGAGCTCCCAGCTGAGGTCTCCCTGCTGTAGGACTGCCAGGCAGGTGGCGCTAGGAGTCAGTCAGTGGCAGGACAGGTATCATACGGTGCATCGGAGAGGGGGCAGCTTCTGGTGTGCCCCTGGCTTTCTGGTAGGTTTCTCATTTTACATGTTCTTGTTTCATTATGAACTAAAACCCAGATTATGGGTTTTAGTGTGACAAACGTGACAACTGAAAATGGTTGATTAGTCTTGGATGCTAATAGTTAACTAATGATCACTGCATTTGTATATTTTGTTTGGAATTTAAGGCCAGGGTTCTTGATTTCCCATATAGATTGGTGAACCTGACCTAGTTTCTTGGTCCTAGGCTGTACCTGCCATTATCCATATTTGTGTGTCAAGGCACCTGGCTGGCTCAGTTGGTTGAGCATCTCCATTTGGCTCAGATCATAATCTCAGGGGCCCGGGATTGAACCCCACATCAAGCTCCTTGCTCATCGGGGAGCCTGCTTCTCCCTCTGCCCTTCACCCAGCTTATGCTCTTTCTCTCTCTCAAATAAATAAATAAAATCTTTAAAAAAAAATTGTGTGTCAGTGGGTAGGATAGGTCAGCACAAGTACCAACTCATCTATAGAATAAAACCAACTGACCAAGAACAGAAACTCATGATCTACTTCAAAGAACCAGTCAACTGTAAATGTGCCTATTTGAGAAGAGGAGTGAAGGCACGTTTGGATTTTATCTGGTGCTCAGTGAAATTTAAAGTGTGCTATTTTTAACCCTTAATGACTCTGAACATTTATAAGTTGTATGTTCTGACTCTGGTCAAATTGACTACAACACCAGGCCAAACATTTTTTAGTCTTAACTACAATTGGAGAGTTCTGTAAATATTCTTTTAATTATAAGATTAAAATAATGCAAGCACAGATCTACCATCTGCACTTGTCATGGCAAAAAAGTTTGAAGAACGTCTGTACCATTAAGCAGGAACTCTGATGTAGAGGCATTAGTTCTCTTTCTCCAGCTGCTTTTGCTGCAGTCTTAAGTCTTGATGTGGGAGTCTATGAAAAGACCCACAGGAGAAATGATACATGCCCTCTGGGAGCCTAAGGCAAGTGCTTGTTGGCATGCTGGGTTAGGTATGGTGGAGGGAGTTAAGCATGAGTTGTGAGGGTAAGTCAGTTAACATTTATTGAGCACTTATGGTGTGCCAGACAACTTTGTAAATGCTTCCCTGCGTAACAGCATTGAAATGAGGCTCAGAGAGATGGTGTCCTTTACCCAAGTTCATACTGACAAATAATAGAGCTGGGGTTGTGGTTTCCCTTCCAGCCTAGTGTTGAAGGTATTGGGAGACTATTGACATTTTTACATTGCACATAGATACTATGCTGCTGCTTAAGTGAGGCTAAAAAACCAGGGGCGTTGAGGAGGCTGACTGATGTCCCCTCCTTCTCAAGGACTTGGCTTTGCTAAATGACTGGATATAAAGAAATGTGTCCTGAGCTTCCTGTCCTACAATGTCCTGACTCTGGTCACGGAGTTGATGGACTTTCAGCATCTCCTGTTTCATCAAGTGACCACAAATGGATTGCTAGGGCACCTCTTTCAACCCCCTACTGTCACTGCAGGGGCACCTTCTTGCCTGTCACAAGTTCTTTTGTAAAGAGGTCACTGAGACCAAGGGCCTAGTTGTCAGATCATCTGACTTCTGCTGGGCTCCTTTACCACGTGCTGCCTGGGGAAGGGAGGCCATCCCAGCAGACACTAGGCCCCAAGTAGCCTCTTGCTTACAGATTTCAGTTGGGCAAAGTCCCCCAAAATTCACTATAAGTACTTTATTTCTGAGGTATACTGGAAAGAAGGAAAGATTTTTAAGGAAGTTCTGGTAAGGGTATCACAGAGAACAAGGAAACAGCAATTTCCTTTGATAACTTCTCACAAATTGAATTAATGGTGGGCTTTTATTTTCAAGTCTACAGTCCCTTTTAGTTCTGCTGTGGCTCTCCCCCTGGCATCTGCCCAAATGCTTCCAGTGTTTGGATGAGTCTAGGAAGCTCAGTTCTTGTTGACCTTCATTTCAAGTGTCTACAAAGTGTTTGAGCACTTCTACTTGTAGCAGGGCTGCCTTCAAGTGCGTGTGGCCACGGGGGATGAAGTTTCGAAGGGCCCCACACCTGGTTTAATGCTCCGTGGTTACCAATGCCGTAATCTTTGATGTTTTACAAACATTTTCATTTTACTCTGGGCCTCAAAAATCATGTAGCCAGTTCTGACTTCTAGTGCTAAAGACATGTGGATAGCCCTTGAATGGCTCCAGGGTGATACCATCGGAGTTTGGCACCTGCGTCCGGCAGAGTCTTGGACTATCTTGATCACCACCACCAGAAACAGAGGGGACTGCGTACCGAGTATGGTGCAAAGTGGTTTATTCCTGTCACCAAACTTAATCCTCCCATCAGTCCTATTGACCAGATGCTATTGACTTAGAACACAATGCCTTAGAAAACAGGGAAGTTGAGGCTCAGTGAGCCTCAACTGATGCCTGGAAGCAATCAGTATTGCCTACCTGCTAATAATTGTTGAGAGGACTAGTGGAGCAGCATGAATCAGACACCATGCTGGCAATCAAGGGATCACTTGATTGCTGTCCCCTGGTTTCTGGGGAGAGGCCCTCCCAGGAGTATAGCGACAGCCCAGTTCTGCTGGGCCAGGTGTGTGGGTTTGTGCCTTCAGGTGAGCCAGCTTACTCAGGGATTTTGCTTTCATTTCTTTAACTACTTTCCTCCACTCTTTTTGCATAAACGTTGGTGTTCTGCTTTTTGGCTCACCTACATGCCAAACACACCTACATGCTTTTGAGAGGAACCATTTGAAAAGTTGGATTTGCAGGCCAGTCTCATTTATCAAGTTCCTTTGTACCCAGATTTGCTGGGCACTATTCTGACCTCTGGACTGACTTCTCTTGAGTAATTGTGTCCATGTCTCCCCAAGAGGGATTCCTGCATTTTTTTTCAACAGGGTAGCTGCTTCTGTGGCCTCACTGTCATAGATGACAGTCTATAGAGTCCTGCCAGAAACATTGATTGAAGCACAGAAGGACTCTACCAGTTCCTAAGCATTCTCCTAATCATGGAGTCAGGAGCTAAAACAAAATATAGCTCCTTCAAAGTTTTATTTTTAATACAAGTATTTGGAATACAAATATTCAGAAAAGTACAGAAAATAAAACCTACTTCTGTGTACCTCCCTCCCTGATTAACAGTTGTTAACCTCTTACCATTTTAACCTCAAAAACTGCTTTTTAAAAACAAAAAAACTTTAAGGCTAGAGCTAAAGCCTGCTGCTCCCCTTCTCTATACTGAAGTTAGTGGGTATCATTATCATGCATTGTTTTTGTATTTTTTACATTTGCATGTATGTATAAGGAATATACTAACAATATGTTAAATATAATTTTATAGAAATTGTAACATCCCAGCCTTTTTGAAACTTCTGTTTGTGAGATCACTAAATGTTGCTCATATGTATATCAGATATGTGTTTCTTGTTTCTGGTTTGGATATCATTTATGCTTTTATATGTAGGGATCTCATTTGGATTTTGTGAGCAGCTCAGAGGGAAATAAGTGTTGGTTTTGATGCATGGTTTGAATATGTTGTTAGTACTACACAATCCTAGAAATGAAATTTTATTTGCACTTCAGTATTAGGATTTTGGTTTTACAGTTGATGACAATCAGTGTAATCCTATTAACACATATATACACCTATTCTGGCCTAGGTAAGGACTGAGATTATTTTGGTAGCATATTAAAGTAAAAGGAAGTTTGGAATGCCTAGTGAGGGGAAAATTGTAATCGAGTAATTCAGAAAACCATTTGATATTTTCAGCCCTGCATCATAATGAAGATCTCTTGTAACCTACTTTTTACTTCTATGAATATATACAATTTAAGTCTCTCTTATTTAGTTTTCTGCATTATATACTGACAATTTTCTTGACTAATCACTTTTCATTAAATATTTTATGTTTGTTGCATTTTTGAGATTAATATTATGCATAAATTCTGGATATTTTCTGCTAATGTATTGTAAGGAGTGCTGGTTCTGTGATACTTAAATGAGTCTTACTACAAAAAACAGTTCCAGTGCCAACTAAGTTTAAAAACTGCATCAAAGTAAAACAAGTTTCTTGTACAGCCTTTAATATGCAGATTGCATGGCAAATCTCTAAAAGTGGGATTATTACATGCAGTGTTTCTAATCCTCTGGGGTGTTTCTGCTTTATGATCATGTTCTGGAAGTAGAGTTGTAAGGTCAAAAGGTACCTGCATTTTAAAGCTTTTGATATTGATTAAATAAATTAATATTAGTAATATACTTAGTACAGTACATAGAATCAGCCAGTGTTAGTTATGAAATAAAGTTTGTGACGATGATGATTAATGTTTATTGAGAATTTACTCTCGGGCAGCCTGGGTGGCTCAGTGGTTTAGCACCACCTTCAGCCCAGGGCCTGATTCTGGGGACCCGGGATCAAATCCCATGTTGGGCTCTCTGCATGGAGCCTACTTTTCCCTCTGCCTGTGTCTCTTATGAATAAATAAATAAAATCTTAAAAAAAAAAAAAAGAATTTACTCTCTGATTCTGCAGGAAGTGTTTAATGTGGGATTCTACTTTTCCTTTAGCCCTTTTGTCAACCCTGAGAGGTGTAGTAGTTTTTATTTCTGTCTTGTGATTGAGGAAACTGAGGGTCAGGAGGAAGAGTCATCACAACTGCCTTGGTTGTTATAAGGGTTGCTGACATGTCCATGATCTTAATCTACCTTCTGTTGCAACAGAGAAGAAAAAGAACTTTGAAGTTCTGTATTTGATTCCTAGATATCCCATCTATTTCCTGCGTGATCTAAGGTGTTTTCCAAATACCCGCCCACAGCAAAATGGAAAAATTGGGAAAGTATTGCAAAGTAATTATAAATCTACAGACTTAAACTTGAAACATTGTTTCAACTTCTTGTAGATGTTAGAATATATGGTCCGTTCTGAAATGATAGTGAATGATAGTGTCCCTCTCAAAATGTCATTACCTAGCAGAATAAAAAGATGACATTCCTGTATTAGTCCTCAAGTTTATTTGTATGAGTGTGTGTGTGTGTGTGTGTGTGTATGTATTTAGATTGTACAAATTTCTTAAAACACCAAATCCTGGGAACCTGGCTTAAGACAAATCACTCTGAACCCACAATCTTCTTGTGTGCAAAATCCAGACAGCTTCAGAGTTTGCCTCTGTGATGATTAGCACTGATAAAAACATAATAAACTAAAACAAACAAACAAACAAAAAAAACCATAATAAACTGTACTTTAAAAAAATCGCATTAGATTTTTCTATACTGATTGGTAGGAGTCCATATGACTCAATGTAATGGTATCAATGGAGGTGTAGACAAAGTGTATACATCCTTGATTTTTTTTTCCCCCATCTCCTGCCCTGCATCAGTGATACTTTGGGGATTTTTTTTTTCCCTCTTCCAAACTGGCAGTGTACAATTTCTGTGGAGTTAACCATTATCCTTTTTATGTACATTTTAAGAGCTGAACATTAAAAAGTTGTCCTTGACCTTGGATAAAACATATTTTTTTGGTCTGCTCTATAAAAAGTCCCAAAAAGAATGTTAGTTTTTAACTGTCACTTTTTATTCCCTCTTTCTTCCTATTCTGATTCAGATTTTTTTAGGATATCAATTATGACTTCTAAAGAATCTTATTTACAAAACTAATGGCTTTTTTGAGAGTTGAATGAGAATACATTATATTACATTGAACATAATGTGCACATTATCTGTACAGAACACCTTATCTTTTTTCTAATTTTTTATTCAATTTTAATCGTGTGCTTGTAGTAACACCTCAAGTCTTATAGGTAGAGCTAGATAAATTTGTATGTACCTGTATCTTACCACCCCCAAAATGGAGATGTAAAACCTTTCCAGTGCTCCAGAAGACACTCTTGTGTCCCTTCCTGGGCAGTGCTGATATAGGTTAGTTTTGCATGATTTTGAATTTCATATACATGGAATAACAGCTACACATAGGATTTCTTTTCACTCAGCATGCCTGTGTAATTCATCCACATCGTATGAATCAGTAATTTGTTCTTTTTGTTGCAATGTAATTATGAATCTATCATTACTAGTCCACCCATTCTGTTGTTGGACATTTTCAACTGTTTTCACTTTGAGGATATTGGGAATCTGCTATAAACTTTCTAGCACATATTTTTGGTGGAAATATTAATCTTTATTGGTAGAATGTAATTTCAGGTTCATCGGGTATATGTATGTTCAGGTCTACTAACTACTGGCAAACACTTTTCTGAAGTGGGTATACCAGTTGGATTTCTACCAGTATAAGAGTTCCAGTTATTTTGTATCCTCACCAAGTATTGTCAATCCTTCTATCTACCCATTCTGATGGGTGTGTACTCCAAATAAATTTAAAGTTGCCCAAAGCTACTTCCATATGTTCAGGCCTAAGAATAATATAAGATTATAAGGTGGATCTCTAATTTCGAGAAGTTACTGGCCATATTCTGAAATTCTGCACTATTCAGTCATGTGATTCACTTAAATTCTGACATGCTAAAGTGGTACCATGGGACTTAATTGGTTTGATTTTTTTGTTGTTGTTGTTGTTCCTGGCTTTGCTACCAGCCAGGTGTGGAGGTTTGGGCAAGCCAGTCAGTCTCATTAACTTGTTTCTTCATCTATAAAAAGATGGGATTAATTAGGTAATCTCAGATGTTTATTTCATTTCAGAATTTTTTAGTCTTTTTACATCCTTCCTGGAATAGCTATCTTTCTTCCATTCTTATTTTATTTCTTAAGTGATAGAGTTGCCTTGATGTAATTTATCAGTCATTTACTGAAACAACTCTAATTTTTATGAGCCTTTTATGTTCTGATGTGGTCCTGGCACTAGGGATGTACAAGTGAGTGAGCCATTGGCCTATTGTCAGGGAACTTACACTCTTGGAGATGAAAAAGAAGCAATTACATTTTGGAGTAGCATATTCCATTTAGAGGGAAATAAAGATTATTGAGGGAGTGTCTGAAAGGAAACTTAACCTAGACTTGAGGGCCTGGGAGAGCTTCCCAGAGGAGTCATTTTTAATCTGCAATGTTGAAGTTAAGTTGGCCCAGTGATAGGGAAGGCCAGGCAGAAAGAACAGTTTGTGCAGAGACCTGGGGTAAGTAACTCCATCACTCCAAGGAGCTCCCAGGGCTCAGTGTGGCTGGAGCAGAGTTGGGAGCAGTGGATACACATGGAGCTGTAGAGCCCAGCTATGGTCGCATCATGGGAACCTTCAAAGTTCGCCGAGACTGACCTGGTCACATCTGACTGTCTTGTGAAAGGTTGGAAAGGGAGGCCAGACTGGAGCAAGACGACCAGTTAGGAAGATGATGTCCTGATTTAGGAAGGAAGCTATGGTACTCACAACCAGGTAGGAGCAGGACAGATGTGCAAAAGAAGATGCTTTTAAGAATTGCTGGAATTGGGGGCACCTGGGTACCTCAGTCAGTTAAGCATCTGCCTTCTGTTCAGATCATGATCCTGGGGTCCTGGGATCGAGCCCAGTGTTGGGCTCCCTGCTCAGCGGGGAGTCTGCTTCTCCCTCTCCCTCTGCCTGTAGCTCTCCCTGCTTGTATGCATGCTCTCAAAGAAAATCTTTAAAAAAAAATTACTGGAATTCTGTATATCGTGTCGGATATAGAAGGTGAGAACAAAGATTTTAGGGATAATCTTTAGGGTTTTGGTTTGAGCATTATTCTGGTTATCTATTATTGCATTTACAAACCACCTTCAAAGAGGGGCTTAACACAGTAACTATTTTGACTCATGCATCTGGAGGTAAATTGGGTTCAGCTAGGCTGTTCTTGCTCAGGATCCCTTATGAAGCTGCAATCAAATGATGACTGGGATCATCTCAAGTCTTCTTCATATGCTTGTCTGGCTTTTGGGCTTGGAACAGCCCAATAGCTGGGCACTGGAAGAGTGTAGACTCCTGCGGCATCTCTCCCCATGTGGTGTCTCTACATGCTGCATCAGGGTGGTTGTACTTCTTACATCCAGGCTGAAGGCTCACTGTGAATGTACCAAGGCAGAAGCTGCCAATCTTTTCTAACCTAGCTTCAGCAGCCACACAGCGCCACTTGGACTTCATCTTGTTCATCAAGGCAGTCACACAGGCAAGCTCAGGGTCAAGGGCAGGATATGGAAGCCACCTCTTGGTGGGAGGAAGTCCAAGAATTTGTGGGCATCTTTTAAAACTACCACAGGTATAGGGGTGACTAATGGGGTCACGTACTGGGGTAGATAACACTTGAAGGAATGGCGTGATAGGGGAAAATGAGGAATTTGATCTTGGTGTTACTGAGTTTTTGCTACTTGTGCAAAATCCGAGTTGAGGTTTTACGTAGGTATATGGGAGCTCAGAGACGACTCTTGAAGTTAAAAAACAATAGGTCACTTTGTTGTTACTTGCCATATACTGTACTATATTATGTGGGAGCCACAGTGTTAAGTGGTTTTCATGAATTATTCATTACTGTCATCATTTTAGAGATTAGAAAACTGTGGTCCAGAAAAATGGAGGGTCCTGCCCCTCCCTAGTGCAGTGGAGCTAGAACTGGAACTCCGGTCAGGCTAATGTCTGACCTTCTGGTCTTCACCACTTAGATGGTCCCTGAAGCCGTGAACATAACTCATCCCAGGGGAGGATCATGCAGAGCAGGAAGAGAAGAATCCCCAGGAAGCCCAGTGCCTTGGTTAATGCTGGCACAGTAGGCACACAGTTTTAGTGGGATCAGAGAAAAGGAAAGGAGCCAGAAAAGGAGGCTGAGAGAGAAGTGAAAGGTTGGAAGAAAACCTGGGAAGTGTGGAGTCAAGCAGGCTGAAAAGGAAGACCGACCCTTTCAAGAAGGAGGAAGTGGCCAGTTGTGTTCAGTTTGCCCAGAGATCCTAAAAACAAGGATGGAAAAGTGGCCACTGGATTCGTGTCTGTGGTGACATGGGCCACGGTGTGCTCAGGCCTAGTAGGAGGCAAGGCGTTGAGGCTGCTTGCAGTGGAGGTCTGTCAAGGAATTGCACCATAAGGGGGATGGGGACAGAACCAGAGCTGGAGGGGTGGGGAGGGTGAGTGGGCAGCTTTCCTCTTACCCTGGGGCCAAATTTAAGGTGGATAAATGCTGATGAAGTAGAATAGGAAGTCATTTGGCTGATGGGGACTGCAGTGTGGTGGGGGAGGGGTTTGAGCTGAGTAGGACTGAACAAGGGTGAGTGGATGACCAGGGATCCTGAAGCGTTGGTCTCTGTGCACTGTTGACATCAGAAGCCATGACTGAACAATGACCCAAATTTGGCAGGGTTGTGAATTTTTTTTCTTCCAGATGTAGCTATTTGGGCATAGGTTTCAAGAGGTAGGCAGTTAGGTTAATAAGGGTCAGATTTTTTCCAACGTGAGTCAATGAGTGGATAATAGAATAGAGGAATTCAGGACAATGGCAAAGACAATGGTTGTAGCGATGAACCATGAATTGAGTTATTGGAAGGAAGGGCACATAGAGGGTACAGGATGCACAAGGGACTGGTGGTCTTGATGAGGCTGAATGACGGGTGTCATTGGGAGTAAATGCTCAGAAAACTGGAGGTAGAGAGTTCAGTGCGGTCAGACAAAAGGTTGTATGAACTTAAGATCGGAGAGGTAGAGCTGTTCTCTGAGGGGAAGCTTTAGTGGGGCTTTGGTTGGAAGTGGAAAGGATGGGAGGTTAGGGGAAGAAAAAATATGACCGAGGTGTTGAATGGAGCATGCTCATGGATGACAGAGTTGCCAGGACCATGGCAGGACTCCGACTGAGAGGCTGAGTCAGATTCAGATATCCTCAGCGAATGAGGTGAAGGTCAGTCAGTGTTATTGACAAGGAGAAGTAAAGCGTGTTAGATACTAGAACTCATTGTCCTTAGTCTTTTTCTTTTTTTTTTTAAAGATTTATTTTAGAAAGAAGGAATACAAGTTGGGGGAGGGGCAAAGGGCAAGGAGAGAAGCAGTCTCCCCACTTAGCATGGGGCCTGATGCGGGGCTCCATCTCCAGACTCTGAGATCATGACCTGAGCTGAAACCAAGAGTCAGACACAACCAACTGAGCCATCCAGGTGCCCCTCCTTGTCCTGAGCCTGGAGAGGAGTAGGAGTGGTGTGGAGAGCCATGATGATCTCCAGAGAATTGAGGTAGGCCACACCGTGGAGGGGATGTTTCACAAAGCTCTTGCAGGTGTAGAAGAATTTCATGGTTCACCTACCACACTGCCGGGTTAAGCGGCCTGGCTTCACCGTCTTCACTCTATCTGTGGCAAGTTATTTCTGAGTGCTTCACTTTATTCCTCTGTCAAGTGGGGGATAGTAAGGGTCATTCGCCCTTGGGTTTGATGACGATTCACTGAAATAATACATGTACTCTACAACAGTGCTGACAACCTCTCCTCTGCTCATCTTCCTCTTGCTCATTGTCACAGCAGAAAGTGCTTGCCAATATCAACAATGAAGGTATTTTTTAAAGTTGAGGTATAATTGAGGTATACAACACAATGAATGGATATTTGTATAGATTGCAAAATGAACACACTAAATTGAGTTAATATCTTTACATAGTTACAATTTTTTTTTCCTGTGATAATTTTTTGGATCTGCTGTCTTTCTTTTTCTTTTTTTTTTTAATTTTTTTTTAATTTTTTAATTTATTTATGATAGTCACAGAGAGAGAGAGAGGCAGAGACACAGGCGGAGGAAGAAGCAGTCTCCATGCACCGGGAGCCCGACGTGGGATTCGATCCCGGGTCTCCAGGATCGCGCCCTGGGCCAAAGGCAGGCGCCAAACCACTGCGCCACCCAGGGATCCCAGGATCTGCTGTCTTTCAAAAATGCAATACAGTATCATGAACTAAACCATGCTATATATTCGTCCGTAGGACCTTCAGTTATAAAACTAAAAAGTTTGTAGCTTTTGACCCCTTTTACCCATTTTGCTACCCTCCAAACCCTGCTTCTGGCAACTACTATTCTGTTCTTTATATACGTGAGCTTGTTTTTGCCTTTTCTGAGTCCATAGAAGTGAGGTCCTATCATTGTTGTGGTTCTGACTTCACTTAGCATAAAGCTCTCAAGGTTGTCAGGTACTTTCTAAGGGCCCTATGAGGTAGATGCTAGTATCAGCTTCATTTTTCAGATGTTAAAAACAGACCTAGAAAGGTTAATCAGCTTGCTTAAGGAAATATACCTCAGCAGAGGGCTCTCTGGAAAGGCTAGGGAGGGGGGCTTGTGCAAGGACGGCTTGGAGAGGAGGCACAGAGACATGGAAGTAAGGGTAACTGTAATGTGAAAGATGATGGAATCAGGTAGGTGCTTTCCCAAAAAGCATTTGATGTAGCAGTTCTCTGGTTAGGTAGTTGGGAGAAGGTTAAGTCTAAGCTAGTTGTGCTATGGAGGGGGTGCCAGTTCAGGTAAAGAAAACCACAGCTCAGTTCTTAAGACCCTCTGCCTATACTTTTCTGCTAAGAGGAGTTGAGCTTCCAAGGATGTCCTGGTCCCTGGAAAGAGAGGAGACTGGACTCTCGGGGCACTTGGTTGCTGTATCTGTCACACAAGCCGCATCTCTTTGGGGGGCTCCCAGGGTCAGGGCCCCTGCTGGCACCAGACTCCCAGGGCAGAAAACTGGTGGTCTGAAGTGCTGAGTCCAGAAGCTGTTGAAGATGGCCCAGGCTGATGCCTGCCAACTGGACTGAAGTCTGGTCTCAGCTCGTGGAGTCAGTTTTTCTTACGGCGGCCTGCTTAGCACTGTTTTGCCAGGGCAGCCTGGGAGGTTAGTCTGCTCGTGCAGTGTCTGGAACTGCTGCATAGTAATCTGGATGTGTTCATAAAGCTGAATGGCCTGTATGATTCTGCCCCCCCCCGCCCCTCCCCCCCACCTTCTACCTTTTTATAATCATCAGAGCTAGGATTGCAGAAATAGTTTTTGGTTGGGGAGTTTCCCCTTTCCCTCCTCGTCTCATTAAGTCTTTTCTTCTCCAGCCTTTCACTACCAAAACCGAATTGAAGCTCCTTCCAGGGCTGCTCTTGGGGCTGTCTTAGACAATTAGACCCATTGGATGCTGCAGAGGTGCCTGGCCTAGGGGGCAAGTGTGGCTGAAATCCAGCTCCTGCTGGGCTGGCTAAGGTAACCATTGTGCATTGGCCCAGATGTGCTAATGGGCCAGCCGGCCCTGCCTCAGGCCTTGGTTCCTGGATCTGTTACAGGACAAAGCATGGTGTGTCATAGTGCCTGCTGGGTTGTGGGCCTCATTGTTTCCAGAGCTTGGCACACGTACACGAGATGGCTGCAAAGCCAGTGGTTGGGCTGAGAAGCTGTACAGAGAATGGTAAAGGACATAGACTTTGGGGGCCACACTGCCTGAATTTGCATTCTCTAGTTGTCACCTGCTGTGCAGTATCTGTGCCCCACATTCCCCATACACAAAATGGACATATTAATAGTGCCTCCATCAGAGTTAAATTATAGAAAGCATTTAAAGGAGAGTCTAGAATCCCAAGCACTGTTAAAGTGCTATTATTGAACTGCTCTTCTGCAAATATTGGACTGGGACTTTGTATATGAAACAAGGACTTAGAGCACTCCTGTCACCGGAAAAATTCTAGTTCTATTCTATTCATTTTTCCAATGCCAGCTTTTCAAATATATTCCTGTCTCCACCTAACAAACACAGTACAGAGTAACTGGGCTAAAGATATTGTAGCTGCTCGCTTACTGCTTGAAGTGGCAGCTATTTCTGATTTCCAGGGGTGAAAGGTCCTAGTGTGGCTCATGGTGGCCCACACCTGTCAGTAGGCCAGCTCTGCTTGGAGCTGCGACCTGAGTTGGGCTAAATGAGATGACTCATTTTAAGCTTAGCAGGCACATTTTCTGAGTCCTTCTTTAGACTATTTTTCCAATAGAAGTTGAGAATTCCAAACCGTTTGAAAGTCATATTTCTGCTTTTGAGAACTTGTCTCCCCCCAGCATGTGCTTGCTTGGCCAGCTCTTTTATCCCTCCTTCCCTTAGAAATATTTCCGGAGAGGCAGCATGTTGTGTAGAGGACAGAGTACTGGGTGGATTTATTGGATACTATTGCGGTTCTTTGTCATTTTGAATTTTTCTCCACTGCAGCTGGTCCTTTGTTCAAATCCCTGTGCTGGGGGTAAAAAGCCTCTTGGAATTATTGAATTTCTGTTTGATTTTGCATAGAAATTGTACATTCTGTAGTTTACCAATAAAATTTCCTAGCGTAATATACATTTCCCCATGACTTGCTGGGTTTTCAAGATGTATGTTTTAAAGACTGGGTCAGGGGATCCCTGGGTGGCTCAGCAGTTTGGCGTCTGCCTTTGGCTCAGGGCGCGATCCTGGAGTCCTGGGATAGAGTCCCACGTCGGGCTCCCCGCATGGAGCCTGCTTCTCCCTCCTCCTGTGTCTCTGCCTCTTTCTCTCTCTCTCTGTGTCTATCATAAATAAAAATAAATAAATAAATCTTTAAAAAAAATAAAGACTGGGTCATTTAGATAGGATTATTTGTTCCTGGGTTTCCTTTGCATTTCCTGACCTTTTCAGGGCTCCTGACCTTGGGCTGTGGGCAGGTTTACTTCTTGAGCGTGAAGTGGAACGTTCTTTCTTTGGGCTCAGACCTCCATTTTTCTGTGGCCTGAGTGTGGAGGCAGTAGTGTCCTGTGCTAGTGGTGTTTCAGTTTTCCCAAATACATCTTGATTTGAGGAGAATGCCTTACTGTATTGGTTATCTTTGGAAATACCCATAGACAAATATTTTTCCAGTCCCTGTCTTCTCAGTGCTCATAGTTTTACCATAATTATATGAGCTTAGTATTCTTTTAAATGGTTGCATAAAACAGACGGAGTGAAATTTTTCTCTTTTGATTCCATGACAAGAATAGACCTTCAGTTGCTAATTTTAAAACTCTTGAAATCAGATTCTTTGTTACATAGGAGAACATGAGTATAATGAAACAAGTCGCTAAAAAAGTCAAAATTATAGAGAACTGTGTAGGAAGTGATGCATATTTTAATTCTTCATACAGAAGTCTTGAAAAACAACATAAAAATGCATGATTAGGAAGAAATGATGGAGATGATGAATCAAGATCTAATAAGCTCCTTGATGATTTGATTCTCTCCTCTGTTTTAAAGCAATTCTCTTCCATTTCCCAAATCCAGAGTCCTGAGTTCATGTTGGAGACGAAGATTATTTATCCCAATTGCTTTACATTATTGCAGTGAGTGATATTAAAACAACAGCAACAAGTGAATATTCTGAGAACAGATGTGGGAAGCTTTTTCCTCGGTATTCAAAATTAATAAGGAGTTCCATAAAACAATATTTTAATCCATGTTTATTTACTTGAAATGTAATAGTAACTTCGCATCCTGGATTTTAATTCAGATGTACAGCCCTGTGTTCGAATACTGAGCTACAAAAAGAAAAGGGATCTGTTAAGTTTTAAAATACTCCTTGAAGGATAAATGTCAAATGAGTTTTGGGAGAAGGAAAACCCTATACTTCTTTCCTCCCAACGTCTCCCTTCCTATCTAATGTTTCTTACTCAAATGCTTATAGCGAGCTTAACGTTTGGTAGGTACTTGGGCACCATGGGTAACCCAGGGATAACTCTAGATCTACTGAACTATATCCCAAAACATCGACTATAATACAATTCTTTGCTTGTGGGCTCCTGTTGGTGAGCTAGAACAGGGTGGACAGACTTTTCCTGTAAAGGGCCAGCTAGTAAATATTTTAGGCTTTGTGGGCTATACAGTCTGTGTCTTAACTACACAGCTCTGCTATTGTCACACTAAAGCAGCCAGACATAATTCATAAATAATAGATGGATGTAGCCGTGATCCAATAAAGCTTTATTTACAAAAACAGGCAGTGGGCCAAATTTGGCCCATAGATTATAGCTTGCCTACCTCTAGGCTAGTAGAATCAATTTACCTCCTTGAGGAGAGGTAGTATTTCATGATATATTTTTGTTATTGTTGGCATCAGAATTTTGGTTTTTGTACTTGCAGGATACCTTTAAAAGGAGACCTTAAGATCAATGGCTTCAGTGCTTTGAAGGACATAAACAATATCTGGTGAATCCTCAGAGGCAGACTATAATGGAAGGGTCAGAATTTGTAGGAAGGCAGGTATTGATTCAAGGTAAGGAACTTTCTCAGTAAGTTTAGCCACTTTGTGTGAATACGAAATGACAAAGCAGAAGGTGCTTCCTACCTGTAAAGAACATTATAGAAGGGCTTCATGCATTGAGTGAGAAGGCAAAGTCGATGCAAGATTTTTTTCGTCTTTCCCCCTGCTTATCAGTTGGTCTTAATATGAGGCCATCTCTGTGCTTTATTTACCATGAGTTACTTAAAATTCATTCTGGGGAGGATTGAATAGGGGAGGATTTAAAATGTTTCTTTTCATTTAAACAATGGAATTCTTTCCAGCCAATTTTATGTAGAACTCAGATATCTAAAACAAACGATATTTTCTTATACGTGATTTATACAAACTTATGATTCCTGTCTCCTTATAGTGTGTTCAAGATCAGTGAGGGCAATGAAGCTGTTTTGATAAACACAAAACTGAATTTAGATTTCGATGGTTTTGGGATCCCTGGGTGGCGCAGTGGTTTGGCGCCTGCCTTTGGCCCAGGGCGCGATCCTGGAAACCCGGGATCGAATCCCACGTCGGGCTCCCGGTGCATGGAGCCTGCTTCTCCCTCTGCCTGTGTCTCTGCCTCTCTCTCTCTATCTGTGTGACTATCATAAATAAATAAAAATTAAAAAAAAGATTTCGATGGTTTTTAACTTCGATCTATTTAGATGGATGAGAACTGAAGGGATATCTGCTGGGTTCATTTGGCTCAACATTTCTTTTTTGGGACATTAAGGGAGAATAGGATTGTAATGGAATCACAGTTGCAACACTTACAGATTTTAAAGTAGCTTCATCTTCAATCTCTTCAATCAGAAAGCAGATTACAAAAAAAAAAAAGAAAGAAAGAAAGAAAGAAAGAAAGCAAGCAAGCAAGCATAATACAGCTGGGTGTAGTGGTGCCTGCCTGTAGTCCTCGCTACTCAGGAAACTGAGGCAGGAGGATTGCTTGAGCCCAGGAGTTCTGGGCTGTAATGTGCGTGCTGATTGGGTATTGGCATCAATCTGGTGACCTCCCGGGAGTGGGGGACCACCAGGTTGCCAAAGGAGGGGTGAACTGGCCCAGGTGGGAAACGGAGCAAGTCAAAACTCCCATGCTGATCAGAAAGCAGGATACAGGTTTTATTCTGAGGCTTAACCCTCCAACAAAAAACGTTACTCTGGCAGCATAGGAGTGTGCGTGGGTGGTCTCCGGTGTGTGGAAAGTTCACGTACAGCACATTTGAGTATGTTTTTCTTCATTTCAGCCTCTAATAAAAAATCAGTTTTATTTATTTATTTTTTAAATAAATTTATTTTTTATTGGCATTCAATTTGCCAACATATAGAATAACACCCAGTGCTCATCCCGTCAAGTGCCCACCTCAGTGCCCACCACCCACAGTCACAGTTTTAAATTGTGTGTGGCTCCATATGAATTCAATACTATGGGTTCATTTGTCTTTTTTTCACCATCTTAAAGGAACCTTGACTAGGAACTCTGTCCTCAGAAATAACCATTACTCGCCTAAAGGGAGTGGCTTGCAAGGGGCTGTATGTAGCCCCCCTGATTTGTGGGTTGTGATTCTGTCATCTGGCCTGAGAGTAAAGAGCAGGGTTTGGGGGAAATCCACCTTCCTAGAGGCAGAGGGATAGGAGTTTAAGAGGCTTGCTTATCCATACAATCAGAAACCAGGGCAAGGAGTTTGCAGACTTTACTGATGGAGTTGGGTTTTGTTTTTTTGTTTTGTTTTTGTTTTCCCAACTGCCCTGTATTTGCCTGTCTCTAATTAATTAGCAGTAAAAGCCATGCAGTAAGAAGGGCCAGCATGTACATCTTTGGAGTAGGTGGGCAGCAAGGACGTGAACAGCAAGCA
The DNA here is from genome assembly GCF_048418805.1 of Vulpes vulpes. NCBI lineage: Eukaryota > Metazoa > Chordata > Mammalia > Carnivora > Canidae > Vulpes > Vulpes vulpes. The sequence goes on from NC_132783.1 coordinate 119,866,065, forward strand.
TAGAGGATTGTGCCACCTGCAGCTAGACTTTAGGGACAGGGATAAAACTTACAAAAAAAAAAAACTTAACAAAAAAAGATAGTGTCCCTTGAGGGGGAAGGGAACTAGGGCAGAGTCCCTGGGGAACCAAAAGTAGGTAGATTCTAGCCACCTGAGTTGGGCACAGGTAGCCTGGGACTTCAAAGTAAATCCCCAAGTACTTCCCCAGCATCTTGATTGGTTACTTTTCTTCAGCAAATGTAAGAAAGTGGTATGTCTGTTCATAGAAGTCATGAAGTTGGGGGTACCAGCTGCTGAAGAGTGGCCCAAAGAAACTGGCTTTGAAAGCAGATCCCAGAGAAAAGCTGGACCGGATCCTGCGGGGCCAGGAGGTTATCCTAGGGAGTTGAGTTTCACTTAAGATTACTCTTAAACTAGTAAGTGGTTTTAGGCAGGAAGTAATAGGACCTGATTTGCATGTTGAAATCTTGCCTTTTTCTGCAGCCTGGAAACTGGATTATTCGGAGGTGAGGGATGAGGGGGTGAGGTGGGGGATGTGTCGGGGAGACTGTCCAGCAGCAGATGTTGATGGCTTGGCCTGGGCCTCAGTGAGTTTGAGGGAATGTCTTTTCTTTGCCAAGCACCTGATGCTTGTTTACTTGATCCAATAAGGTTAGTAGTAGTCTTTTCTCACTGGTAACTGAGGACCAGTTACTAAAGCTTGGAGCACAGAAGTTTTCTAAGATTGTGCTCTGAATTATTTGAACACAGATTTGTCTAAACTCTAAAGCTCATACTTAGCTTATTTCTCTTACCACAGTCAAAAAAACGAAAAATCCAGATGGTCTAATTCATAAACCAGTAAGCTTTTTGACTCTTTAAATGGTTGGACCACATTCTCCTGTAACTAGTGTTTCTGGGCAGTACAGTTATTTTCATATGGAGGTCTTGATTTAGTGTAAAAGGGCTTGCCCACTTGCATCTTTTCAGGACTTGAAATACGTTGACAATATAAGCATCATGTTATGTCCAGGTAGAGGCTTAAAATAGTTCAAAGACAGAATCCCTGACAACAGAAGGGCAGTGCTAAAAGGTCGTATTCAATTGCATCCAGGAAAGAATGGGAGAGAGGGAATGGAGGATAAATGTACGTGTTTAAAGTAGAATTTTTCTTATGACTCTAAAAATATTCCTAAGTGTCTAGTTGGGGATTGCATTGTCACCTGGATGCCTGTCATTATAAAATGTTAATACTGAACATTAAAATGTTGTGGCAATTGACTAGTAGAATTTAACATAATGTAGACTAGAGCCTGTTTTTATATAGTTGGAAATTGCCTAGCCAAACAGCAGTATGGGATCTGGCTGAAATGAATGATTTTTGGTTTTGGTTTTTGTTTTTTTGCCTCTGGTACTGGATCTGGGGGGTGGGGCATGCTGGGAGCTAAGCCCTCTGGCTTCAGAACATTTCTTCCTTTGGAGAATCTTGAGTTAGTACCCTGGGCGACTGTGTTTGCAATGAGAAGTCATAGTCCTGGAATGTGAAGCAGGATCCAGGGATCCTTAGAAGCTGATGGCAGAGCACATCTCCTGAGGCCTCCCAGATCTGGGGCCCCTGAGTGCAGATGCGTAGAGGAATTTGTGTGCCTGGAGCACAGTAGACACTCAATTTAAAAATAAGCAAACACAAATTTGGAGCTTACTAGGTTTCCTTCTAGAACTCCTTTAATCCTCCTACCCTTTGAAGTACTTAGTACTATTATCCTCTCTTCATGAATGGCAAATTAAGATGCAGAGTGGTTAAGTAACTTGCCCAGAGTCCCACAAACAGTAAGTTGTATGGCTGGGATTTGATTCCAAGAAGCCTGACCCCAAAATCTATGCTCTTAATGGCTCCCTGAACTGCTTCTTAATAAGTTATCTGTGAACTATTGAATAGAGTGTCTGATGCTGTGACTTTTCATGGTAGAGTACCATGTCTGCCTACAGCAGGGATTTTTGAAGCAAAGTTGTTGAAAACTTTTCTGCCTTCCCTTACTTTGTCTGTAATATTGTTAGAATTACTTTATCTGCTCTCAGAAAGGGTAGTATCCCAAGTCCACTCTCCCTTGCACATTCTGCTCTTACCTTTCTTCATAGCACTTACCCTCTAACTTAATTTTTTTTTTTCTTAAAGATTTGAGGAGAACAGCAAGCAGGGGGCGGGGCAGAGGGAGAGGGGGAGAGTGTCTCAAACAGACTCCATGCTGAGCACGGAGCCCAACACATGGCTTGATCCCATGACACCAGGATCATGACCTGAGGCAAATTGAGAGTTGGATGCTCAACTGACTGCACCACTCAGGCGCCCCCTAACTTGCTTGGTTTTGCCTGCATGGGCACTGGGGTGTAGACCCTGTGAGAAGCAGAGGCTCTGTGCATTGCTTTAGTCTCCAGCCCAAGAGGACACTGCCAGGCACAGAGCAGGTGCTCATTACAAATACGTATCTATTTAATGAAGATTATTAATGCCACGTACACTGCCTTCAACTTGGCCATCTAAAATCCTTGCGCCTTTCTAAAGGATGACTGTATTAGCACACTGCAGCAGTGAAACATCCCAGGGACAGCAGTAGCCTGGAGAGGTGAAATATTAAGGCTGAGCTCTTCCAGTTGTCACTGCATGTGGACAGTTCTTTTGCTTAAAGGTAATGACTTTTTACCACCTTACAAAAATACACTGCGGGTCTCCCCAGAATCCTCTTAGAAATCCATTCCCCTCCCTACAAATCAGATTTTGGCAGGACTCTACCATGGGCAAGGGGCTGGTGCCTTTATTCAGTTTCTGGTGGTCATGCACCTTTTCCCTAGGTTCTGGGAGTAGGAGCCTTTCTGTCTAGATAGGCTAGAGAGTTGTGGAGATTTGTCCAGAGCGTTTTGTGGTTGGTAAGTGATACTGCATCAGCTTTTAAAAATTGGCTTTGGTAGAGTATTTGAGCCATAGAATACTTATGAACATGCTATTCCCTTTGACTTTATTTGCATTCATTTGTTCTTAATAATTGAGTGTGGGCTCCCAAGTCCACATGATTTTGATTTCCAAATCCTAGGTCTGTTATATAACTAACAGCTGTGGTTTCCCTCTCTGCCTTGTTGAAAACACTAGTGTAAAGTGGTATGCATCACACTTCCATCTGATCATCTGAAGGGACTCTCCTTGTTGAGATGACACGGTCTCAGCAGTCTCAACAACTTATCTGTTGGGATTGGAATTGCTTGGAAAGTAGTGACTTTGACAGGGGAGATGTGTATTTTCCCTCAGGTAAGTCTGGGAGGTGTTAGGGCCTTACAATGCTGCTGCTCAGCATGTGGACTTGAAACTGCCAGAGCTCCTGCCATCACTTCTGCATTCCAGGCTTCAGGATATAGAAAGTGTGGAAGAGTGAGCCTCCCTTTGGAAGACTTCAGACTTTCTGAAGATCTCATTGACCAGAACCCGGTCACATTGTTATGTATAGTTGCAAAAGAAACTGAAAAATACATGACTTTTTCACTCAGAAACAGTCTTCTCTGTAGCTCTCTTCAGTTACTCTTCACATATTTGTATCTCTACTTCTTGAGATTACTGACAGAGTTAATCTCTTCTGCTCTGTAGATCTCTTTTCTATGTAGTTTTTTATGCATACTTTTGGCTTCCTCATGAATGTAGGTCACTGTGTTTCTTCATGAAGCTACTTAATAGCTTTGCTTTTCATATTCTGTCAGCTTCACTTCCCTCTGCTAACTGCTTCATCTTCTTGGTATTTTTCCACTTAAATTTTGGAGAGCAAGAATGATTGGCCTCGCCTAGCTCTCCCTGCTGGGCCACACCGTGGTGGTTGGCCACCTTAATGATGGCCAGCCTTGTAGTTTAATAAGCTGTGGCAATCTTGGTTGTGAGCATTTTCAGCTGCAGGGTGTAGAGTCTGTAGAAGAGCAGACTTCATAATGTGACAGTCTGTGCGACCCTCAACAAATGAAACTTCCTTTGACACAGGGAGTTAGAGATAAAAGCTTAAAAGGAGGCTTTGTATATTAATATGAATTGTAGACAGAATGTAGACAGTAAGTACCAATAACAGATTGAGAAGTGATTATTTGAAAATAGGATGTTTAGGCCTATACCAATAGCCCACGGATCCTTGCACATCCTGTGCTGGTGCATGATTTTTACTCATGTCCCTTCCACCTGCGATGACCTTCTGTACTTCCTTTCACCTAGCTAATTCCTGATCTTTTATAAATCTACTAGAAAGTCTTCATTGGGTTCAGTCTCCCACTGTGTTTCCCTAAAACCCTTTGTACAAAACCGTTATTATGCTGAACACCTTTATATTGCCACTGTCTGTTGCAAGTATGTTAAATTACTCCCTCCTGCATTAGGAGACCATTGATTTCAGGGCTTGGGCTCATTTATCTTTGTATACTCGCCTAACAAAGCCTGTCACATTAATGATGCTCAGCATGGGTTTTGTTTTTTGTTTTTGTTTTGGGTTGAATTTAACCCCGTTGTCTTGTAAAAACTGAAGGAATAAACTCCCCAAGGTAAGTGGTATTGATTTTTAATCTGATAAATCAGAAGGGCATTTTGTTCCTTCTTATACTTCTTAGAATTTTCAGAAAGAGAACTGTTTTTCAACATTAAGCCAAAATCTGCTTTTGTGAGACTATTACCTGTGACCTTCAGTGCTGTTTGCGAAAGATTAGCCAAACCATTGCTGTGATGAAATCCATAAATTTTGATAGGACAATTTATGCTTGTGTTGGGTTATTTCTGGTACATGACTTTGCAAATCTGAGGTTATTTCTTCTAGGTAGCTTTTCAAATTTTTGTGCCTGAATTTCACAGAAAGATCATGCATGATTTTTCTTTTTCTTTTTCTAGCTGGTGAAGGCAGTATTTCCTTTTTTTTTTTACTAGTTGAACTGCTGTATTCCATGGTCAGACAGGTGTGGTGATTGCTTGGAACGTGTAGGTGCTCTTGGCATGGTGGTGGCACTTTTGCAACTAAAAACCTTGAAGAAAATGTTGAGAGGCCAATTTTGTTAGCTTTGCTTTAGATGCAAATGCTTCTTTCTGGGTTCATGATCACCTTCTTCTTCTTTTTTTTTTTTTTTCCCCCTCTAGATGGAAGAAACTGTAAGAAATGGTGAGGAATAAAATCCTGTACATTTTGTAAACAGAATTTCATTTTATTTTATAAATATTCATGACTTTTTAAAAAAAAAGTTATTTCCTATTTGGGGAAAGTAACTTTTAGAGCATACGGAGGGAGATGTGAAATAATTCACTGTGGATGTTTTCAGTGACAACACTCCCAGAAGGAAATGCTGAGTTCTGAAGCAAGTGGCATTCCCAGGGTTTGTTTCTGTCAGTCTGGAGCAGTGACTCAAAGCATCGGGATTGACATGACCTTTACTGGGGGAGGATTCTAGCCACTTGGCAGTTTGACGCTCCCATGCACCATGGAATGCACTAGAACGGGTCTTCTCTGTCCACAGTTCCCCAAATCTTGCATCTTTGCCTCCAGCACATTTGTTTTGGGATGCTGTCAAGAGAACCTGCTAGATGTTAGCTTTCTTTGGCAAGAGATGAGCCAGGTGTGGGCCTCTTTCGAAGGGGTTTTAGCTGCTGTCACACCTCCTTTCTTGTTGTTCCAGTTCTGAATGTTACTCCTAGTACTCTACAGAGTTGGCTTGGCTAGATTAACCTCTTACTCTCCTCACATGCAGAATAAGAGGAGAAAATAAGGAAACGTGACCATCTTTACATTAGGATGGGTCATATAACACACCAAACTATTAAAATAGCTTTTAGAAGAAGAGAAATCGTGTTTTTACACCCTCTGGAGATGAAATTTGTTATACCTTGAAATCCTTTATGGACTGTTATGGTAAATAACATTTTCTGTCATCTTGTTGAAGATTTTTTTTTTCTCCTTTATTTTCATGCTCACCTTTGAAATTTCTTAGGGAAAACAACAGTAAACTGTAAGTAAACTTATTTCAAATTGAGTATTCTTTTTCTTGATTACACATGTTATTCTATCGACCTAATATCTTAACAGATCTTAACCAATCTATGACTTGCTTTTGACAGAATATCTTTTTTACACTTCTGTTGAGATAGCAAAGAGAGATTGTTCTGAAGGTTGTTTGTGAATAACATTCTTGAGTTCTTAGGCAAGTCTACATGTAGATTTATGAATGCTGATTTAGAGGCTACTGGGTCAGAGTTTATCTGGGGTAGAGCTTCATTCTTTAATTGGAAATAATTACTCCTTTTTCATTCCACGCTATGTATTATCCCATGGGTTTACCATTAAAATGAGTTCTTGCAAATAGAGCATCTGTACAGGCAAAGAATATGATCTAGTCATTTTAAGTATACTACTGGTTCTTACACCATGGCCAAAGGAAGTTTGGTTAGGCTTTTAAACCCTTTTTATCTGACTCCCTCTAATGAGAGGAGAGATGCCATTCATGGTGTTGAAAGCAGCCAGAGCTGGATGGTGGTCCTGCTACTTGGTCTGAGGTGGGATGCTCAGCGATGAGGAAGTATTGGTAATGGTTAGAGGGAATGAGGTAATAAGGCTACTCAGAGGAAAACACAGTACGTTTAGGATTTTCAGGGTAATGATTTTGGCAATCCCAATAACAGTACTTTTATGTTTTGGGAATGTGAAAAGGAGGGAGTGGAAAGTAGGTTTTTTAAGTAACGACAAATATCTCCCCTTTTGAAAAGTAAAGCTCTTGAAGAGTCACTCTCTAATGACAAATGCTAGGACTCCTTTATGTCATTGGGGACCTCTACTTCTTAAAAATATTGCTCTGTAGGCAGTTAGGAAGTTGAGATATACACCAATCTATAAACAAATTCAAGGTTGATCTCTATTTCATGCACAGGGTGTGGAGGTGGATCGTGTGGCAGCTCCACTGTCATTTTGTCCCCAGGCTCACTCATGCTTGGGTTCCACTTCATGTGCCTGTTATCTCTGGGGGCCCTCATGCTCTGAGGTAGTTGCTGGAGCTACAGTAAGTCTCACAGACTTATGTAACAAAGTGTGATTCTACAGAGTGGAAAAAGAGCTGAGAAAGGCAGGAGAGCCAAAAGGGTCCCTCTTAGAGTCTGTTCCCTTTGTGCATCCTTTCCTTACATCTTGTTACGGAGAACTTAGTTACACGACCATCCCTAGCTCAAGGTATGGCTGGGATATATACTTTTTTTTTTTTTGTCATTTGGGGAAAAAACCTTTTCAGCTGAGGGTTGTTAAATCAATTTGTACAAAGTACAAATTGGTGTGACTTTCTAAGGTGGAAGGGAGGAATGAATGTGGGACAAGGGGTAATGAGCAATTCTCTCTCAGCTCTGAGGGGGCCTGTAGCATTGCTCTGGGGTCTTTTCAGTAATGCATTTCATTCAAAATAAAGAAACCTAGTAGTGTTGATTCCTTAATGAAACATTCCCCAAGATGAAATCATCAGCCACTTTTTTGAACAATGGCACCAGTGAATGGAACTTTCTGAAAGTTTAGATTACGTTTAAGAACTTTACCCAACAAATTATCTTCTGAGCTTGATTTTTTTTTTCCATTTTTATTATTATTTGGAGGTTCATGCATACAGCCTTTGGCTTTCAGCCTCGTATGTACCAAAGTTCTTTAATCATACAGAGTTTAGTTTCTTACAGATATCTGAAGAGTCAGACTTTTGCAAAATCAGTCTGCGAGGGCTTCTTGACCTTCAGAAGGAATACATCTTTAAGAGCATTTTGGCTACCATGGGAATCCGGGATCCTGTATCTCTGCTTCCTTGGCACAACAGATTACAATCATGATTGTGACTTGTGGCATTCTAAGCTCATGCAGAAGCTCTTACTTGATAATAAACCATATAAACAATGTCAAACTGTATAAAGTTAGGGTTATTTTGCCTCTATACCAATTTAATATACAAAAAAATACTTTTCCAGTTAAAATAAATCCATACACATGTTTGGTCAGCATGGTTTTGCAAGTGGGCATGAGTTTTAGGAATCTGAGGTTGATTGGGGAGAAGTGAAAAAAAGGAATGCTGCGTGGATATTCGGAGGAAACCTCCATCTCCTCTAAATGCAGCCCATTCAAAATGTTCAATATTTAACAAGGAGGGTTTCCTTTCTGTACAGGATTTTTTTTTTTTTTTAAAGAGGAGGTTCCAGCAGAGGGAGAGGGTGAGAAATTCTCTAGCAGGCTCCACACCCAGCATAGAACCCGATGTGAGGCTCGATCTCACAACCCTGAGATCACGACCTGAGCCAAAATTAAGAGTCGGACTCTTAACTGAGCCATCCAATCCCCTACAAAGTTACTTTTCTGTAAGGACTCTAGACCTATATGATCTAGTAAGAATTAAATTAAATAAATGCTTATAAAACTTCTAGCAAAGAATTAAAAATTGGATATTTGAGCAGAATTGAAATTAAGCCATTATAACAAATCCCATTTCTTAATGGTATTGAATTGTTACTGCCTATTGAAGGATCTGCTTTATAGTCTCATGATAAAACACTATGCCACACAGTCTACTATTCAGGTCTGACTTGAGCTGGCCTAAAAAAAAGCAGACAGGAGGGGAAAAAAATCAGCTATTTGCTCATAAAGCAGATGTCAGAGTATAGCAGATTTTCTTTAAAGAGGGAAGCAAGTCAAGGGGGGAGAAGTCAGTTCTGTGGGACAAACATTTAGTTGTAATTTCTTATTCTTAATCTCGTAGAGAATGTCTGAATGTATCCAGACCTCATTTGCTGTTTGTAGAATTGGCATTCACACGGTAAGCAACGTGTATTTTTGCAGTACCAAATGTCATGAAAATATAAATGAAGAACTGAGTGTTGGAGAGCATGTGGAGCAACGGGACTTGTCCTCCATTGCTGGTGGGAGTGTAGATTTCTATAACCATTTTGAAAAATAATAAAGTTGAATGCCAGTATATTCTGTGACACAGGCAAATCTCCCAAGTATATATCTCAGAGAAATTATTCCATAATTATAAGATGACCTATGCAGGGACTGTCCCTGGGAAATATATTCATAACAACACAGTATTACAAATGTCCATTAGTAATAGACTGGATTAATTGTGGAGTTCTAATTTCCTAGTATGTTATACAGCCACAGAAAGAGATAATCTAAAAATTGTACATGAGCTGCAGCTATATAATTGACGGTGAAGACATTTTACAAGCGTGATTTTGAATGAAAAAAAAAAAACAAAAAACAAAAAAACAAGCCACAGGAAAATACATGCAGTTTGACAAAGTTCAGAAATGCAAAACTAAGCAACATGTTGTAGGACTACGTATATTGATAGATACACCATAAAGATAAGCAAAATTTACCTTTTAGGGTAGTAGTACTCAGCAGTGAGTGATTTTTGCCCTCCAGGGGATACATGGTATTGGCTGGAGACCTTTTGTTTGTCACTACTGAGCTGGGGGTGGGTGGAGTTGGGAGTTGGGGGGTGGTGGCAGTGGTATGCCACTGGCATCTAGTAGGTTGAGGCTAGGGGTATTGCTAACCATCCAACTATATACTGGTTAAGCACATAAGAATCTGGCCCAACATGCTGATACTGTTGAGATTGAGAAACTCTACACTGGGAGATTGGAAGGAAGGAGGAAAAGGCTTTAAAAGCTTCAGTAATAGTCTACTTAACTTGAATGGCATACACATAGTGTTTGCTTTATATTTATTCTTTAAACTACATATTTCCTTTATATGCTTTTTTGTACATAGGATATATTTTGCAGTACAAAAACAAAATCCTAACCCATGTTAGCATATTTTTTTTTCACATCCATCTGTATCAGTTGACTCAAATGCCCTGAGCCAGTTTCTTAATTCAGAAGTATGGGATGGCATCTGTGTACAAGACCATGAAAAGACTTTTCTAATCATAAGACTCAGTGACAAAAGTTTGACTTTTCCCTTTGAAAGCTTTTAGGGAGAGGGGCTTCTGAGACTGGACAGGGAATACAATGATGTTTACTTCTGAAGACCAAATTATTTCCCAAGGAAGGACTTAAAAAATGTAGTGATTTTTGTATCCCACCTTGCACAGAAGAATTCTTCATAAGTGTGCACAAAAAGTTTAAGGAAATTGTTAAACAGGTAAATCAAGAATCCTGAGTAAACGGTATCACCACAGGTTGTAGGATTGAAGGCAGGGAGCCTAATTTGTGCTTGCTTGTCCCGGTATCTTCCACGGTAATTTGTACAAGACTGGGACAGGAGAAGTTCTCAGTAGCTGTAGGTTCCATTACAGCCCATTAAAGTGAGCAGTTTGCAGTTTTGCCTTAGTTTGAATTTAAGAAGAATCAGATTTTTATTCTGTCATTTGTTTTAGCTGCTTATCTCGGCTAAATATCTTTATGTATTTTATATGTTCGTGCAAATTGCCAGATTTCCATATATAACCTTTCCAGCCTCAAAACAAAATTGGGTGGTGTTTGTCTGCAGTTAGGTGCATAGGTAACTTGGGAGCTAGATGTGTTTACTTTATATAAAGTTACTTCTTGAGCATGAATTTTGTTTTTGAGTCCTTTAAGAAGCAGATGCCAAATTGGGATTAGCATGCAAGAGAGAGTTAGGGAAATGTCTGGATGACGGGGGTGAGGGCAGGGAATGCAAGAAGGTAGAGAGCCTTTAAGACTGTGTTTCGTCTTCAATTAAAGAAAAAAAAAAAAAAAGACTGCTTCGAGTCTGACTTCCTTGAACCGAGAGTGGGAAGAAGGAAGGAAGATTGGTGGTGGTGGACCTTTAGGTGGCAAGGAGGTCCTGAGAAAGTCTTGGGGGCTGGTGGGGGCTTCCCTGAGCAAAGCTGCCTGTTGGAGGGGCCAGACTCCAGGATCTTCTGCATAGCTAGGCACTAGCTGGTATCGGCCTACAGAGGTACAGCCTCCCATGGAGGACCCAAAGTTGTGGCAGCTAGAGGCTGAAAGTCATCTGTGCTTCTCTAGATGAGAGGTCTGAGCATGGCCACCCCAGGGAGTCAACACAATATGGTATTTACAACTGGAACCTATGAATCCTGGCCCTGTTAATGTCACACATTCTTCAGTTTTTCTTGCATGCCCAGCGCTTAGCCTGGGCCAGGGACCAAGCAGGTGTTCAGTCTCTACTTATTTAATAAAGAAGCTGTGGCTGTAGACGAATTCTGAGGTTGATAAAAATTGTCTCTCAAAGGAGAGTGCTACAGACTGAAATGGTCCCCTCCTCCATTTCATATGTTGAAGCTCTAACACTCAGCTTGATAGTACTGGGAGATGGGGCCTTTGGGAGATCATTAGGTTTAGATCTAGTCTTGAGGGTGTGGCCCTCATGATGGGATTAGCCCTTAGCAGAGATCAGAGTTTGCACTTTTTCTGGGCTATAAGCACACATCAAGAAGGTGGCCTTCTAGAAGCCAGGAAAAGAACTCTTGCCAGAACTGGACCATGCTGGTGCACTATTCTGACTTCTAGCTGAAGGAAGACCTAAATTTTAAGTCACCCATTCTACAGTATTTCATAATGGCAGCCTAAGCAGACTAAAACAAGGAGGAGGAAAAACTTGTGAATTGTAAATAATATAAACCTGAAATCTTCTTGGTACCTGTTGGAAATAAATTATAAATTTTTAAAGAAATTAAAGATCATGGCTGAGTTTATGGGATGAGAAATGGTGTTAGGGGACTTATTTCTGCATATTTCTAACATTGCCAAAAAGCAGCTGATTAAGTCCTTAAAAAATAGGGAAAGAAAAGTCATAGTTTTTACATATTAGGAATCCATAATGTGAACAAGACAAAAATGGACTATATACAGGACAGATATGCTGCAAACTCCCAAGGTAAAAATATATCATATTCATGTGAATGCATACTGAATCTTAGGCATTAAAAAGTGTAATAAAAATCATTACTGAGATGACAAAAGGTGTTCTATGCATGCCATCCAGTCTTCTGCAACATTTGGAATAGATAGAGCTTTCTTTAGGAATCAAAGGGAAATGCTTAGAGTGCCCTAAATCAGGAGACTGAAGAAAATAAATCTTATGTTGGTCCTCTAGGCAGGAAACATAAGCCACAGATGGAAGAACTTAAACTTTCTCAGTTATAATGGCTACCCAACCCCAGAACAAATTGAAACAGTGAAGCAGAAAAGTCTTTCAAACCAAGCCTCTGCTTGGAGGGGCTAGCTTTTCTTTCCCATGTAGGGCAGCACAGGAGATAATGTGTATTCTCTTGAATGTGATATCCTGATGTATTACAAAGAAGTAATTTAGTTTTTGAAACAAAAGGAGTCCTGTTACATGGATCTAGACTATTTTGGGTATTAGACAACATTCACTGGGTTCTGGTCAGGAGGAAGGAGGGGAAGTAAGTGCAGGCCCGGAGTTGACATTACAATTGTGAGTCTATGATTTTGTGAAATCCTGGCAGTGGAAACAGGCCATACTTGAGAATGATTTTTGAAACGAACCTTCTGCAGTCACTTGTAGATTAACTGTGGGCTAAAGGGCATAGTAGGGCTTAGTTTAGGACTTCCTTTTGGAATGTCAGGGTGAGTGCCCTCCCGGGAAACTACAGCTCTAGGGACTTCTGAGCTGGGAACTATGACTATCATAGCAGCATAGCAGCTGGTGGTGGCCAGAAGCAGGATAGAGTGGTAATCTCAGCATGCAGCCACCTTTCTGTTGGAGTGTGAACCCCTTTGATTAAAACTAAGTGAAGGGGCCTGAAGGGAATGAATGACGCCAGGTCAGTTATTCAGCCCCTAGGATGGTACCAGCTATAGCACACGACCCTACTGGCCTATTGTTGCTTCTCTGTATCCAACACCCGCAGGAACTAACAATCAATGTAGTGATGACCTACATTAATCTGACCTAAAGAATACCAGTAACATAACCTGCATGGTTAGCACTTTTGCTTAGTAACAGAGCTCTAAAAACTCTAAATTTGTCTGACTTTGCGGAAAGTGCCAAATACTGTTATTTCACTAACAAACATTCTTTAGAACAATAACAGTTTGTAAAAATGGGATCCAGGTTCATCCTGAGATGGATTCATTCAGTAGTGGGGTAGGGGTTACCATCTTATTTAGCTAGGACACTTGCTTGCACCTGCCACATGGCTAATATTCAACTTCTGTGACATTTTCCCGCCAGGAGGGGATAGGGAGAGCTACTTTTGCTAGTACGATAGAATGAGAGAATAATTGCATATTAATACTACTAACACTGAATATTTTATTTAAATTCAAGTTAACGTACAGTGTATTATTAGTTTCAGGGGTAGAATTTAGTGATTCATTAGTTAAATAAAACACCCAGTGCTTATTACATCAAGTGCCCTGCCTAATGCCCGTCACCTATTTATACCCCACTCCCACCAATTCTCATTTTCTAAAACTGCTTATTCCCATCTGGCTTTTTAAAGGTCTGAACAAATCCTACCCTAAACTTTGATTGAGTTCTTATAATGTACAGTACCACATATAAGGATCCTGCATTTGTTCCTTTTGCTGCTGAAACCAATTACTATGAATCTGGTGGCTTGAAAGAACATAAATTCTATTATTGTTTTGGAAGTCAGAAGTCTGAAGTGTAGGTTTCACTGGGCTGAAATCAAGATGTTGGCAGGGCTGTGTTCTTTCCCCAGGCTCTAGAAGAGCATCTGATCATCGGCTCTTTGGGCTGCTGGTGGTTGCCTGTATCCCTTGGCTCATGGTTCCCTTCTAGCACTGACAGCATGCCAACTGCTACTTCAGTGGTCACATCTATTTTTGCCATCACAAATCCTTCTTGGACACCTCTAACTCTCCAGTATCCCTCTATGTAAGGATCCTTAGTGATTAAATTGGGTTCACGTCTAAACTTCCCATCTCAAGATCCTTGCTTGAGTCACATTTGCGAAGGGCTCTGTTGCCATGAAAGGTAACATGTGAACGGGTTTTGGACACTGGAACATGGCCATCCTGTGGAGGGGAAGGAAAGCCTTCTCCCTCCGACGGACACCAAAGAGAAAAGTCTAGAGCGCTCGGTACAACTGCTCATTGTTTCTAGAGGGGAGAAAAAATCAAGGTAGGCAAGTCCTGGTGCTGGCTTTAGGATGTCACCATCATGTACAACACCAAAGTTAAATATTTGTCAGATGGACTGAAAGTCATATATGTGGGCTCTTCAAATATTGACTCTAGCAGCAAATTCAGGAGCATGTTGAATATGTGACCATGTGGAGAGAACTGGTGTTGACCTGTTGTGCAGAAAACTCCAGCCTAAACATTTGTTGTGAACTGTGTGGGATGCAGTGATGGGTGCAATTATGATAAATGAAAAGCTCCAAGATAAAATGAGGTATCCCTTAAGTGAAGAAACTCAGCATAATTGCAGATGATAATGGAACAGTGGCTAATGAAGATACTGGTTTGGCTACTTTAATAAAGATCAAAGTAACTGTGACTCGAACAGTAAGTTTTTATTTCATGTAAAAATCTAAGCTGGTAGTCAGTTTGGAGGCTAGCCCTTTGCTGCATGAATCCATTAGAGACTCAGACTCCTCTTTGTGCTGCCACTGCCCAGGTTCTTCTGCTCAAGCACCAGCTGAGGACGGCTCACCACTCCTGCATCTTTCTTAGTCTCTGGGAAAAAAGAAGTAGAGGACAAGCAGTTCCCTTTATGGGCATGACCTTGGGAGTTCCTTGCATCACTTACCCTCACCTCCCAAGTATGGGAACTTGAGTCACATGCCTACATCACTACAGAGGAGGCTTGGAAATGGGGCTTCTAGTAAGGATGGAAGACTCTAGGGATTCTGTTCCTAAAGGAAAAGAAAATGGATATGGGGGACAACTTGCAGTCTTTTTTCAGGAGAAAATGAGCTAAGACAGACTGTCTAATGGCTGGAGCATAGACCAGTGCAGTGTACCTTCAGGAAAGTTGCCTGTAACCATTGTCCACATACACATTGAGCACACAGTGTGGCAATGAGAATGATTTTGTGTGTTTGTGATGAGTCTAGTTTCTGGTTGGATCAATAATTGAGACTTTTTGGGCCAAGACTTAATCTAATGTTTTATTTATAAAAATCAACATAGGTGTTTTTGTCCAGACACCTATGCACGTTTCATGAGCATTGCTCTGGGCAATTTTATTTTGAAGGGTGTAAGTGGGGGGTTATATGCTTTAAAACCTAGGAAATGAGGGCTAGGATTGTTTTCTTCAATAAAGTAATATTTTCAAGTAAAGTAGGAGTCTCTGGCTAATGTTGCTGGCTTTCCAGGTGGGGAATTTAAAGTTTTACATTTAATGAACCTGTGGAGAGCCACAAATATCCATCCTAAAGTCTGTTTATAGACAAAGAGTTACACCATGGAATGTTTGAGATGGACAGGACAGACCTTAAATTCTTTTTAAACATCTTTTGCAATTAGAGCCCAGATTAGAGCAAGATAAAATCTGTTTGGGTTAGGCGTTTTATTTTGGGGAATGAAGAATGCATTTTTTCCCTCCTCTCAAGATGGGGACTAGTTTGCTGCAGACCTGAAAGACTCAAGCATAACTCCATTGAAGTGGTCCTTCCCATTGAGTCTGACCCAGACTGAACCCACTCCACCTCTGAAACCCTCCAAGGCCTGAGCTTCCTTCCTTCTTCAGTGACTGGCACAACAGCCCATCCAGTTGCCTTTCCAGGGGCTGTACCTATACCATCTGTAGTTCTATGCTTCCTTCCTGTCATCTCAGGCCCCAGATTCTAACCTCTCCTCTCTGCTGCTATTCCCTGGCTTCTAGCACCAGTGCTTCTTGCCTGGAAAACCCTAACAGCAGCCCCTAGCTGGGCTTCCCTTTCCAGTCTTGCCCCGTCTTCGTCTGTTTCTCCACTTTGTACCTCAGCAGAGTGGTGCAGTATGCATTTTCATGGTCTATGAAATGCAGATGTGCTTATGTGGAGAAACTTCTCTGGTTGGCTTCCTTTGGTTCTAAAGGGAAAGCCCAGGATCTTTTGTTTAGAAGGGGCCCTGTGGTAGCTGGCCCTACTATCCATGTAGCCTTCTCTCTACCTCCTCTTCCACCTCAGCATTCTATATCATGGGCACAGTCCTCTACTCTCAGCCCCTGGTCTGTTTTTAACTTCCAGCACTCTGTGCATGCTAGCCTCCCGGAATGAGGGGCTATATGTCACCTCTTCCAGGAAGCCCTACATGACCTCAACACCTGGGTTAAGTGCTCTTCCTAGATGTTCCCTGTCTTTGTACCCTGGAACCTTTTCCTAGCCAAGGTGCTTGTGTCTCTCTGCTTTGAGTTACTCTTATGTTTTCTCTAGCTCTAAGCTCTGTGAGGGCAGTGACTGTTACTGTTTCTTTGTTCCCTGACACCACCACCACCACCATCACCATCACCACCCTTCACCCCGTCCGATGGCTCTTTACCTTCCATATCGCCACTGACATTTACTGAACACGTACAAAGTGTGCCAAGGCCTTGATAGCTTAACTCCTTTAACTCCACAATCTTGCGAAGAAAGTACGGTTATCCTTTATAGTAGCAGAAATTGGGACATGGCGTGATTAAATCTTTTTCCACGTGATGGAGACAGGATTTGGAGCTAGAAATTGAACTGATTTACGCTGAATTCTAAACCCTTAGCCTTCGTACTTTACTGCCTTCCAGATAGTAGATATTCTCTGAATTCAATTAGGAAAGCTTATCAACACTTTTTTTTTTTTTAGTTCAATGACCTTTTTGGAAAGACAAGGCTAGTTATTTTGCATAACGTTTTTTAGTTCAGATCTGTAATTGTTTCTTCGTAACTAGATGCATTTCTGGCATTTCTGGCAGAACTACTACATAAGTGACATCATGTCCTCCGCGAAGCTCATCAAGGTGCCTGATGCCATTTTCTCCTCTTTGATGACTGATATTAAATTCATAATTAACCTAAATCTGAGGTTGATATTTTCCAGCTTTATCCAAAACTCAGACTGGATCCTATTTAGAGTCTAGCCTGTAGTATCCTTTACACACATAATGCATAATCTGTATCTTTGGATGATAGCGTTATAGCATATTTTGAGGTCAGGTAAGGGACTATCTAAATTCATTATGGCTTGCTCAAGTTTTGGAAAGTTTTTAGAATGTGTTTTATTTTTTTTTAGAATGTTTTAATCTAGATGGAATTTTAGTATTTTCCCTTACTCAGGTTTGACAAAACCTCATTATTACCGTGTTAATATACAATGCATTGTATCCCTGGTGGTTCTTTCCAGTTGAAAGCAGAGTTAAGAGTTCAGCTCTCTATGTTTATTCTGTTTCACTGTAGATGGTCCTCCTCAGCTGGCTGCCTTTCAAGTCTTGGTGGTGTGAAGTAATAGCTATAACTGCAAATGTATTATCAGTAGTAGAGAAGAAATTCTAATTATATGTTCTTTATTAATAAATTTACATATGAAATATAACCTTTCTCATCTCCTGTAGATACCTTGACTTTTAAAAACAAAACAAAAAGGCAATAAAAAGTGGACTAGTTGCATGAGGATCATGCTTTACAAAGGGCCTTTGTGAAAATTCTTTTGGTAATTATCAACTATAGCTGTGTGGTTGGGTGGAGAGGCTCCCTTCTTGATAAGAAACATTTAGAGTCAATGAACTTGGGAACTGAAAATGTTTTTAATTTTCCAAATTAAATGACATGGTAGCCCTTAACAAAAGTATATCTAATTGATGGAAATTTCCACACTAGGAGAGGTGCATTTTTATGTTGTCTCTTTTCACGGGTGGTTGACTTTGTTTTCTTGAGAAAGGTTTAGTGGTTAGTCCTCAGGACTAGTACTTTTCTCCTGATAGGGGGAGTAACTTGTTTTTGTCAATGATTAAATATTACTTGAGAATGCAGTCGCTATCCAGGATATGGTTTACCCACATTCATAGCTTGGTAACAAAATTGTGCTTTAGACTTTAAGCAGTGCCAGTAGATGAATATTGTGTATATAAAGGAGAATATAATTGACCCTGGTGATTGGTCTTTGCTTTGTAGAACTCAGATTTCTTTAAATACTGACTTAAAATAACACAGAAAGTGAATCTGAACAAAAGGCTTTTTTATGCATATAGCATTTTGGAGAGTCAGTCTGTGTCCTCTGTGGTTCGCTGGGGGTTTTGGCTAGGGCTCTGACATGCAGTAGGTGCTCAGTCACTATTCTTTACATGGGTATGCAGTGGTTTGAGGTAAGGGGGAAAACTGAGTGCTTTGCCTGGACTCTGGAAGGCTCAGGCAGCTCCAGCAGAGGGACCAAGCACAGGTCTCACAGATTGTGCACTTCCATTTGGAAGGTCCACGAAGGCAGGGAGTTTTGCTGTTTTGGTCACTATTGTGTCTCTAGGACCTGGATACTGTCTGGAATGTTGCAGGTGCTCAGTTAATATTTGTGGAATGAATGACTACAGCTCCAATCAGACTATTCAAATTGGCACATAATATCTGCCCCTGGGATACAGAAGACTTTCTAAGAGTCCTGTGGGCCCTGATAGGACTAAGGAGATCTGTGTCCATCTGTGTAGATTCTTATTTCACTTGCGCTTTCACAATTACCTGGCTCTTCCAGTTAGGAGGGAAAGTCACTGCTCTCACTCTTCTAGTTTATCATGGTGCTTGGCCTTGGGTACAGAAACCTCCAGGGCACAAAACAAAGGAAAAACTCTGAGGCGTTTTCGGTGTTGGTGTTGACAAAATAAATGGCTCAACTGTGTCCAGGATCAATTATTTTCAGTTCTTTGCTTTCAACAAAATTGGAGGGAAATGTACTCAAATTGTCAGCTGATCATTAAAAGTAATATTGATAAGTCACGATGTGATTTGTCATATAATCAGAAGGAAGTTGAAAGAATTGAGTGATACCACTGTAGCAAAAATTTCTATTCCCATCTTTTTATAAGATGCAAATTTCTCAGAGCTTATGTCTACATAAAATATGATATGGTTCAATATCAATTCTGAACCATATCTTATTCTAGTGATAAGTAATAATCATCTATGCTCTGTAATAAATAAAAGATAGCCCATCCATCTCATTAAGAGAAAGATTTCCAAAAAGTTGGGTTTTTTTTTTTTTTACAATAGACTTAACCAGCCTTTATTACATATTTGTTTTGACCAGTTGTAGACCAGGAATAATTTTATGACTCAGTTCATAAGAAAATATTTTTAAATATTTAAAACCTAGGTAATTACACGAATCATTCTCAGGTAAGCATGGTAGAGTAGTAAGAGGTTTTCAAGCAGAAAAATATATTAAGATTAAAATTCTTGGGACACCTGGATGGCTCAGCGGTTGAGTGCCTGCCTTCCACTCAGGGTGTGTAATCCTGGGGCCCTAGGATCGAGTCCCACATCGGGCTCCCTGTGAGGAGCCTGCTTCTCCCTCTGCCTGTGTCTCTGCCTCTCTCTCTGTGTCTCTCATGAATACATAAATAAAATCTTTAAAAATTAAAATTCTTTTGGAGACATGGAGAAGAGATGAATTCTAGAAAAGAATAAAAATGATAAAGCTGAAGAGCTTTTTTCTTTTTTTAAGTTTCAGATCTCTAGTTAAAACTTTTATTCATGTAAAACATCAACCGTTTATCCATAAATGTGGATATTTACAAGTTGGAGTTTGAATAGCACTTGAAAGTTTGTGTGCCAGGAGAAATGAGTGGATGGTGTACCTTCATCTGTGACAGGAAACCCCCAGAAGCAATAGTTGGGGAACACAGATGATCATGGCTTTAGGTGTAAGCTGGAGGTACCATGTTGGAAATACATTCCTGGAGTCTAAAGGCAATGTTAGATTTGGAAATTTGTAAGGTAAGAGGCTCTGTTTCTTTGGTTCACTGCACTACCCCTGTTGCTCAGAACACTGCCTGATCCACAGTAAGCGTTCAGTAATTTGTTGGATGGGTGGATATAATTTTGTAAGTTTTCCAAATAGAGAGAAATGCTGTTTTACTCTGTGGTTCCATTGGTTCGTTAGGTGCCTTTCTTTGATTTCCTGTTTCCTTTCTCCGTGGGGCCGTAGGATTATGGACAATGCGCTAGGAAGCATATGTACATGCATTTTTCTTTATTATACTCCATGACTAAAATCCTGCCT
Organism: Vulpes vulpes; assembly: GCF_048418805.1. Classification (NCBI taxonomy): domain Eukaryota; kingdom Metazoa; phylum Chordata; class Mammalia; order Carnivora; family Canidae; genus Vulpes; species Vulpes vulpes. The sequence continues at coordinate 119,886,211 of NC_132783.1, forward strand.
TTTCCCTTTTAGTGCTTATCTTTTACCATTGTGATTCCTTTTGGCTATCTGTGCTGTGAGGGTAGAAAAATCTTCAAACAGAATTTGCTTCCTTGTATTTCAGTATTATTTAATTTTGTTTTTCAGTGACAGTGATAGGTTAATGGGGACATTTGACCTGCCATTCTTCAGCTTTATCTGGTACAGGTTCAAAATGCAAATGATTATAGTTGGGTTATCACAAAACTGCTAAAAGGATTCATTCTTTTGTTCTTTTATATTTTTTTTAAATGCAAAATTCACTTCAGCCTGTGATTAATGTTAAAAAAGAAAAAAAAAAGTGCTATACCATTGACCCTGTAATCTCTGCCTTAACATTTTCCCAACTATCATAAGCAGCAACTGGAAAACTTGATATATTGTTATCCTGCTTTCCCATTCCATTCACATGATTTCAACCTGGATGAGAAGATAAGCCAGAAGATTTATTGCCCATTGGCCCCCTAATGCCCATTATGTTCCCGAATGTTAACTTGTTGCCAGTGCTTGTTCATTTCACTGAATTTCGTCATCTAATTTTCTGTCTAAACTTCTGATTTGAAGAGAACACAAACTGAATTGTTGTGCATGGAGGTGGGCAGAGAAAGCTAATGTAGGAACTAGACTTTTATCAGATTTAGAAGGGGAAAAATGTTCATTTTTGTGATTGCATGAAGAACACAAGAAGGGGCTCTCAGCTCTGGTGGGAAAGAAAGAGCCGTATACTTTATTTTATTTGTTAGAAATAAGAAAAAAAATTGTCTGCTGGGTTCTGGGTTTTGTTTGTTCTTCCCGTGACCGCAAACTCTAGATATGGGATATGAAATAGGAATATAGTTACAAGGAGAGAAAATAGATAACTGGAGTTTGGTCTTGTTTGTTTGTTTGTTTTTAAGGGGAGAGGAATTTCTCAGTATGAGGTCCTTAGATTGTTTAAAAGTCCCATAAAGGCAGACAGACTTATGAATTGCCAAGGCAGGTTCTGATTTCAAGCCCTGCCGTTTAGATGAATGATACTGGTCAAGGTATTTTGTAATCTGGGTCTTGTTTTCTTCTGAAAATGAGTTTTTTGTTTTTTAAGATTTTATTTCTTCATGAGAGACACACAGAGAGGCAGAGACATAGGCAGAGGGAGAAGCAGGCTCCCTGTGGAGAACCCAATGCGGGACTCGATCTCAGGACCCTGGGATCATGCCCTGAGCCAAAACAAAGACAGACATTCAACCACTGAGCCACCCAGGTGCCCCACTTGTGAAAAGGAATTTGAATGAAATTCTTACTGGAATTACCCCCCCGGCCCCCCCCCCGCCCCCCCCCCCCCCCCCCCCCCCCCCCCCGTTCTGCTTCTTGTGAACCTAGCTTTGGTTGTAAAGCAGCATTGAAGCCCGAAGCTTAGGTGGTGGCTTGAATCTTAGGAAAGAAAGTTGTTGAAAAGAAGCAGGAATACCCATTTGAATTTGGGATTTCATGTGGGAGATGATGATTTCAGTATGTTGTATGTTCATCTCAGAGTATTTATCCTATTGACTTAATGATTTTGGGGGAAGGCCTAGTATTGAAAACTTGTATTATCCCAGATTAACACAAAACAGTAAGAATTTATTAAATGTATCGATTTAAATGTAGATTATCCTCTGAGACACATGTATGGGAAACTCCAGTTTGATGAGAACCCAATTTACTGGAGTCTTACTGGAATTTTTGCTTGCTCATTCCTAGTGGTAAGAGCAAATGACACCCTCCAGCCCCAGCTCCATCCAAAAGAGGGTGTGTGTGTGTGTGTGTGTGTGTGTTTATGTGTGTGAGAGAGAGATTCAGCTCTATAACCTGTATAACCTACCTGTCCTGAACCTCAGCTTTCTGCTCTATAAAAGAGAACTAGACTAGATAGCCTCTGAGAATGTTATCAGTGCCTGTGCTGGATGATTAAAAAGATAATAAAATTCAGGCTTCTGAAGTTTTCTGGCTTTATTGCCTATTTCACTCCCAACATTTCTATAGTCCGGAAACGTCCATTTCAGTTTGAAAACTATGTATTGAATATCTATGTCAAAGTGCTAAGCTCTAGAGGTAAGAGAACATCCTGACCATTAAGGGATCTATGGATGATTCTAGAAGACCTTTCTGAGTTGGCTTGATAAATTTGAGTATGGTGAGACATTTTATCAGAAATCTACCTCATTAAGTCATATGGTCCAACTGAATTATGAGCCATAAATACCAAACATTAAAAACAAAATGAAGTTTATTAATGGTTGTAGTTGACAAGAAAGAAAGTGTTCTCTCCTGTAGGATATCATGGTCCATCCAGGCAATCTCCCACAAGATGGATATGGCTGGCAATGCCGTGCTGCAGATGACCCGGGTAGGGCTGGGTGGCTTGCTCCTGTCAGGTCTCTAAGGAAAGTCATGTTGGAGTTACCTTCTGACCTGGCAAACACTGTTCCTCACCTGCAGACCCGCATTCTTTGCAGATGAGAATAGGGATTGCTTCTTGTGGGCTGTCTCCCTCCAGGAGATGAGGTCAGAAGCCGGGGAAGCTTATTTCTTGGGCTTATAGGGCTAAGGCCTATCCAGAGAAACACGGGGTTTACTCATTAACTAGGCTGCATTCTAAATTCTGAGCTTGAGTGGCTTGGGATTGGTGGTGTCATTAATTGATGACTCAGATTGGGACTACAGTGAAAAGTCATGATTGTATGATTTAGGGCACATTTCCTTTTCTCTCCTGGTCTTGATATCATCATCTGTAAAACAGGGGTTTGGACTATGACAGCTGAAAGTTTCTTCTAACTCTGATTCTGTGTCCAGAAGGATGACCCCAAGTTATTGTCAGGACCTCAGTTTGACAACCACTGGAGTTTCATCCTGTTGAGATAATCCTGCACCCTTAAGACAGGAAAAAATAAGCTGTGCATTTTATAAAGAATGTTCTCAAATAAGGGTTTGAAATCAGGAGGATTTTTATTTCTTAAGTAGTAAATCAGCTTAACGAGAGCTCCGTGTTCCCTTGGTGTTCATGTCTGCTTTGAGCAAGCATTGTGGTCTTTGGGTTGGGTTAATATGAATGGGACCTCTGGGACTTGTTGAGTTTTAATTAGTTTCTGGGGTACCAAAGGTGAGAGACCAGACTCACAAGTAGCAGATAGCAGATCGGTGTTTCGAAAAGTGTGTTTGCCCAACAAAATCTTTGGATAACCTCTGGGATCTTGGCTTTCCCATTTTGCAGTGCCTCCTCTCCCACCTCCTCTTGGCTCTACGGGCTTTAGGGGTTACTGTGGCCTGCAGTCCTGATGTTTCTCAGCAGCTCTGACTTCACACAGACACTTAGGCAAAACCTGGGTTTTCCATCCCAAACTCCCTCTCCCTGCGTCCTGCTTCTGATCTGGGTGGCATCCATTGTTCCAAATCATCTTAAGCTGCCTTGGGGACTTTGGCTCAAGACAGAGTTCAGGTGCCCTGGGAAATTTGTATGTTCTGTAGCTATTCTAGGGACAGTGTGGGAATTGGATTTGGATTTAGGGTGAGCTCTTGATCCAGAACTTGCAAGGAGAGACGGTAGATGCCCTTAGAGTGTAGTTCTTCAAAGATTGGTAATTGTTTCTTTTCCCAACACTGCAATTTTCTCTTTAATTGTAAGCTGCTTCAGATCCTTTCTTTTTTTTTAAAACGGGGCTAGCTGAAAATAATACATGAATTAAATAAAAACCTGATGTCCTTCTGTGCACATCCATCTGTAGTAGGAAGACAGGTTGATTTCTGAAGTGCTTTAAGCACCAGCAGCCTGTGGTTCTGATGGTCTCGCTGACTTAGCTGGTGTCTACAAATAGTTCCCCTACCTCCACTTAAGTATGTTTTGCAAATACAAGGTGTTATTGTTATGGCAGCAAATAATGTAAGTCAATACTCCTGTGTTTATATATGGCTCTGAAAAGAAACCAACAAGAGAGAAGAAACCAACAATTGTGGTTAGAAAACAAGTACCTATCCCGGTTTTGCTGGAGGTGCTTTCTTTGTGTGGGCTTCCAAAGAGTCAGGTTTTTCCCAACAGGAAACCAGTAGCCTCTTCTCTGACAAGCAACCAGATACTTGGGTTATTTCTTACCAAAAATATTTTTTTAATTTTGGAAATAATACATGATGATAAAAATGAATCTGCCAACTTCTGTGTTTCTTTATGTTGAACTTGGTTACATATGGTCACCGGCTCTGACTCCTCACAACTTAGACCCAAAGCCTTGCAAGCATGATTTATTTTCCAAAAAGGAATTCCTAACAGAGAGGGATTTGGGCCAGTTGATCTTTCCAGCACAGGTCACAAGTCAGGGATCCATTTGCCTATGTCAGGCTCCCTCTTAGGTGAAGTGTTGTTTCTAGACCAGTCTGCTGGGACTGGGTTTGGGGTGGGATTGCCCTAGTGGGGGGTTTGGGCAGGATAGGCAGTAATTCAGTTCTAATAGTAAACATTTATTACTATTTCCTTAAATTACGCTTCCAGATGTGAAATTGAATCTCAAGTAGATCATTTCAAGTCTTTCTTCTCCTCAATGTGTATTACTAGAATCCTTCCAGAAACCTACTTTGCACTTACACTAACTAGGTGTGAGAGTGACTACCCTCTTGTATACCTCATGTCAACTCTGGATATGAAATGAAACAAAACCTTTACCACTTAAAATAGCAACATGTTGGTTTTATATAGCTTTTGAGTTAGTAGTGATTTTTATTTTGCCTTTTTTACTAGTGAATTGTTTTTCATGTTTATAGGGTGAATTGTGTGCTTTAAATCCTTTCCCCTCTGTTTCTGTTACATTCTTTTTAAATGTCTACTGAAAGATAAACTGAGGCATAGTAAAATTTGAGTTTATTTGAGCAAAAATCAATTTGAATCAGGAAGCACCAAAGATTTTTAGAAGAGGCGGAAGCAAAACAAGAAATAACTGGATTGGCTACAGTTTAAGTAGTTGCATTATTTGTGAAAGCCTAGTTGGCGGTTTATGATTGGTTGACCATAGTTAGGCTTTGATTTCTTAACCTTGAAGCGTTTCAGGTTCAGGCTTTGGTTTGCTTTCTGCAGGCTGCTAAGGCATTAGGGCCACCTCTGTCTAATGACATTTTAAAATTAATTTAACACTTCTCCTTCCAGACATTGTAAGAGAATAAGCACAAGAATAAGAAATGATTTGGATTTGTTTGGGGAATTATCTAAAGTAATTATATATGTATCTATATCCATAACCAGCCTTTCCTGGGAACATAAATTCCTAGAATTGAAGATTCAGGTAGCGAAAACAAGGCTACAAAGTCATGGCCTTAACTGGCACAAGGTCATGGTTAGTTTTTCTCTCCAGATTTTGACTCTAAACAGACAGGATAGAAATACATGCAGATCATAGTGTGTGTGTGTGTGTGTGTGTGTGTATTTTGAAAGGCCAGCAAAGAGCTGGGAAGACTGGAAAGCAACTGAGCATTGCTAGTGTCTAAAATGGAAGGGCAGTTTGCTCTAATGCAGAGCAACCTGTACTAATGTTGATTGGCAAATGGTAACTTCGTATTACATTTTGTATCAACAGTTCTGTTAAGCTGTGTCACCTCCTTCCCCTTGCCACCTGCCATGTTGATCTTTTCCAGATAAAGAAAGCAAGGCCAGGCAGGCGGGTAACTGAAGGACACACATATTCACATGTCTCCATCTTCAGGACAAAACCACTTTGGTGGTTTTGGAAGGGAGGGAGAGATTTCCTTCTTCCATGCAACCCCCCCAACCCCTTCTAGTGTCTGGTTTAGGAATTAAATTGATATGAGATAGGTCAACAGGAGAAGAAAAACCCAAAGTTTTATTTGCACATTGAGGCCCAGTAATGAAACTGAACCCAAAGATAGGAGGACCAAGGCAACCAGTTTTATAAATTTTAGAGACAAATTTGTGAGGAGTTGACAAGATAAAGAAAACAAGTATCTGGGAGCTATAATTAAGAATTCTGAGCAGAAAATAAAAGAATTCTGAGCAGGATTTAGGCTGAGGTAATAGGTTAGGGGGAAACACCCCCACAAGGTTTGTTTCTATAGTTTTCTTGACTAAAGTCCCTATCTCTGGTGATGAGGATGTCTTTTTTAAAAAGACAGTACAGGAAAGTATTTTTCATATGGGAGATTTATTTCCTGCTTTCATAGGGACAGAGGAGGGTCTGAGTGTCCTTGTATTGGTATCCCAAGTAACTTCAATTCAAAATAAATATGCCATTGTGGTATATCTTGGGGTGGCCTGCCCTGGGCCCTTAAACTATGTGTCAAGTACCAGGTTAGGAACTGGGGATCAGAAATATTTTATAAGGATCCTTTATGCAAAACCATCATGAGGATCTTTATGATATGGAACCATTGAACCAAAAGAGGCTATTTCTTTATTCCTGTCAAGTCCTTTATGATTTATGTGTTCGGATTACCTGTAAAAGAAAATATAGACTCCCAGCTTATTGTTCTAATTGGTCTTCAAACTCTAGTGGTGATGGGTCCAGAAGTTAGGACATTTTTTTCTGGGACACCCAAAAATCTTGAAAAACCCAAGGTTCAGATAGTTAAATCGGTTCCTTGTGTAGGCAAGCATATAGCAAGTACCCAAGTTTCAAATGTGAGCACATTTGGAAATTGAGCACAATCTTGAAATGTGAGCACATTTGGAAATTGAGCACAATCTTGTTAACTCCTCCCACCCTGTTTGTTGGCAAAGGATTTTCATGATCTGATTTTGGATAGTGGGACAACCTCTGTTGAAGACACAGAATGTCAGTGCTCCATGAGAACAGAGCTTAACGAGCAGCCTGGGTGGTTCAATGGTTTAGCATCTGCCTTCAGCCCAGGGCGTGATCCTGGGGGTCGGGGAATCTAGTTGCACATCAGGCTCCCTGCCTGCTTCTCCCTCTGCCTGTGTCTCTGCCTCTCTTTCTGTGTCTCTCATGAATAAATAAATAAAATCTTAAAAAAAAAAAAAAAAAAGAACAGAGCTTGACAATCCTTAGTTTAATCCACAGGAGACCTTTTTTTTCTTTTTCTTTTTTTAAAATAGAAACTGTGTATGATAATCCCAGTTTTTCTGACTCTATTCCATCACCCCAGTCTCCATTTCCCAACTTGTTGATCTTGAAAGATTGCCGAAACTTGAGAAGTTCTTTTATCTTGGAAAAATACTGATAATTTCTGTGGTGGTTTAACCTTATGCAACTACTTATAATATGTCATTTTAAATGAACTGAACGTCTGCCACAATTATACAACTAACCATAAGTTTAAAGTTTAAATTTGAATTTAAAATTAACCTACTTCAGTTTTCTCTGTGGCTTGACAAAGATCTGCTTGTGTTTTGTTGAATGAGCTTAGATTTTAATTCTGTGATACTTTAATCAGGTCTTTAACCTTCCAGCCCCCCTCCCTCACCCACAGCTGGTGTTGATGACATGTTGATTACTTGGGCACAGCTCTTGGTGCCCTGTAGGAGTGGCGTGGTCCAGCTTCATGATCTATCATGTCATTCTGACCAATCTCAATTGGCCCTTCTCACATGACACAGAGCCTCTTAGTGGCTATACTGAAACTGAAGTATATTCAGGTAGCAAAAACATAGGTGGGGCTTATAGGCAGCAAATATATTCCTTCTAAGGAACAACATAAGAATCTAAAAATCTGGACTTTAGAACTTTTCCTTATACTCTTTTGCAACTGAAAGAGTTTAAAGAAAGGAACTTTTTTTTTTTTTTTCTGGGCAGCTGTGGGGGGAGAGTTGTTTTTGGTTTTTGCCCAAACCGGCCTACAGAGGTGTTCTCTTCTGTAAAGATTTCTTTTAACTACTAGATCAGTGCATCTTTTGGTTAGTGTGTTGAAGCCCTTTCAATGACTCTTTAGAGCATCCTGGAATTTCCTAACACGTTGTCACCTGCTTAGTTTGGTTTCAGAGCCCTGCCTGATGACTCACACGGTGGCACTGGTTGTTCCAAGAACCGTAACTTCTCAGTTCTATCCTGCATTTTGATGGTAGTATAGAATAGCATTTGCTTAGTTTGAGTATGGAGAAATTTAGAGAATTAGAAGTTACATGGGCCAGCTCTTTGCATACATAAAATTATGAAACATTAGCATAGCATGCACTTAAATAAAATTTATGTAGAAATTTAACCCTCTGCTTTGGAGGTTGTCAGCATTGAGGCTGTTGGTATTTCATGGGTAGTTTTTAAAAAGGCTGGTGGCTAGTTTTATCCTCAGAGTTTCTGATGTCATACAACTGCCATGTGGGCTAGACATTGGAGTTTTTACGTGTTCTCCCCTGTGATTCCAATGTGCAGACAAGATAGAGAACCATTGCTTTAAAGTTGATTGTATTCTTAACTGGGGAAACTCTGGGTTTACCTTATGCTACGGGTATTCTTAAGTAGGAAAGCATGGTAGATTCTGAGGAACTTAAGATAAGGATCTGCTTGTTGGAGTCTTGATCCAGAGGTCTTGGTTTTGTTTTGCCACCCCTGAGAGCTACAGAGAAAACAAGACCTTAGACTTTTCCATATTGACTAGCATTAATATTCATTTGTTTTTTTAAAAATCTGACTTCATGTATGTGGGAAAGCATCCTTACAGAAGAATGAGATAATTAAATCAAAATACTTAAATGTTTGTCAGAAACCTATAGATATTTATCTTCTTTGCTTCAGTTCAGAACATGCTTGAGTGTTTTTGGCCACCTTAGAACTTTTGAAGTATGTGTTTTATCATAAGAAGTACGAGACACTAATTAAATCCTACATCATTGTTTGCTTTTCTCTTCTTGCCTGAATTGGGAGGTTTTTTTTTTTTTTTTTTTTTTTTTTAGTGAATCACTTCCTAGGCCTCTGCAAATTGGCAGTGTTAGGTTTTCTTTCACTTTTATAAGCCATGCTTAGTATGGGAAAAGTAGATTAATATAATATTTGATTGAAAAGATGTTTGAAGTTAGATTATGAAATATAGTAAAAACTAACTTTGTCACTGTTCGGGAGGTAGACCTTATGTTGTATAATTTCAGAGTGAACGGTTTTAGCTGGACTAAAATAGTGGCCCCAGTGACCTTTTGTGTACCCATTTGTAATTCTAGAGCTCTCCACAGCCAGTTTGTTCTGAAAGCGGATGCCAAGTAGAGAGGAACTTCCAGTCCACTCCACAGCCAATGGTGCTCTCCCTGGAACCCTAGACTCTACTTTATCTCCAGTGGTCCTGTCACCCTAGCCAACAATTCATCTGAGATCTCTTGGGATCCTTCCATACTACCCATGTCCCTACATTTGCCCCCTTGACACTGTATTTTTCTCCTCAAGACCTCCAGGGTTGCAGGCCTTCTATTTAGTGACCTTCATGTCTTGTCCCCAGAAGTCATTGGACTTTGATCCTTCCCCTTCAGAACTGGCAAAATTGGGATTCACTTCTCTTAATTTAATCCAACTTGCTCCTCCTCACCTTGATTTAGAGATGTTGTCTCTAAATTCTTGATTTAGAATATCTTGTCTCTTCCCTATTGTCCAATTTTATCAGCCACATCCACACATCTTTTTCTACCCTGATCAGCTTGGACCCCTATGGTCATCATGGATTGTATTCCCCATAGATCCAGTCCCCAGTCCTAGTTTCTCCTGACAATGCTAGATACTACTACAGCCCCTTGGGCTAGCTTTGGTACACTTTGATTTACAAGCTCTCCAGAGCCCTCTGTTTCTCCTTAGCAATCCTCTTTACCCCTTAGACAATAAGAGCTCTTCTACTTTACCCCAACAACTGTTAAAGGTCTTTTCTTATCTGTGAACTTCAGCCACATGCCTTCCTCCTTGATGCTCAGGAAGTGGGCTTACTAACTCCTTCCCTGAGAACCTAGAGCTAGGAACTCTATGTTTCCTCTCCTCAGAAGTGTCTGTCTGTTGCTTATCTGTTCCTTTCCAAGGCTGATTGGCTAACTGTGCTCTTCTAGTTCTCTCTTGAACTTTTTTCTCTGTTATTTACTTCCTTGTACATGTTCCTGAGTCTTTCCTTTTCCATTTGACTCTAGTCTCCTAGTCCAACAAATACCTACCCCACTTGGTCTCTACCATTACCTAACTCACTCTTCCTTTTACTGACAGGACATCCTAAATGAGCAGTCCATTGGGAGTTCCATTCTGTTTCTCCTTCAGCCAAGTGCAACTGGATCATGGCTTTACCACCCCAAATCAACTAATCTAACATACATTTATTTATTTTCAGTCCCCACCTCTTCTCCAACTTTTGATGCTGTAGATGTCTTTTACTTTGGCTTTCATAATAGGACTCTATTTTCTTAATTCTTGGCTTGTATTTTGGGAGGATAGCTTCTTTTCTATTTCTCATTCTTTAAGTATAACCAGTTCCCCAGTGTTAGGCTCCAAGTGCTTGGCGTTTTTTCCTTATTTCTAGCTTGGGATATGAATTCATCCACTCCCATGAAGGCAATCCCTGGTGCCTAACATATATCAGGAGTGCCTGATATCCTTAGTGCCTAATATATATATTCCTGATATCAGGAATATCAGGCCTGATATATGTTAGGCACTAAGGATTCAGAGATGAGCAAGGCAAAATCATTACCTTGAGGAGGAGTTCAACATTTATAGAGCACCTAGTATGTGCCAGAACTGGGTTTTTTTTTTTTTTTTTTTTTTTTTAGGGAGAGAGAGAGAGTGTGCAAACATGAGTAGGGGGTAGGGGCAGAGATAGAGAGAATCAAGCAGGGTCCCCACTGAGTGTGAAGCCTGTTGGCAGGGCTTAAACCCACAACCCTGAGATCATGACCTGAGCCAAAATCAAGAGTTGGCCTCTTAACCCACTGAGACACCCAGGCGCTCCACCAGACGCTATTCTAATGAGTCCCACAAAGTCCCTGGCTTCGTGGATCTTACATTCTAAGGGGGGGGGGGGGGGGGAGCCCAGAATTAGCACATAAGTAATTGCAAGAATACCAGTTGGTGATAAGAACTATGATAATTATAAGGCAATGAGAAAAGGAGTGCCATAGGGTGTGGAAGTCATGAAAGAAATTCTCTACTAATAAGAAACCTAAAGATGCAGGAATAATCCATGTAGCAGTCAATGAGGCAAATTATTCAATCTCTACCTGTTTCCTCATCTATGAAATAGAGAAAATAATACACCACTTCCATGAGGTGTCTTGTAGATTAGAAGAGGTAGTACTGTCTATGCGAAATACTTCAATACATTGTCTGCTTTAGGGAAAGTTCTATCTCCCCTCTACCTCACTCCTACTCTCTTTTATCTTTCACTTCTCAAACTCAGCATGGCCAATGAGCACTTGGCAAAAATTAATAGAAAAGATATACTAGGAATTTGACTTTAAGCAGGTATAAGGCATGAGGGTAATTATAGGAGTTGATTTAGAGGCAGAATTTGTAGCTTTTGGTGTTTTCTAAAGGTTTCAGCATTTTTGAAATGAAACATTTAACTATCTTTCTTGAAGCAGGGTCAGTAATCTTCATATCTTCTACTTCCAAAACATGAGTGTGAGATTGTATAGGTTATAAATATTCATGTTTTTTTTTTTTCCTTAAAATTGGAGATTGGAAGTGTTCTGGCAATTAAACACTATGCTTAAGGTTTCTTGAGTAGCTTCTACTTCCTCCTACTTTGTGTTCCCACTATCTCTTTCCTGGAATTAAGGTTCATATTTTGTCTCAGAGTGAAAGCACTTCAAAATGAAAAATCTTAAATTATTTTAAAAATCTGTATTGTTTCTCACATTGCCTATGAGTTCTAAGAAAAACTAGTTGCAGCTTGGCTGGATTTTCTTGACCTGAAAAAGCCCTAATTAGGACATTCTTACAGTTTTAATAATTTAGAATGTCATGAGAAATAATTACACAACTAGAATCTAGAATGAATATCAAGGAGGGAAGATATTTACCTGGAATTTGGGACTAGCAAACTATGTGGATTCAGGACTATTTCTTCAGACTGTGGTTTCTTACATGTGCAGCAGAGATGAATAAAGGTCTGGACGATATCTGGGCTCCATCAGCGCTAAGAATCTGTGATGTTTATAATCAGAGCATATTTGTTTTCATTCTTGTGCATTCCTGGCAAGCATGTCAGTGATGCTGATTGTCTCAAGGTGGCTGGGCATGTCTTCTGACATTTCTTGTTACCGATGGGCATTGCTTAAATACTGGTAACGGGAAGCTGTTGATTACCAGGTGTAGGATGTCCTCTGTAGGATTTTCAAATGAGCTGGTAAAACTTCTGAAAAATGAGGTATGCATGTTTATTAGGAAATGTTGTAATGAGTAGACTGGCAAACTGAAGTTCTAAAGAGCAGAGGTACCAGGGATTCTCTTTCAAGACAAATCTTCATCCTGTAAACTCTAGCTTCATCACACTGTGGTTGTTGGAGTTCTAACAGTTTTTCAGTACACCTGCATATTGTAACTATGCTAGATTCTGGGTTGCATGAGATGGTTTCTGGGAGCAAAGATACATAATTGCAAGATAATAAATGTTGAGGTACAGGTATGGGCCCAGGGTGAGGTGCCAGGAAAGAGGCCAGAGGTTCAGGACAGGCTTCCTGGAGAGGCTGCTGATGGAACAGAGGTATGGAAACGTGTTCACAGTCAGCTCAGTGAAAACCACAGGAAAGTTCACTTCTGACAGGAGCATCCAAACCAAGGCACACGCAGTCTGCTGTGCAGAGGGAACTACAGGCCACTTGGTATGACTCTGGATGAAGTGCAAGACAGGAAGTAGCCTGAGACAGCTGCAGGGAGAGGCCAGGCCTGGAACACTGCATCTAACGTGCTGAGGAGTACAGTGCAGTGTGGCCAAGAGCGCCCACTCTGGAATAAAACTTTCCAAGGGTCCATTCTTGGTTTCTTTCCCAAGTTACTAAGTAGCGTCTCTATGCCATGGTTCTTTCCTTCATGCAATGGGGACATGACTTCTACCTCACAGAGTTAGTCCTAATATATATCCACTATTGCGAACAGTCCCTGACAAGAAGCACTATGTAGGTGTAGCAAATGTTAATACCTGGGAGTTCTTAGAGGCTTTGGGAGAGGGACATGAAACCAGTCTGTCACTTTGCATTTAGTCATATCAGTAGGCTACGGTGTGGGGGATGGATTTTTGGTACTGCTAGTTTGGTAGTAGAGAGAACTCTAAGAGGGACTTTGGCAGTCTGAGTCTGAGGCAGGGAGGATCTTATACTGGGACATTGGTAGGAGGGATTCGGTGGATGGAGTCATGAAATATGTAAAAGATAGAAATGATGTAAATTGTGTTGAGATGAGAATGTTAGGCAGGATTCCCTGATTCTGGCTTGGTGACAGTTGGTGGTTGTGAGGTGCTGTGAACTTAAATGTAGAATACATAAGGAGGATGTGTTTGGGGAAGGTCGGTCCTGGATACATCAGGTTTGAAGTATCTAGCGGTTGTCAGCATAGATGTACACAGTGAGCAGTTTGCAATGAGATCCTGAAGTTTAGAGGAGAGATCAGGGCTAGAGTGAGAGAGTATGCAGTGCCAGCTTCTCAGGTCCTGCGTAAGTGTGGGAAGTGGGTGAATTTGCTGGAGGGGGTGTGTAGATGAGCGGAGACTAAGAGGAGACTTAGAGATGCATAATAATCGAGGTTCATGAAGAAGATGGGAAAGCACTGGCCAGGGAAGTAAGAAATTACACGTTATAATGACTTGGAAGAAATGGAGATTGCTTTTAAGAAACCGGGATTAGCTTCAGTGTGGAAATGCAGAAGAGCCACCCAGGAAGATAAGGGGTAAAAATTTTCTGACTGTTGGGGTTGGCATTATAGAGGTGGATCAGAAATGATCTTTTTCCTGTAGGATTGCCGGAGACTCTCCATTATTGATTACATAGCCATGGGGTAAAAAATCCTGTTCCTCACCAGCAGCTCTCCAGCCCCATCCTTTCTGACAAGTGTGCCCCAGGGCTTCAGGGGTCCACTTCCAAAGCCGGGGATCTTGCCTCCACCCCAAAAGCCCCATCATCTTGATTTTTTCTTGGTCACATTATCAACCCTTATTGCTCTATTCACAGCAGTGCTGCTGCTGTTTGTTTTTCCTTTTATTTCATTTTACTTGATTTATGTTTGCCTCTGATCTGAGCTCTTCATTTTTATAGTTGCACAAGCTGACAAACATGAGCCCATTGGGTAATCTATTGATACTGGGTAAAGGTGTTTTCTACACACCAAAAATGTTACAGATGTGATATTTCTCTCATAATTTCACGTAGTCCATTTTTTCTGATTGGAGGAATATCTTGCTTAATTAAAAAATAGGAAAGGACTAATGTTACTCCTAACCTGCCTCTGTTTCAAAACACATTCAGTGTTGGTCTTGTCTTTTCTTTCTTTTCTTTTCCTCTTTCTTTCCTCTCCTCCTTTGTGTTTGGGAGTTTCAAAACAGGGTTTGGCAGAGGAAATGGGACAGTGACGTTTTGTTTTCTGGTTTGAAGTTGAGTTTAGCAGACTGTGTGTTCACCGGGTGTGAATTGCAGGATGTAGTTCTGGGGTCCTCCCTACCAGCAGACCCCACTTCAGGGTTATTCTGGGAAATCTTATCCAAAGCTGACTATAAAATACAGGACAGAACTTTGTCAAAAGGCTAAACAGGAAACAGATATAAATAACTATTCAATCTTAATTCAGTCCTAGCTACTTTCTCACACATCTTTTATAATATATTTTAAAAAGCCATTTCCTCTTTTAAAACAAAACCTTTGAATTTTTTAATTTCTAGGCCACTTTTGATGGGAAACCCTTTAATGTTTGTCCAATGGTACCCTCCCTTTAGTAGGGGAAAAATAAACATTTAATCATTTAATGACCAAAATATAAAAATTTTTGAGAACATGAAAACACAAAAATAATTTTCATTTGAATTATCTTCTAGGTTTTGTTCATGTGCATTTATATGATCTTTGTTGATAAGGAGCTATAGATAAATTTAATCAGAGCTTTAATAAATTACATAGAGTAGACAGTCCATTTGGTTTAAAACTGCATTAGTCAACCTTCATTATGCAGCCCCTCCCCAAGAACCTCATGAGACTTTTTTGATCCCCTCCCTTCCCAATGGCATCTGAATATCACACAGATACTGTATATGTGTTTATGTATTGTATGGATAGCTGTTCTATACATAAGATTTTTTTTCTTCCCAAGAATCTACTTTACCCCTCTGCGGGTAGTATTACTTTGTTGACGACTTGTGGTTTAAACCACAGAGAAAACTTGTTTCAATGCTGAGGTCTTTTGGTTATATCTAAACCACATGTAAGTTGCTTGAATACATTTATAAGACTAATATTACTGAAAGGTTTTCTTTCATGACTGTCCTCTCCTTTCTCAAACACAGATTTTTCCCTCACTTCCAGAAGGACCAGGGTTTGACTGATAGATGATAGGAGGACCTCTGTTTTCACCCAGGTAGTCTTTTCAGGGTGATTGTTTTAACTTTTATCTGTTGGTTTTCAGCCATTGACTGGCTTGCATCCGATAGAGTCTATATACAAGGCACTATGCTAGGCTTGACAGTAAAAATGCCAAAGGTACTTAAGACCTTCCTGATTCCAGAAACCTTATGACCTTGTTGGACAGAATGAACACAATCAAGGGAAATTACCAGAGTTTAAATAGTAATGGAGGACCTCAGGGAATAGGTGGTTACCAAATGAGAATTAGATCAGTTGTGGTATGGTAAGTGGTATGGTTATTTACAGATGGCCTCTCATCTCTGTAAGATGTTCCAGCCAGAGTGGTCCATGAAGCTCTTAGACAAGAAGAGAACTGGGTTGAAGGGCTGTCCTGTGGAATTGTGATTCAGAGGTGGCACAGGATGAGCCAGAAAAACAGGGTTGCCAAAATATGCCCACAAAGTTGTTTGGATGAGTTATCTCCATTATCTGCAAAACTTGATTTTTTCCATGTCCTCTAAATATTTTCCATGAAGTTGGCTGCAAGTTATTCAAGTAGTGCCTATTATCTCTTTCTAGGTCCTCAGCTGGTTGTAGTACACAAAGGACTTGGTAGCCACATGAATTCAAGGATTCAGGCAAAGGAATTTGAACATTAGGCTCTATTCCATGGGGAGCCTGATATTTTAAGATTCTTAAGGCCATATTGTATAAAACAACTGGAGTGGGATGGGAATGGGAGTCAGGAGTCCAATGAGAAAACTGTTCCAAGTGAGAGATGGCAAGCACCTAAAGAGGATGATAACTCTGTGGATGGAAGAAAACTTATCAGAGTTTGGCAATGGGGGCAAGAATGGAGACAAGGGGGTCAATTAAGAGGTTAAAATGGCCAGCCTTGTTTATTTTGTGTACGTAAGGGAGATGGAGTGGTAAAGGAGAATTCCCTCATTGTGGCTTGGTGATGCTCATGGTAGTTTGGTGCTACGAATGGAGCTGTAGAGTACAGGAGGAGGAACATGGTTGAGGGAGGCTAGTTTTGCACCTACTGAGTTATGTGCAGATGTGTGCAGCAGACAGTGCACAATGAGAGTCTGAAGATTGTGGGGAGAAGTCGAGGCTAGAGTAAGAGATTAGGGAGTGACATCAAGGCCATGGCTAAATGTAAGAAGTGGATGAGCTCTCTGGAGAGTGTGTGCTTGTGAGAAGAACATTCTCTACAGAGGAAATTCTGGGACCAGTAATCTAGCAGAGGGGAGGCAGGTTTGAAAGGACAGGCTGGTTCCTAGTTCTAATCAGACATGAGATGCAGTTCTAGAAATAGATAACCAGGTGAATGATATGGTTATTAACTATTACTTACAACTTTTTTTTTTTTTAAGATTTTTTATTTATTTATTCATGAGAGACACAGACAGAGAGAGCAGAGACATAGGCAGACAGAGAAGCAGGCTCCATGCAGGGAGTCTGATGTGGGACTCGATCCTGGGACTCTGGGATCACGCCCTGAGCCAAAGGCAAATGCTCAACCACTGAGCCACCCAGATGTCCCTACTTACAACTCTTAAATCAGAAATGGGCTGGGTTACTTGGTTTAACATCTCTTCCACACCTGGGATGGATATCGTATTGGCCAGCCCAGTGATTTCTAGAATTTCGAAGAGCAGGTATCCTGTCATCTCTCCAGAGATTTTTGAAAAGTTGCCTGTTTATATCTGTCTCTGGGTTGTCAGATCCAGAGACTGATTTCTGATTTTCCTGTTGTCTTACTCAACAGGTATAAGTGGTGTCTATCTGGCATGATATCTGCCTTGGTGGTACTTGAGAAAGATTTTTTAGATGTATAAATGTGTGGATGGATGAATGATCAAGGTCCTATGTATCAGAAAAATCCAAGAAAATGAAGACTGAGGAAGAGGAGTTTGGAATTTGAGTATTTATAGGTTATTAATGACCTTCAAGGAGGTCAATTTCAGATTAAAGGACAGAACTCAGAATAAGGGGAAGAAGGGTATGTGAAGTTTATCTGGAGAAAACGGTTTTAATTTGGCATTGAAAAAGAACAATATTGAGCGGAGGCAGTCTTGTTTCAAAACAGTGAGTGAATATCTCTGTAGATTTTGTACACCTGCTAAATTTCAGTGTAAAATAACACTTGGCTCAGGAAATGTTTCTTCAAAGAATCCATCAATTTTCTAGGACATGCCTAATGTTTCTGTGACGTTGTGATTTAAGGGATTAAGACTCTGCAGTCTATCAATTCTGCTTCCCCTGGGTGGATGTAGAAATGAAGAACTGACAAAGGTGTGCGGTGTTGATAATCCATTAGATCTATTTTAAATACCACATGAATTAGATACAGTGTTATCAAAATGGGCCTCATCATAGAGTTTATAGAATAGCCATGGACGGACTTTAGAAATCAGACCCTCTTTTCTTCCCTGGTTAGGACCCGGGAGACTTTTTAGAAGTTTCCTGAGGCTGCAGGATGTCATATCACAGCATCAGTACCTAAAGTCCAGTTCACCACGCTTTGTCCTGTTATCAAGAGATAAAAGTGTCAAAGGACACCTTGTGTCTTTGAACTAATTTTAAAATCTAGGATTTTTTGTATTTGAAGTTTCTTTGCTCGTTTAATCTCAAGAAGTTTAAAGCTTTTTTTCATTTAGTTTGACTTCTGCCCAATTCAAAAAGACAAGAAAGGTATGTCAGTTTGCTTGACCACTATCTGCTCTGGAGACTTTTAATAATTTCTTGTAAGATTCATTGGCTGCTAGTTACATGTCCTGAATGACTACTTTCCTTTGAATATCATCAAACATGCTTAAAGATTGCTTTGAAACCTTATTTGAGAGAGACTGAGTAAAGGGATGGAACACTATCTTCGAGTGATATTTATAGAAAGATAGCAGGAGGGAAGATAGAAGTTCATGAAAGGCAGCCTCAGACATAATTACAGCTAGGCAGAAGGCAATCCCTCAACTCCTGATTTCAGTCTGCCTTCCTACAGAAGATTTATTTGGGATCATTATTAGATGATCCCATCTTTGTTGATTTTAGAAATATAGTGTTTGAAAATTAATATTAGGATTAATAGCATTTACTGAAATTTCATATTTTGTTTCAAAAATAAAAAATTTATAAAATACTGAAAATGGCCTTAGTGCTATGATTTTTTTAATACCCGTGGTTAACCTTCTGATATTTTTATGGTTGCCTTTTTCTTTGTCTGATTGTGTGGAATTAAGGAAATCATTAATGGGGGGAAACGATGGGGAAGGACCGTGCTGGACAGAGGCAGATAGTGCCCACCCTGAACTCAGTTTCCAGGGTTTTTGGATCACGTTGCATTTCTGATTTAAAAGCCTTTCTTTACTCTATAGAACAGGAAGTGATGGTATTGCTGCCAGTGTAGATTATTTCTTAGCTTGACCTTTATTGTGTTTGATTTTTGTGATCTCAACTTTTTTTTTTTTTTTTTTTTTTTTTTTTTTTTAACTTTTGGGTGTAGACCGGAGAAAATCCCTTCCCATGCTGTAGGGAGTGGTATTAAAACACACTGATTTTGTTCAGTAGTTCTGTTTCACACTTCCTTACGGATAAAGATCCTTTCTGTGTGTTTGTGACAGTGTTGAGTTTGGGTATGCCTTGCTCTGATGACATTTGACATAAAAAACTTCATAAAAATTCATAAAACTACTCATGACACAGGTCCGTGAAGCACATTTGTGTCTTTTCATGCAGACTAGTCTTGTTTCCCAGTGTGAACAATACAGGTAGGTGGGTGTTTTCCCTTTGTAGTTTTTTGTAAATTAGATATGAGGGACATCTAGAGTTTTTCCCTTATTTTAAGGATAGTATTTTAGGGAGTTGTTATGGAAGGATGAATCTGTATTACAGAAGGGAACTTTCATACCATTTATTACTGTTGTCATTGGGTGGAGACTAAGGCCTGGAGAAAGAAGATGACTTGTCCATGATCTGAGAGTGAGAGCCTTGTACCTAACTCCTCAGATATCTGCTCTTTAACCATTACGTAAATGCCGGCCTGCACTTGTCGGTCCTTGCTTCCTGTCTTTTTAGTTCTTGGCCTTTATATCAAAAACATGTGACCCAAAGGCCTCCAACATATTTTGCTAGACCCACATACTGTTTACAATTTCTTAAAATTTGTTACCAACATTTGAGGGGATTTCATATAAAACTTCAGCTTTCTGGCTTTTGAAAAATCATAGTATTGGGAGGTTGGGTAAGGTCGGGTCCGCATTCATGAGTGACTGCTGCCCCCTTTGGATGGGACTTGTACCTTCAGGCTCCTCACTTGGTTACCGGTCACCACTTGTGCCCCTCCTTGTCTTCTCTGCCTCCATGCTGCAGGCATTTACATTTGAAACCTGCCCTAGTCCTAATGAGATCTAATTCCTGGTGATTTCCTGCCTTCCAGGGGTTCTAATGTGTATTATGTCCCCTTCGAAATTTTGTCTGTACATAGAAGCATTCTTTTTCATGTATCTCTCTGTTGCCAGAAAGGCCCACGAACTTTACTTCCAGAGCCTAGAGCAGAGTCAATGATCAACAAATACCTAGAACCATAGAACAAAGGATCCTTAGATTTTTCTGTAATGCACCAGGTACTAAATATTTTAGGTTTTGCAGGCTACCTGGTCTCTGTTGAAATCATCCAACCCTGCTGTTGGGGTGTGAAAGCTGCCAAAGACAAAACCAAAAAAGTGGATATGACTTGCAGTCCAATAAAACTTTATTTACATAAACAGTAGTCCAGATCTTGCCTATGGGCTATAGTTGAATGACATCTGCCATGTAATTTTAGTAAACTTTTAACACTTTAATTTACCATGTATTTTTCTCCTTATACTGCATATCTATTGTCAAGCCTTTATAATATCCCCCATTTTTATGAATCTCAGTTGCTGTCTATACTAGCAAGAATTTATGGACAACAGTCTTTCTGCTAGTGAGAGGAATAAGGAAGGATGGATAATTTCAGCTCAGCTTAAATACATATTAGTACTCACATAAATAACAAGCTTTTGTATTAGCTCTAAGTTACTTTAGACTATTAAATTCCCATTAATAAACAGCATATTTTCAGAAATTCTCTGATACCTACTTTCTCAAGACACTACCAGGACAATTTAATGGTACTAATGGTTTTAAAGAAGTGAGTTGTCCTGTTGTCTCCACTGGTTTGCCACTTGTTTTTTAAAAATCTTTCTGACCCTAACCCTGAGCAGGTAATATTCTATCATTGTTATTATTTGACCTGTTCTTAAAAGCATTAAATGACTAAAAATATCTTTGTAGCTATGTTTGCAAGATGGTATTTTTTGTACTGTGAGGGGTACTGAGATTCCTAAGTTCATAACATTGTGTACATCTAGATATGTGCATCCAGAGCTTCATTTATGTAATCATTATATTGAAAAGGTATGGGCAGCTTTCCCCCTCCTTGGGAAAGATCATAATCTTAACTTTATTGGAAAGTCCTGAGGAGAATGTATTAGAATTCTTGCTTACAAAGTTATCTAAGAAACAGGTAGTTTTAGCTTCAGGCATTTCTGGGTTCAGAAGCACAAACAGAGTCATTAGAGGTGACTTGCTTACCTCCCTTTTCAGCCCTGCTTTGCTTCGTGTTGGCTCCATCTTCAGCCAGGACCTACCCTTCGGGTGGCAAGATGGTTACCAGAAGCTCTCCATTTGTATTCTGGCCTCTACACAAGCCCTTCCAAGAAAACACTTGTTCCTTATAGTTCCAACAGAAGTCCTATGCTGGAATCTTATTTCCTCTGATTGTTCTGGCTCAGTTTGTTCATCTATGAACCAGCCGCTGTGACCACAAGGTATGAGGCTATGATTGGCCAGGCTTGCTTCTTTGCCCATCTCCAGAGCTAAAGATAGGCTCGTCTTCACTCAAATCATATGGATTAAATGGGGGAAGTGATTTGCATGATAAATCAAGGTATAATTGCTGGAAGAAGAATATTTTTTTTTAAAGATTTTTTTTAATTTTTATTTATTTATGATAGTCACAGAGAGAGAGAGAGAGAGAGGCAGAGACACAGGCAGAGGGAAAAGCAGGCTCCATGCACCAGGAGCCCGACGTGGGATTCGATCCCGGGTCTCCAGGATCGCGCCCTGGGCCAAAGGCAGGCGCCAAACCGCCGCGCCACCCAGGGATCCCTGGAAGAAGAATATAGAAGGTTTTTCTCAATGTAGGATTGCAAAAATTATTCCCTATATTTTCCCCAAATACTACTGTTACTGAAATTGTTTCACTATTTAGCCCTTTAATATATCTGGATTTAACATGTCATTTAGAACTCAATTTTCTATGGTTAGATTTAGAACTCAATTTAGATTTGATTTAGAACTCCATTTTCCCCAGTTAGATTGTGTGTTCCTCGTTTAATGCAATCCCTATCAAAATACCATGGACTTTCTTCAGAGAGTTAGAACAAATTATTTTAAGATTTGTGTGGAATCAGAAAAGACCCCGAATAGCCAGGGGAATTTTAAAAAAGAAAACCATAGCTGGGGGCATCACAATGCCAGATTTCAGGTTGTACTACAAAGCTGTGGTCATCAAGACAGTGTGGTACTGGCACAAAAACAGACACATAGATCAATGGAACAGAATAGAGAACCCAGAAGTGGACCCTGAAATGTATGGTCATCTAATATTCGATAAAGGAGGAAAGACTATCCATTGGAAGAAAGACAGTCTCTTCAATAAATGGTGCTGGGAAAATTGGACATCCACATGCAGAAGAATGAAACTGGACCACTCTCTTTCACCATACACAAAGATAAACTCAAAATGGATGAGAGATCTAAATGTGAGACAAGAGTCCATCAAAATCATAGAAGAGAACACAGGCAACACCCTCTTTGAACTCGGCCACAGTAACTTCTTGCAGGATACATCCACAAAGGCAAAAGAAACAAAAGCAAAAATGAACTATTGGGACTTCATCAAGATAAGAAGCTTTTGCACAGCAAAGGATACAGTCAACAAAACTAAAAGACAACCTACAGAATGGGAGAAGATATTTGCAAATGACATATCAGATAAAGGGCTAGTTTCCAAAATCTATAAAGAACTTATTAAACTCAACACCAAAGAAACAAACAATCCAATCATGAAATGGGCAAAAGACATGAAGAGAAATCTCACAGAGGAAGACATGGACATGGCCAACATGCACATGAGAAAATGCTCTGCATCACTTGCCATCAGGGAAATACAAATCAAAACCACAATGAGATACCACCTCACACCAGTGAGAATGGGGAAAATTAACAAGGCAGGAAACAACAAATGTTGGAGAGGATGCGGAGAAAAGGGAACCCTCTTACACTGTTGGTGGGAATGTGAACTGGTGCAGCCACTCTGGAAAACTGTGTGGAGGTTCCTCAAAGAGTTAAAAATAGACCTGCCCTACGACCCAGCAATTGCACTGTTGGGGATTTACCCCAAAGATTCAGATGCAATGAAACGCCGGGACACCTGCACCCCGATGTTTCTATCCGCAATGGCCACAATAGCCAAACTGTGGAAGGAGCCTCTGTGTCCATCGAAAGATGAATGGATAAAGAAGATGTGGTTTATGTATACAATGGAATATTACTCAGCAATTAGAAACGACAAATACCCACCATTTGCTTCAACGTGGATGGAACTGGAGGGTATTATGCTGAGTGAAATAAGTCAATCGGAGAAGGACAAACAGTGTATGTTCTCATTCATTTGGGGAATATGAATAATAGTGAAAGGGAATATAAAGGAAGGGAAAAGAAATGTTGGGAAATATCAGGAAGGGAGACAGAACATAAAGACTCCTAACTCGGGGAAACGAACTAGGGGTGGTGGAAGGGGAGGAGGGCGGGTGTTGGAGGGGAATGGGTGACGGGCACTGAGGTGGACACTTGACGGGATGAGCACTGGGTGTTTTTCCGTATGTTGGTAAATTGAACACCAATAAAAATTAATTAAAAAAAAAAAAAGATTGTGTGTTCCTTTAGAGCAACCCTTTTAAATCCTCCTCCATCTGCCATTCTGATATACAGTAGGGGTTCAATAAATATTTAGGCTCAAAGAATTTTAGAATTGGAAGGAATCCGTTATTTCCCCGGTAAATATTATTTTAAGCCTAATAGCCTTATTTTACAGATGAGGAAGCCAAGTCTTTGAAGGACACTCAACTTGCTCAAGGACTAGGTCTCATTAATGCAAATGTTGGAACTCAAACCCATTTTTCTAGTTTTTGTGACAATAGGACTAAAGCCTGGTTCTTGAATTGAGTAAAGAACCAAATAATGCATTATTTTCTAAGGCCCAAGATGCTTTTGGTAACAAACCAATAATAATAAAAACTCCTCTGTTTTCTAAGTTTGGATTACTAGAGACCTATTTTTATCATGGACTGAAACTCAGCAAATCAGTTGGTCAATTATAGATGGGAAGTCTACGACCCAAATGACAGATGAGTTGAGTACAGTTGTCTAAGCATGACCCAAGGAGGATCTTTGCAGATGGAGAAGCAAGGGAGGATCTGAGAAATGCCCAAAGGGAGAAAGGGATAAGAATGGGAAGCTGTGTTCTCAGGAAGGTTTAGAGGATCTTTGTGCTCTCTGCTACATGGCTGATGGTGTAGGACTCTGTCCTCTTGTGGTAGTGGAGTCACAAGAAAGGTACACACCTTTCGCTGGCCCTACCACTGTACTGTAAAACCTTGAGGGGCTTGAAGTGGGGATATGGTGACATGGCACGCCCCCCAACACATCTGAAGGGACTGCAGCCTGACTAGGTGTTCTGAACACATCATACAGATCAGGGTTTGGCAATGTCCTTGAGAATGGAGCATATACCAACGTTGGCAGAACAGTTAGAGGGAAGGAGGCCCAGCTATTGCATATATACATGTGTGTGTGTGTTTGTGTGTATAATTGTGACCATGAGCCTGAATTTTTTCTTTACAGATTTATTTTTCCCCCCGTTAGAGATTGGTAGAGGACTGATAGAATGAGAAATGTGAGAGGTGTGGGAATGGAAATTCATCTTTGAGGAATGTATCTTTGGCTGTGGGCCTGTTGTATTTTAGAAAATGGTGTACATTCAATAACAGAAAACAGTTCAAGATAATAGTTGAGGTAATTCAGTTTCAATTTTCAGAATACATTTACTATATAAAAAGATTACAGGAGAGAATATAAGGTCCAGACTAATGGAATAGCCTTTCCAGTGCTAGGAGGGTGTGCAAGGCTCAGAGACACAGGCAGGCAGGGAGGAAACTAACAGTGGTTTTGTTCTTAAGTCCTGGGTTGCGAAAGTCGTATACCTGTGTGTGTACTTGTACAGTGGGATGAAGTCAAGTTGGTCAAGGATATGGGGAGAAAGGAACCCTTCCACTGTTGGTAGAAATGTAAATTGATGCAGCCACTGTGGGAAAGTAGTATAGAGGTTCCTCAAAAAATTAAAAGAATTATGGTATGATCTGATAATTCCACTACTGGGTATTTACCCAAAGAAAATGAACTTAATTTCAAAAGATATATGTACCCCGTGTTTATCACAACATTATTTAGAATAGCCAAGATCTGGAAGTAACCCAAATAATCATCAATAGATAAAGACATGGTGTGTGTGTATATATAAAATGGAACATTACTCAACAATAAAAAAAAAAAAGGTAGTCTTGCTGTTTGTAACATGAGTGGACTCTAGAAAACATAATGCCAAGTAAAATAAGAGAAAGACAAATACCATATAATTTCACTTATATGCAGAATTTAAGAAACAAAACAAAGACAAAGACTAGAATAGAGGAGAAACTAGTTGTTGGTGGGGAGCGTAAGTGGAGGGAAGGGCGAGGTTGATAAAGGAAATCAAGAGTACACCTGATGAGCACCAAGTAGTGTGTAGAATTGTTGAATCATTATACACCTTAAACTAACATAACACTGTGCTAATTATATCTAAATTAAAAAATGAGTCCGGAGAGGGCTGCCGGGAGAGTCAGAAATTTAAAAAAAAAAAAAAAAAAAAAAAAAAGATCTTGGAAAAAAACCAACCTGTGATTTAAGAATAATTATCTTTATTCTACATGAGAAGAAATAAAGCCAAGCAAAATACATTTAGAGAGACTATCTAAATATCTAGAGTAGTTCATTTCTTTGATTCTGAATAATGTAAGGTCTTTTTATTAATATAACCATTGAATGAATTATATTTAGATTACTAGACATGGTTGCAGTTTTGCAGGCTTATTTTTGAAAAAAATTTTTATTGAAGTATAATTGACATGCAATGTTATATTAGTTTCACGTGTACAACATAGTGATTCAATAATTCTGTACATTACTCAATGTTCACCATGATAAGTGTAGTCACCATACAATGTTATTACAATATTACTGACTTGTACTCCCTATGTTATATAGTCTTTATCTCCATGACTTATTTTATGACTGGAATTTTGTACCTCTTAATCCTCTTTATTTATTTCTCCCATCCCCCCCCACCTCTCCTCTGACAGCTACCAGTTTGTCCTCTGAATTTAAGAGATTGTTTTGGTTTATTCATTTAATTTTTTTAGACTTAACATATAAGTGAGATCGTGGTATTTGCCTTTCCCTGACTTACTTCAGTTAGCATAATATCCTCTAGGTTCATCCATATTGTTGCAAATGGCAAGATCACATTTCATTTTTTTTTTTTTTTTATGGCTGAGTAATAGTCTATATATTCACCACATTTTCTTTATCCATCTGTGGATAGACACTTGAGTTCCTTCCATATCTTGGCTATTGTAAATGCTGTGATAACCATAGGGGAGCATGTATCTTTTCAGGTTAGCATGTTTGTGTTCTTTGAGTAAATACCCAGTAGTGGAATTCCTGGGTAATATGATATTTCTATGTTTAGTTTTTTGAGGAACCTCCATACTGTTTTTCAATGGTTGTGCCAATTTATATTCCCCCCAACAGTGCATGAGGGTTCCCTGTTCTCCATATTCTCACTAACATCTATTATTTCCTGTCTTTTTTATACTAGCCATCCTGATTAGTGTGAGGTGATTTCATTGTGGTTTTGATTTGCATTTCTTACAGGCTTAGTTTGAATAGAATAATTAAGGATTGGGAGACTTTTGGGTATCATTGATAGTATTTAAGTATCACCAGTAATTCTGAAGTTTGAAGACTCTGTTAATGTGGCTGTATATTATCAGATTACTGGTGGGACTGGGTGGTTTCCAACTAGTATTGCTGACTTGAAAGGAAGGCTTGTCCCAAAAGACCAGCATTTAGCTGTTGAGCTTGGTAATTCTTTATTGTGTTGTTATAATCAGTTATGTTTTCCACCAGAGAAGAATACTTTAAAACACTCTAACTTCCTAACAGATATTTAAAACACTACCTCAGGGCAGCCCAGGTGGCTCAGCAGTTTAGCGCCACCTTCAGCTCAGGGTGTGATCCTGGGGACCTGGGATGGAGTCCTGCTTCGGGCTCCCTGCATGGAGCCTGCTTCTCCCTCTGCCTGTGTCTCTGCCTGTGTCTCTGCCTCTATCTCTCTCCCTGTGTCTCTCGTGAATAAATAAATAAAATCTTAAAAGAAAACAAAAAAGAAACCACTACCTCAGATAACCTGCAGTAGAGAAAGAAGACCATAAAAGCTTTCTGACCTGTAAGAAGTCAATAAAATATTAGATGACTATAGACAACATTGAAGAAACAGATTTTAGTTATGTGGGTAAAATAAAATATGGAACGTATCTTTAAAAAACACTTAAAAGTTGGCATTTATTGTAAGTGTAGGGTTTTGAGAGTGATAACTAATAATTGATGAAATTTTTAATATTAAAGAATTTTTATAACCTTGCTTTGAACTATAAGGTGAAGTCTTCAGTGAAAAATCTTAAAATTTTAACAATTCTTAGGGAACCAAGGGTTCTTGTTAGCATTTTTATATTAGAAATATATATAAGAGAAGACTATAAGGAGGGATTTAAAAACACTTTGACAAAACAGAGTGGTTCAGTAATGTAAGAAAAAAAAATCAAGGGGAGAAACTAGGAAAGGTGGAAGTTGGATTGTATTTAGAGGAATACACAGAAAGGCCACAGTATTTTATAGGAGCAGGAAAGCCAACCCCAAAGAAAGAATTTAAATTGATAAAAGGCAAAAAGGCAGTTTTTCCACTCTGATTCCAAAGGGCAGCATTTCCCTCAATCCTCTGTGGTAACATCAAAACCCATTGGATGTATAAGTTACTCTTCTGTTCTCCTTCCCTTCCTTCTTTGAAAATGTCAGTTGTTACATAAACTGTGGAGGTTTTATTTGTGTACACAACATGTGCCTGGAATCTATCCCAGGTGGATCTGATTTAATAATTTTGGAGGCAGGCAGGATCCAGAGATTTTCCTTTCATTTTTAAACATTGCCTATGGTCAGGAACCACTAGAGTGAGCTCACAACTCAGTATCATATCTAACTAGTACTTGGAGAGGATTTCAAATCAGTTATTAAGGCCAGTCTTTGACATGTTCTATCATTACAACACATTTTCTGAGTGTTTGCACTGTGTTTGGCACTATGCCAGGCATTAGGGCTTTGACTGAACCGAGAGTTTCTAGTCCATTTAGCAGAGAGAGGTGAGGTGGTCTGGATAAACTCCTAAACAAACAGAGTTCAATGTTCCACATATTGTAGAAAGGATACAGATAAGGTTGTTAGAGCCTTGAGGTATACCCACTATTCTCCAGAGTAGGGATTTTGATGCCGTGTAATCTTGCAACAGACTCCTGCATTCCTGATGCATGTGCTTTTAGAAAACATTTATTTTTGGATTTAAGGGAAATTAAAATTTTGGTAATTTGATGCCATCTTTTGAGATAATAGAGATGTTTGTATGTTGCGAAGTAAGAATCATGGGTGCAATATCGGTTAGAATTATGTTCTCTCCCATGGATAGCAGCTTAACCAAGTCAGGTTATTTCTGTCAACAGAAGTGGAAGTAAATAGTCTAGGGGTTGCTAATCTGGTGGCCATCATATTCCATGATCCAGCCTTCTATCTTGTTGCTTCATCTGCAAAAACATGGCTTATACCTCATTTTACCAAAATGGCTACTTGAGCACAATCCATTTTGCCCTTGTTTCAGATGGTGGGAAGAAAGAAGGCGAAGAATGTCCTCTTCCTTCAAGGAAACAAACTAGAGTTTCATCCCAGTTTTGCTTCTCATGTTTCAGTAGTTTATCACATGGTCATACTTAACTACAAGGGAGACAGGAAAATGCAGCATTTCACCCAGAGGGCCATGCACCCAGTTCTCTTACTAAGGAAGGAGAGAGGACTTTATATAGCAGAACCCCTGACAGTCTCTGCCAGAGGGTCAGATTCCCTACATCCCAGAGAAACCAAGGACTTTGGGAACTTTATTCCTTAGGTGATTGTTGACCATATAAGTCCTCTTACCATGTATATCAGCTTAGCTGCACTCACATTTGGATTAGAAAAGGGAATTTTTCAGCTGATCCTACTAATATTTTACTGTAGAAGGGATATTTGAACTGTATATGCAACATTTTTGTAAATCAAAGCTTTATGTCTTTGATAAGGCAAGTTGCTTCTAGATTATAGGATGTGAAAAAAATTCTCAGAAAAAATGGCATTAATAAAAGTCTTTTTCCCTTGCTGCTGTCCCAAGATAATTGTTTCTTACCAGTAACAGTTGTGTATCTAGTCTTCGTATGTTGTTACAAAATGACCACTGAGGGTACTGTCTCAAGGAGCAAAAAGCTTCTGGTCTTGGAGCTGAAAGACCAACATTTGAGTTCTGATTCAGCTACTTAGTCACCTAATCTTAGAAGAATCATTGATGGCCTACTTCCCCATTGATAAAAGCACCGCAATATTTTATTTCAGGATTATTGTTATGAGTTAGACTAACGTTTGTTTTGCATCTTTAAATTTTGTCATTTGCCAGAGATAAACATCAGGCCCAGGACCTTTGACAGTCCTTCTGTTCAGTGGATCTTGGCTCCAGTGTTCTTATCTCATAAGAATACCTTTTTGGCTCATGAAATGTGTTGATTACAGTATTCCTTATTATAGTAACATGATCTATTTCATTTGAGGGTGATTTGGAAAACACTTGACATTTCACCTTTACTCAAGGTTTTTCTTGTTTTTTTTGAAGTGACCCTTGGTTTATGAGGTTGGCTTAATGTCAAGGTCAAATTCTTGAGTCAGAACTGCCAAAGAGTGTAACCTTAAGAGTACTGTAGAGATAACCACTTATTCTAGTGCCCCGAGTTCCTGAAACATATTCTTTGGTGGAATAACATGGGAGGAATGGGGCATCCTTTGGGTCTCATAGTCTTGTGTCTTGTGTTGCTGGCTGCTTTTAGAAGTCAGGAAGGGGATACTCACTGTCGGCTTCCTTAATGTTTCTGGATTCCTTGTTATTGTTTTTGTTGTTTGTTTTAAGACCAGGTTTGGGTGATATCTCAGGCTCAGAATTTGGAGCTGGCTGTGCTGGGTCCTGGGAAAGTGGACACATGCAGTGCTTTCCGGGCACAGAGGGTCACCCATCCCCGAGTCTGGGCTTTACTCTTGGCTGAAAGAACTAGCGACCACATTGTTCTCTCTTCTTAAATTCCTATTTTGGTTAAGGGTAGGTAAACATCGACGACAGAGATGTCGGGCTAGTTGCTTTCTTTTCATTCTTAGAAAGTTCTTCTACACCTCTAAGAATATAAAGATACTGTTGTTATTATTGTAATTATTGTAATTATTATGTCCTCTGGGGCTCCTGTGTTTACTGTGTTTTTGTTTTGCTTTGTTTTTTACATTGAACATTTAGACCAAATTGGACTTCATTTGGAAGTAAGTTGGAAGCTGGACTACAACTTGATTTGTTTTCTCCATTTGGTTAGTCACCACTCAGTCCCGTTTGCTGAATATTCCACATGTTCCCACTCTTTCAGATGCTATATTAACCACAGGTGAAACGGGCTGTTGCTGATTAAAAATATGTTTTGAAGACTTCGCATATTCAACATGTTTTGCAGAAGACCACCTCCAATTCTCTTTTTTCTGTTTTTATTGATCTGTCTCATGTGCCATCAGCATACTGCTTTAATTTTGATAATTGTATGTTTTAATATTGTAGGATACTTCTCTACTGCTAGAGAAGTAAAGAGAGTAGAAAGGGAGGCAAAGTACAAATTTCATTACAAGCAAGTGACAGGGAAGTTGCAAACATCACCACTATTCACAAAACTAGCGTGGTATGGTTGCATTTGACAGAGAAAAAGCCTGGAAACTGTTCTCTAGTTGAGGAGCCATGACCAGCCAAATTCTCTTAAGGAGAATTTAAGGAAAGAATTTTAAGGAAAACACAAGGGTTCAGCATGCTCTTGTGGGCATTTTGCAGTTTGAGGAATCCTTGAAAGTCTGGTGAAGTCAAGTGTAACTTGCCTGCCATTGCTCTCAAAACATGCTAGCTGCCTCCCACATGACGTGGGATCTCACTTCTCCAGGGTTGGGGGTGTGCCCTGTGTGTATCTATGTGTTAAGCCTTCAGGGAAGACTGGTTAGCAGTGGCTCTGCTTTTTTGACCCCAGTCTTAGTATTTCGATCTCTGAATGCTTAAGAAAAGGCTTCAAGTGGAGGAGAGCTTGTACAATCTTGCTGCCTTTGTATTGGGAGTGCCAAAATTTCCTGTACTTTTCATAAATGCCACTCCTGGCCAAGGTAATTTGTGTCAATCACCAGGGTCTTTTCACTGATCTCCCCAACCTTAGCTTTAGTTTCCTCACCCACACCCCCTTGTCATTTTTTGCTGCTTTTTGGATTTCTTTGGTTATTTTCATGTAGAGCATATTTGTAAGCCTGTTCTTACTTGGCCACCTTACTTTGCAGTCTTTATTCTTATTTTGGCATAATTTCATGTAATTTCCATGTTTTTATTTTTTCCATCTTTGAGATGTAATTAACATGTGACATTGGTTATAATAAGTTCTGCAACGTGACTTGATATTCATGGATATGGGAAATGATTACCACAGGTAACCTATCCGTGCCCTCACAGAATTACAATTTTTTCATGGTGAGAACATCTAACACTTTTCAATGTATAATACAGCATTGTTAGACCTTTTTTGTTTTTTTTTTTTTTTAGATTTATTTTAAAACATAAAACACCCAAGAGGGGGTGGGACAGAGGGAAAAGGACAGAATCTCAAGCACGCTCCGCACCAAGCATGGCGCCTGATATAGGGCCCAATCCCATGACCCCTGAACATGACCTGAGCCCAAACTAAGAGTCTGACGCTTCATTGACTGAGCCACCCAAGTGCCCCAGAACATGTTTTTAAGAAGGCATGCTGGCATGTCAAAACTTACAGAGACATTCTTATATTTCAGGTTGAGAAGTTGAAAGGTAATTTCAAAAGTACTAAGAATGTGCCTTAGGAGGACAGCTGAAAAATCTGTAACAAAGTTAATTTTCCTTTGTCTCTGGGCCTGATACCTGGGGGTACCAATGTTTACATCATAGTGAACCCCAGACCAGTGGTAAGGAAGTGTTACAAACTAGCAGTTTCCCATGTAACTTGCACACAGTTGGGGAAGGATTGAAAATTGAATCATGGTTCATATATTAACCACTCGAATCCTTTTTATTAAGATACAATTGATAAAATAAAAAGAGATACAATTGATATATAACATACTGGTTTCAGAGGTGCAACATAATTTTCTTACACCATATACAAAAATAAACTCAAAATGGACCAAAGACCTAAGTAAGACCTGAAACCATAAAACTCCTTGAAGACAGTAGTGTCTCTGACATTGGCCATAGAGACGTTTTTCCCAATCAGTCTCTGGAGGCAGGGAAAATAATAGCAAAAATTAAGAGTTGTGACTATATCAAAATAAAATTTCTGCACAACAAACAGTCAACAAAACTAAAAGGCAGCCTACTGAATGAGAGGATATTTGCAAAGGACCTCTCTGACAGAGGATTAGTATTTAAAATACATAAAGAACTGACACAACTTAGTACCCAAAAAACAAATAATCCAACTAAAATATGGGCAGAAGATATGAACAAACATTTCTCCAGTGAAGACCTACAGATGGTCAACAGACACATGAAAAGATGTTCAACATCACTGATCATTAGGGAAGTCCAAATTGAAACTACAATGAGAGATCACTTCACACCTGTCAGGATGGCTAAAACCAACAACACAAGAAGCAACAAGTGTCAGCAAAGATATGGAGAAAAAAGAACCCTCTTGCACTATTGGTGGGAATGCAATCTGGTGCAGCCACTGTGGAAAACAGTATGGAGGTTCCTCAAAAGAATACGAATAGAACTACCCTCTGGTCCAGGAATCACACTATTGGGTATTTACTAATTTGTGTGCCCCTATGTTTGTTACAGCATCATTTATAATAGCCAAGGTATGAAAACAACCCAAATATCTGTGGATAAAAGAATGGATAAAGATAAGGCATATATGTACAATGGAATATTACTCAGCTATAAAAAAGCATGAAATCGTGCTACGTCCAGTGACATGGATAGAGCTAGAGATTATAATGCGAAATAAGTCAAAGATACCATATGATCTCACTCACGTGTGGAATTTAAGAAACAAAGCAAGCAAGCAAAGGCAGGGAGAAAACCCCAAGAAATGGGCTCTTAAATGTAGAAAACAAACTGATGGTCACCAGAGACGAGGGCTGGGTGGTGGGTGGTGGAAACTGGGGATAGGGATTAAAGAGTACACTTACCACAATGAAAGAAAGATCCCAGAAAAAGAAGAAATTTTGTTGAGATGGATATATCCAGTGGTCAATATATGAGAGAGTGAAATACTGGCACATAACGAGGGATCAGAATTTCACAGGAGTATTGACAGCAGATTTCTTCTTGGCCAGTCTGCCCCATCTGTGTAAGTTACTGCCTTGGAAGTACTGTGTGTTCAGAGAAGAACTACTGCTGGAGCAAACCTATCCTTTATTTTGTACCTGATGCTCAAATTATAATTGGAGTTGTGTGCTCCTTCATGACTGTAGTTTGGTAACACCACTGAATTTCCTGTTTTCAGACAACCCTGCCACTTTGAGTTGAGATTAATGATGCCAGTTATTCACCTGAGGACTGTCTACCAGGCTGCTGTAGCTGAGGCTAGCTCTATAAAAACTCAAAGCTGGGAAATGATGCCATGCCCAGGCTGGCATTTCAGCACTTCATAGGTCATAGAATTAAAGAGTTATTAAAGGAACATCATGACCAACGAGTCAGATATCAATTGGAAGGAAGTTACTGTGTCTGCCAGAGTTTGGGAAAATAGCCAAGAGGACTGTATATACCCTTACAGCTTATGTCGTCATTGAGGGAATCAGACCCTATGTGTTCTGTTGATGAATGAATTTTAAAAATTCCTTTTCCAAGTAATAGTCTTGTGATTTAAAATCTAAACAGATCAAGTGTGTTATTACTTAAACCTTCTGATTACCCTAGTTGATGAAATAACTCTTTTGTTTCATGAGGTGCTTTGAATCACTTATCCCTATAAATTCACAAAAATGCCCATCTTATTATTCTGAATTAAAAATGTTCATAACATTTTAACGGTATAGAAGTATATATAGTAAAAAGCTCTCCTGTTACTTTTTCCATTAATTCATATTCTTATAAAAATGTCAGTTTATCACCTATTAACATATATCTGTGCTCATAAACATAGGTGTACATTTTAAAGAACATAAATTAGTCTATACCACCCATTATTCTGTAACTTCATTTTTAAAACTTAACTATTTTAGGCATCTTTCCTGATTAACTGATTATTAACTGAAGAATAAAGTTGCATGTATTTTCACTTCTGTCCTCTTAAGTCCTTCTAGAGGAGAATGAAGATAATTCTTTTAACATATATACATATATATGAAGATATACCCCAAATGTTGGTTCTTATCCTTTACCAGGCCCTTTTCATATTTTTTGACAGGTCATTGGAATGCTGGGTTTGTGAATTGAAGGGATATTTAATTATCTGGAAGTTGAACTAATTTTAATAATCCTAGTTTTATCCATCAGTGTTAATGTTTCTAAATATGTTAAGTTATAATTAATTAAAAAAATATTTAAACGTAGTATTTTGGATATCTGTTATATAATCAACTTTGCAGTAAGTGCGTAGAATTGTGACTTCATGGACACCTGGTGGCTCAGTTGATTAAGCATCTGCCTTTGGCTCAGGTCATGGTCTTAGGGTTCTGGGATCCAGCCTGACATCAGGCTCCTTGCTCAGCAGGGGGGAGCCTGCTTCTTCCTCTCCCTCTGCTCTTCCCCAACCTGCTTATGCTCTCTCCCTCTCAGATAAATGAATTTTTTTTTAAATGTGGCTTATGTTTGCATTTAGTTATTGATCAAGTTCAAATGAGATTTGGTTTCACACTATCTTTTTAAAATATGCCATCAAAAATTTAAAGTTTAGAATTTTCCTGTGCTCATAGATTACTGTTTTATTATCTGAATCATCTGGGATAAGGCCAGCCAGAATTCTGGCAATCCAAATTTCTTTCGTGTTCTGAGCTTACGTGTCCACTAGAGGGTGCATTTTACTCTTTTTTTGACACAAGATTAAATGTTTAAATCTATAATTTTTTTTTTCCCCATGGAGCTGCCTGTGTTAACCATTAGAAAGTGAATTCCTAAAATTCTTAAACACAGAGACTAAGAGTCTATCATATAAAATACAACTCATTAATATAAAAGCATATAGTTTTTAAAGTAATGGCTTGGCACTGAATGCTTTAGGGGAACACGGGCAGGGGTCAGTGAGGGATGGTTCGGGAAGCTTCATGAGCAAGCTAAGACTTGATGTGGCATTGAAAGACCAGCTGAGGCTGAATAGGGTAGTATA
Source organism: Vulpes vulpes (assembly GCF_048418805.1). Lineage (NCBI taxonomy): Eukaryota > Metazoa > Chordata > Mammalia > Carnivora > Canidae > Vulpes > Vulpes vulpes. The sequence goes on from NC_132783.1 coordinate 119,921,662, forward strand.
GTGGTTCTCAAACATTTTGGTGTCAGGGTCTCTTTACTAAAAATGAAGGCCCCAAGGAGCTTTTGTTGATGTGGGTTATAGCTATCAATATTTAATAGATTAGCAAACAAAACAGACACCTTGAAAATATTTACTAATTCACTTGAAAATAAGCTATTGCCTATTTATGTGAATAACATTTTTTCAATGAAAAATATACTTTCTAGGGATCCCTGGGTGGTTCAGCGGTTTGGCGCCTGCCTTTGGCCCAGGGCGCTATCCTGGGATGGAGTCCCACGTCAGGCTCCCGGCATGGAGCCTGCTTCTCCCTCCTCCTGTGTCTCTGCCTCTCTCTCTCTCTCTCTCTCTCTCTCTCTCTCTCTCTATGTCTATCATAAATAAATAAATCCTTAAAATAAAATTATTTAAAATATATATATATACTTTCTAAAACAAACAAAAGTTAGTGTGAAGACTGGCATTGTTTTATATTTGTAAAAATATCTCTTTGATGTCTAGCTTAATAGAAGACAGGTAGATTCTCATATCTGCTTCTGCATTTATGTTCTGCTGTGTTTTGCTTTGGGTAAAGTATGTAAAGAAAATTCAACCCCTTGCAGAAATGAAGTTGGAAAAGGTAGGATTATTTTGATAGCCTTTTCTAATAACTGAGGATTATTCCATGGCTCTACACTAACTTTCAAGTGGCCCTTTCCTAAAGGTTAGTTACAGTGTGGAATCTGAAACCATATCTGGAAACTTAGTCTGTTTTGTTAAAAATCCATAGGTCTGTCTTGGGCTTTGAAAGGATCTTTACTCATGCATGGTTTTGTAACAACTATTGATCTTGGAAAATATTGGCTCATTTAGTTATGTTAATCTTCCAAATGTTGACACAATATAAGAAAAATTGTATTTGTTGATATCACTATTAGTCTTTTCAGAAAGGTCTTTTCATAAGGTTCATGATGGCAAGTACAGGTTTTCCAAAAATTTATTTTCATTTGAAAATTTAGATTTTGTCACTTGTAACAAATGCTTAGTTTTTCTTGAGTTGACTGGCTCATGTCATTTATTTTTGAGAAAATATTTATAAAATACCCAAGTTTGTATAATAGTAGTTTGCCTGTTAGTCATTCTTTCAGGTCACAGTAGTGTTCTGTGAAAAAAGGTGCTAGGTCAGTTGATACATACTTTTCCTTGAGACATTCCTCATGCTTTGGTGTACAGCAAAAATGCTGCATGTGTATTTCTCATTTTATCATACAGAATAATAAAGTAATAAAATAAGTAATAAATACGTAATAAAAACATGCATGACACTAATAAAAAGAAATAATCATGAGTGGGTAAAAGATCCTTTCAAAGTCTAAGACAGACTAATGAATTTAACAAAATCAATAATGTTTACTGTTTCTTCAAGGCCATTCTTAAGTGAAACTGACCTCTTACCAGTACATGGCAGTGAGAAACACAATGGCTGTTAGAGTTTGATGTTCTTGCCTTGATTTGTGCCAAGGGGCAGGGAGTTTTATTCACTTGTGCTTCTGCATCATCCATGCAAATGTCAACACAGTGTAAGAAGTTAAGTATGGTCCTGGTACTGATGTAAAAATAGTTTTGACCTTGCATGTCCTTTAGAAGGGTCCTGTGGGAGCCCCCAGGAGTCCAGAGCCTGCACACTGAAAATGGCTGAGCTGGTGAAAGAGTAGAACTGGGTGTTTGCCACTGCAAATAAGGACTGTGTCTGATGAAAGTGGGAGAGCAGGCATGAGCTGAGCAGGGACCCAGAGAGTGAACTACAGTTGTGGGGTCTTGTGGGGAAGAGAAGGAAATCAGAGTACAAGAGAATGTGTCTTAAAGGCGGGGCAGACATAGAGGTACTGAGACTCTTGAAGCAATTTTCCTGGTGGAAGGGCATACATCTTTAATCGAACACCCACCCCCCTTCCCACACCACCCTGTTTCTATTCTGCCTATCTTTTCATCTATTTTAGGACTCCCAAGGCAACACAGACCCTGCTTTCTTCTTTGTAGGCCTTCAAATATAAACCTCAGGGTCTTGGCTTCCAATACCAAGCTAAGGATTGGACCTTCTACTGTAGACAGTGAGGATCCCTTGCTTACTCTCGTCCTCCCTTCCTGAGGATGGCACTGGACAGTGATACTTACTGAAGGTGTCCTGGGTGGTAAATGTTAAGGTTACAACATTGAACAAGATGGTGCCAGTACTTGCCTTCATGGAGCCATAGGTCTAGTAAGGGATAGAATCAAATGTCAGTGTTCTGGGAGCCCACAATGGGAACCTCTAATCCCAGAGAAGGAACAGGGTCATAGGTGAGGGCAGACTTTCTGGGGGTAACTAAGGCTGTGTAGGCTGAAGCTTCAAGAATGAGAAGGAGTTAGTCAAGCAAAGGCAGGGGGTTAATAATGGAACAGAAGGAGGAAGAGGAGTGGGTTTCCAGAGTGTAAGGAAACCATGCAAAGGCACGGTGTAAGATGCAGCACAGTGGGTATTTGGTGGGGCTGGAGTGCAGAGTCCTAAGGGTCTGGAGTATTCTGTGACAGCAGCCTGTGCTGTGACAGAGAACTGGAAGGGGCCCTGTCAGCTTTGTACAAGAGCTTGGTGTTGACTGAGGTGATATAAACGACCTGGAAATGTTGTAGGAAGCAGAATGGAAAGGACTAGGGGTGCGCAGAAGAATGTGAGAGGATAAGAGAGTGGGACCTTAGTGGGCTAGACAGGGTAGCAGCACTGGGTACTGGGATTGAGAGAAACTGGTTTCTGGAAGTAGTTTAATAGTTAGGAAGACAGAAATTACTGACTGGATGAGTGGGTGAAGGAAGATGCAGAGTCAAGGACCTCAGGTTGCTGACATTTTTTTCACTGAACTGAAGAACCCACAGGAGTGACAAGTTCAGAAGAGCGGAAGATACATTTGGTTTGGGAGATGTTGCCTTTAATGTGTCTGTGGGGTACCCAGGTAGAAATGTTCACTAGGCAGCTGCTTTACACAGCTCTGGAGCTGTGGGGAGGTGGGGAGGGTGAGGGGAAAGGCGAGAGAGGGACAGGATGCTGATGCTAAGTGATAGTGTTGGCTGGGTTATTCTGGTGGCCAAATTACTTAAACCTTCTGAATGTCTCTTTCATCTCTTGTCAAGTAGAAACAGTATTTTCCTTGCCTACCTCACCAAGCGGTAATGTCACTCAAAGCTAAATTAAGAAAATATAGCAAAAGCACTTAACTGCAAAGGACAGGGTGCACTTGAGTAATTATTGCCCAGGAATTAATAGGGACAATGCTGGCCACTTGAGAGCACGGAAGAGGCAAAGGTGCTAGCGAGGGAGTGAGGGCCTGGACGAGGGTAGCAGAGAGGCAGAGAGCAGGGGCCCAGGGAAGACTTGGTGATACCACACAGGGAAGGGAGGGGTCCTGACATTATTTCCCAGTTCAGCTGGCAGGGAGGTGATCATTTCCTCAGGAGAAGTAGGAACGTCAAGAGAAGGAGCTGCTTTGTTGGGAAGGCAACATCTTAAGAAAAAAACTTGGGGCACCTAGGTGACTCAATGGTTGAGAGTCTACCTTTGGCTTAGGTCGTAATCCGGGGTACTGGGATCGAGTCCTGCATCAGGCTCCCTGCAAGGAGCCTGCTTCTCTCTCTGCCTATGTCTTTGTGTCCCTCCTATGAATGAATAAATAAAATCTTAAAAAACAAAATTTAGTTACCTTGTGTTTGTGGTGGTTTTGAGACATCTTGGGTGCCTGTGTCCATGGCATAGACGGGAAATGCCCTTCAGGGCATGTGTCTTTGTCCTCTTTCAGTTCACTTTTTGTTTTCTGTAGCACAGAAAACAAAGCTGTACAAATAGCTGCCTCAGAAATGTTGACTGGCCAGCAGCACAGCATTAACTTTAGAAAATGGAGTTGGAATGCCTTTAGGAGGGTCATGCGCACTTCTCTTCGCCACAGGCCTCTTGGTTCCCCCTTACCCCTTTCTCCCAGTTGCTGCTTTGCAGATGGAGCTTTTCAGGCCTGCCCTGCAGGTAGGTGCATTTCTGGACACATGTGTACACTTGTGCCCAACTGCTTGGCCTAAGAGCACAGATGGTGAGGTGGGGAAAAGGGAGGATGGGGTCAGAATCAGAGCCAGTTAAGGGAGTACCAGAGGGAGCCCCTGTGGGGTGGAGGAATGATCACTGGGGTCAGATGAGAATGGATTTAAGCTTTCTCTCTCCCCTTGAGAGCTGCAGGATGTGGGGCAAATTGCCTAACTTACCTGAGATTTGGTTCCTCCCCAGTAAAGTGCACCTCCTTCAGGGTTGCTGTGGAACTGGGAAACACATAGCACCATGTCTGGCAGGTATGCCGCCAGCAAATGAGAACACATCATTGGGTGATTTGGATTGGAATGTGAGGTTGAGATTTTGAAATCATCTAGTAATTCAGGCGGGATTGTCAGGAGTTAGGAAGGCTCCTTGGTTTTTGTTTTTTTCTCTAATGCAAACTGTTCATATTTATTCAGCCCTCCTAGTGGAGGTTCCATTTACAAAATGTGTGGCCTGTACTTACTACATAGTGCTTATCCAACCCTTGGCTTTTATAAATCTTGACCAAATATCACTAGGATATTTCCAAGGGGCAAATCTAGGACAACATCCTAGAGCTCTTTCAGTGCAAGGGATTGATGGACACCATCCAGCGCCCTTAGTCTTTTGTTAAGCCTCTCAACCCATTTGGCTTTAGAAGTTCTATACTCTAGTCTAACCCCCACTCTACTCCATGGATTTTATCCCCCAAGGCTGTTCTTTTTTTTTTCTTCCCCCAAGGCTATTCTAAGAGGGAGGGCCTGGATGCCTGTTTTACTTTGTGTATGTGTGTGTTGGGGGGGGGGGGGCGGGGCAGGAGGGGATCAGACCATTTTGGTATTTTCCAAAAGTGCCCCAAGGGAGTATATTTTTCAAATAATTATTTCCCAAGAATAAATTACTGAAAAATGAAACTGCTAGTACCACTTTACATCTCCTGTTTCACTGAAGGAGTAAGATATGGAAGATTAAAAGAGGTTGGATTAGAGAGGGCTTCCCACTAAGAGAAAATCTCTTCTAAATAGCTCCTCCTAGGCATAGGTGGATGCTTTCCTACCTGTTCTGTTGAGTCTGTCTGGCTTGTCCTGAAGTCTACTCCTTCTATTAGATCTTTGTTAATGTGACCCTGGACCCTACTCAGGAGAGGCATGAGTTTCCAAAGTTTCTTTGTCTTGAGCAACTTGTAGCTTTGCCACTAGGAGTTACCTAGCCCTAACCCATTCTGTGTAACAGGTTCCACAGTGTAAGTTGCTGAATAATTCCTTGGGAAGGTTGAGAAAATGCAGGTTATAGGGCTCACACATAGGGATTTTGGTTTTGTGGGCCAAGTTCAGAGTCAGAATCTGATCCATATGGCTTTTGAATACATCCTTAGAAACCTTGTCTTAGACTGGTGGTTCTGAACCCAGGCTGCACATGGGAATCACCTGGAAGCTTTAAAAAAAATACCAGTGCCTGGATTCTATCCTGAAGATTGTGATTTAATTATCAAAGATAAGAGTAGGTCCACATAGACACCTGACACAGTAGTAGTTAATAATTCAGCATGAAGGACCCGGGTCAGTATATCTCAAGACAAGATCTTGGTGCTTTGTGCCTAAAATTGTCTTGTATCTTTTAAATTTTTTATTATGTTTCCTTCTATTTTGTAGGTCTTCATGTTTCACCATTAGGATTTTTGATTTATGAACTTTCTTCCATCACTTCTTAATTCACTGTCTCAGAGTCTGTTGGATATATCCGAGGATCTCCTACAGAGTGTCCTTCACCCTGCCACCCACCAGGGGGCAGGCACACTCAGTCAAATACTTGGGATGTTACTGTCCTGCATGTTGTAGCTGGCAGGGAAAAATATACTAAAGAATGGAAAGGCAAACCTATTTAAAGAGATCCTATTATGGCTTGAGTTCCTTAGCTGATGATGGATTTTTGTTGCTGCCCAAGGATTTTTTTCTAGAAAGGCCATAGTTGGGTGGTTGAGTCTAAAAGATGTGTCACCGTGGTTGAAGTCTTGCCCAACAGCTCAAGGAATGTTTAATGAATTGAGACAACTCATTAGAGCAATGAAAAGTAAGAAAATATCTGTGTGCTCACTGACAACCAAGGTGACAAGAGGGGCTTGTCAAGAGTGTCACACATGCCCTCCCTGTCTCAACCTCACCTCCTCCCCCACAAAATAGAAAAAGCCCTTCACAAATATCTTGAAATGCTTTTCCCCAGAGTAAAGTTATTTTTAGGTGGTGGTGTATTTGGTGATTTTAAATTAATACTGCGGCATCCTTTTTCTAAGATGCAGTTTGTTTCAAGGAGATGAGGGAATCAGGAAAACAGACCTCTAATTGAAGAGGTCTTAGAATCCTTAAAATGGGATCTGTGAACATTAGTTATCTAATTCTAAAAATTCATTAAATGGGGATAGTTTTCTTACCACTAAAGTGAAAGTTGCATCATTGGTATTTACATGGGCTGGGGGAAGAGAATGAACAAATGAACAACTTCTAGAAGAGGTTAGAACTATTTCTGATACCTGTAAGTTTTTATTGTAAAACCTGATTTTAAAAAAAAATTTAGATACGGTAATGAAAGAGGTGAGAATGACACCTGATATCTCCTTCACTGACTTTCTCTTATGTCGTTGTCTTGGGGTAGAGTCCCTGCGGTGTTAAGGGACCCTGAACATGGGAGCTTGCCCTGGGTATCAGGAATGCATCATTCTTCTAGTTCTGAGCTGTTCAGTTAATCAGGCTCTTGTCTCTTAGCCCCACATCTACCCTTCTAGATGGAGTGGCACTTCTCTCTGCCAGGTGCTCCACAGTAGCAGGAGGGACTTTTTCCTCCTTCCTGTAGCAGGAGGGATTTATTCCTCCTTCCTGTTTTCTTCCTGTTGACTCTATCACCCCAGCAGTGGCCCTTTCCCTTAGCAGCAGTAGTTGGTTTAACATGCTTCTAGAACTAGCTGTCATATACCCTATCAGAGGTCTTGTCCCCAGCTAGCAGGGCAGGGCCCCCTTTTCAGATGTCTGCACCCCAGCTTCCCGGGGCTCCTCCAGGCTGCTGAGGGACCAGCAGCAGCTCAGCAGAGCCCTTCCTTTTTTTTTTTTTTTTAATTAATTAATTTATTTATTATAGTCACAGAGAGAGAGAGGCAGAGACATAGGCAGAGGGAGAGAAGCAGGCTCCATGCACCGGGAGCCTGACGTGGGATTCGATCCCGGTTCTCCAGGATCGCGCCCTGGGCCAAAGGCAGGCGCCAAACCGCTGCGCCACCCAGGGATCCCAGAGCCCTTCCTCAGAGTGCTCCCCAGCTCCTCGGAGTTGCTCCAGGCTGCTGAGGGACCGGCAGCAGCTCAGTAGAGCCCTTCCTCAGAGTACTCCCAGCTCCCCGGAGCTGCTCCTCCAGGCTGCTGAGGACCAGCAATAGCTCAGCAGAGCCCTTCCTCAGAGTGCTCCCAGCTCCCCAGGGCTACTCCTCCAAGCTGCTGAGGGACCAGCAGCAGCTCAGCAGAGCCCTTCCTCAGATGCTCCCCAGCTCCCCAGAGCTGCTCCTCCAGGCTGCTGAGGGACCAGCAGCAGCTCAGCAGAGCCCTTCCTCAGAGTGCTCCCCAGGTCCCTACACCTAAGTCATCTGTCGCCCACGTGTCCTTGCCTTTTCAGTTCTCTGGTCCCTGCCTAACTCCCTCTTCATTGACATTCTCTGTCAGGATGAGTATGGTTTCTGTTTTTCTCCCCTCTCTCTCAACAAGGTTAAAGTTTTAACTAGTCCTGATTCTGTGTTTTAGTTTCAAGTTCTTCTCCAAACACCCATGTGATAACTTTCTAATTACACATATTCTTTTTTTTTTTAAGATTTTATTTATTTATTCATGAGAGACATAGAGAGAGAGAGGCAGAGAACAGGCAGAGGGAGAGAAGCAGGCTCCATGCAGGGAGCCTGATATGGGACTGGAACCCAGGTCTCCAGGATCAGGCTGGGCTGAAGGTGGCGCTAAACCATTGGGCCACCCGGGCTGCCCCTAATTACACATATTCTTGCTCTAGTCCCCTTCATTGATGGAAGCAAAACTGGAATTATCACCAGAAAGTGGAAATATCTACCGGTTAGGAGGACAAATTACAGTTTAATAAGAATTCACTGGACAGAAGCTGGATGTTCAATTTCTAATAAGTCACAGTGTGAATATTGGAAAAGGAAATTTAAATGGATCACTTTCCTCAAACTGTGTTTATTTATTTATTTTTTTTTCAAACTGTGTTTATAAATACGTAAAATAATACTCATAACAGCGGGTGCATAAAGGTGAGAGGTTTTCCAGATCTATATGAGAGCAAGCAGAGCTGAGAGACAACACCCGGATGTTAGCCCGCAGAGGAAACCACGTGTCCCAAACAGTCAACCCAAAGGGAAAGATGAATTCTGAAGTTAGGACAGAGAGAGGAATGGGAAAGTGGCATTTTCTAGAAAATTAAAATGAAACAAAAAAATACTGCTGAAAAAGATTGTGTTTGAGAGATAAACTGGCATCTCTGGGGATATAATTTTTTAAAATTATTCATCTATCATCCAATTTACTCATAAAAGTGTGCAATTCACTGGTTTTTAGGGTACTCAGAGTTGTGTGAGCCTCATCTGCTAAGACACTTCCGCATACACAGTGCCTTAGCCTGGCTGCCCACCATCTTTTTTACTATTCATAAAAGATGAGATTTGCCTGTGCACGTGTTAATAGTAAATGAACCTATTTAAACTAACACTGAATACTGAACACACTCAATCCTCTGCTTTGTGCAGAATTCAGTTATGGTTCAAGATCAACACTTCTGTAGATCAATAGTGTAACCTTGCCAGATTGTGTGTTCTGTGATAGAATTTGTCCGGTCACAATATGGTTTGCCAACACAGGGCTGGCTTTCTGTGGATATTTTTTCTTTCTCTTTTAAAAAAAAAATTTTTTTTAAATAGGGTTCAAAGATGGTATGAAGCAGAGACTAGAAGCAGATGTGTTTGGAACCAGATGCCCTTTAGGAATGAGCTCTCTGATAATTTCTTTTGTGCTGGTTCTCATGTAAGAGAAAGTTACATGGGTCTCTGGCTCTAGAGATCTGTGGGTCCCAAGTTCACCTCTCTACTTCTGTCTTGTCTGTCTCTTGATTTGAGAAGATGTTGTGATTTGCTTTTCATAGCACCCCCTCCCGCCCTCCATCTCCTGCTTCTGGCTGGGTCGCTTCTCAGAAAAGTATTACTCTGAGGAAAAGTTTATCTCCTTCTCCTTCCAGCACACCCGGGGACCACTTTCCCGTGTTTTGTACCTACAGCTTTGAAGTGGTAATGCTGTTATTCTAGATTTCTGTGTTGATGCTGGGTTTTCTTGTCTTCTCGCTGACGTGAGCATGTTGACGGTTGTGCACTCTCCGTAGAAGGTGTCTGAAGTGATGTATCCCTGAGGAGTATTTGATGAAGCTTCTTTTTTTTTTTTTTTTTTATTTATGTAGTCATACAGAGAGAGAGAGAGAGAGGCAGAGACATAGGCAGAGGGAGAAGCAGGCTCCATGCACCGGGAGCCCGACGTGGGATTCGATCCCGGGTCTCCAGGATCGCGCCCTGGGCCAAAGGCAGGCGCCAAACCGCTGCGCCACCCAGGGATCCCCCTTGATGAAGCTTCTGTTGCCTATAGCTGCCTCATGTGTCCTTGAGAGTGACCTTAGAGCATTCAGGCCTCTGTTGTCGTGCTTCAGGAGGAGAGGGTGACACCTGGCACCCAAGATTTATAGGGCACAGCAGACCTCTGTCCACCTCCCCTATTTACATGGGCATGAAAGGTGGAGGCCATCATGCTGAGGGGATTGCTCTTCTGTTTGTTCCCCTGAACTCTCCCTCATCCATCTGGGTGACTTGAGTGACTTGAGGCAGCCTGATTGAGTGGAAAGTGCTGGATTCTGGAAGACTCAGTAACTTCGAGCAAGTCTTCGAGCCCCAAAAGCCTCCCTTACAAATATGCTCATAGCCATACTGGCCTCCCAGAGCACCTATGAGGACTAAGAGACATAGTAGATGTGGAAGAATTGTGTCAACACAATGGAGATGAGGTCTGTGTTAGTCACGCCATCTTGTTGGAGATGGGATGATGTGTGAAGACATCTTGACTTTAGGAGGCCACGAGGATCCTATTATTCTCTTCCCTCTTCTCCAGTGTGTGAAGGAGAGGATGAGCTCAGGTGACTTGATCTCAAGTGCTGACAGAGTCCGTGTTCTTTCACTCTGTTGCTGTGAGCACTCTTGCCATGTCATTGAGATGGGTTGTGGTGTAGAAGGAAAAAGTTTGGATTCCTTAAATGTCTCCTTTCAGTTGAAGGCATATGAATGACTTTCCCTGACGTGGCTTTGATTTGAATTAGAGTTCATTCACATTAACTTAAAAAAAAACAACAACAAAAAACAAAACAAACAAACAAAAAAAAAACAAACCTTCAAACAGACAAAAGTGTTATCTAGAAGAACAATTTTAAATAGTTTTTTAAATTCTATTCAGAAAATTTTACATCTGTTTCTTCTGTTGTCTCCTCCTCTGACTGTTTCAAGGTTCTTTTTCTGGGCCCTAGTTGGTCTTCTAGCATTGTAGGTAACCTCTCCTCCTACTTTCATGACTGGATGATGCCTGGCCTCTGCATCCTCAGAACATCTCCATTCCTCTTAATCTGCCAGCTTCTGCCCTTGTGTGCCCTGGACTCGTCTCATTCCCAAGGGTCTGAAGTCTGAGCTTGCCCCTTGTTCACAACATCCTGTTATTTTACTTCTCCAGTCCTTTACTGCCTCTAAACCCACCTGTTCTTCATAGTCAATCTAGTGAATGGTCATTTGTCTGTCCCTTTCTTCTATCTGTCCCACTCTTCTCTTGCCTGCTCCTTCAGGCCTGAACTCTAGAGTGTACCATCTCAGCTGTTTGCTCACTGGTGTGCCTGGAATCCTTGATCCGCCCCCCTTTTATATCTGTAGCCGCCCCCACCCCCAAGGTGTAATTGACATATACCCTTGCCCTTCTAACTTTTTATTTATTTATTTTTTAAAGATTTTGTTTATTTATTCATGAGAGACACACAGAGACAGAAACACAGCAAGAGGGAGAAACAGGCTCCCCGCAAGGAGCCCAATGTGGGACTTGATCCCAGACTCTGGGATCATGTCCTGAGCCAAAGGCAGACGCTCAACTGCTGAGCCACCCAGGTGTCCCCCTTCTAACTTTTTCTCTACCTCTGTTCTGTTCTGTGGCTTTCCCACCTCTATTTCTACCTACCAGGCCCTTGGGCGGGGGAAATCCCATTCCTGGGCCAAAAGCTTCTAGAATGGATGTTGGTCCAATGGAATTTCCTCAGCCCTTGTTTATAAGTCACTTTATCCACATTTTCCACACATTTCTCACCTTTTCCTGACTGTGTATCCTTACTCCTTTCAGATCACCCTCTCTCCTTGGGTACCCATGCATCTCCTACAGGACCTCACAGTTAACCCTGCCCTCTCTTCCTGGTCTTCACTCTTTCCAGAAACTCTCCTTCCTTAATTCACGAAACACTTAACTATGCTGATGCCTTACTTTTACAAGAGCCTCTGACCCCCTGGGTTACAAATTTCTCAGGAGACCTCCTCTTCTCCCTTCTCCACCTCAGCCCTCTGGCCAAGTGGCATCCTTTCCTGTTTCACTGGATCTGTTTTCTCAAGTCTTCAAGGATCATTTTCCTGGTTGCCAGAGAATACTTGTCAGCCTCTCTCCCACCTTCAACAGTTGTCCAGTCCAGCACATCTCAGATGGTTAATTTCTCCTGAGTGGATGAAAGAAAACTTTTTCTCCCTTGGTTTCTTTCTTCCCTTGATACCTTCTTCTTTCACCTGCAGTCTCTAACCACATCCTTTCCAGTCTTTTTTTTTTTTTTTTTGGTCTGCTTGACTCTTAAATTTTGAGTTTCCCCAGCTTGGCAGAATAATTGACTTTTAGGGAATCTTAACTGAGCAACTAATGTGTGCAAAATGCTGTCCCTCGGGTACTTTCTAACTGTACCAACTTTCCTGACCTTTACAACAATCATGTGAAGTTTTTTTTTTTTTCAGTCACATTTCTAGAAGAGAGCAGTTAAACTTGAGAAAATTTAAGAGACCCTTGTCTATATTAGTCTGTGAAAGAGCAGAGGTTTGAATCCTGTTTGATTCCAATGCCTTTGCTTCTCCTGTGGGACTCTCACAGGGCTCAGGTAGGGCTTACCTTTCTGTTTTACACCCTACCTAGCCTAGTCCTCATAAATATTAAATATCCATTAAATATTTGAGGAGCAAATGTCTGATACCATCTACTACTGTGGCTTCAGTCTCCTTGCATTTTTATCTTTAAAAAATACTGACTTGAAGAAGTACTATGTGTTTGATAAAAAATACAAATGAAAGCATATTATAAAGTTAAAAAAGGAAAAAAGAAAAAAAATTCCTTCCCTCCTCTCCTCACCCCTCCTACTCTCAAGGGGCAGTGACAACTATCCTTTTTACACTGATGTCCAAGTTTTCAATTTCAGTCTCTAGATTCCTCTTGAGTTTCACAATCTAATCTCTAACTGCTGAGCCCAGATGCCAAATTATAGCCATTTATATTGTTTCCATTTAATTGTCTGCATTCCCATGTTCAAACCATTTGAAATTGTTTTGGATAGTGGCAGATGTGAAATCAGTCCATCAAGCAGTTAATCTCTTGTTCTGCCCCTTGGCTCTGTGTATGTGTATGAGCCACTGGCCCCTCGAATTCATATTCTTCACAATTAAACTCCTTTTCATTCTTTAATCTTTCAACTCTATGTCCTTTGCCTTAGTCAATTGCAATGCCACTTTGCTGTCATTCTTGTCTTATCCCTCTTCATATGGTCATCCAATGCAATGGCAGGTCCTTCCATTGTGGGGATTGCCACAGTGCATTCCTCCTGCTGCTGTTGGAGTTCAGCCACATCTCCTCGGGCTTGGACACTTGGCCCTGGCCCCCTTGCGATCACCTTCTAACTCCACTCTGCTGAGATGAAGCTTCCTAAAACATAATGGCCGTCCCAAAACGTAATGGTCATTGTGTCTCCTCATTTTGCCACAAGCATACTTTATCCTGGTATAACTTAAACTCTGGCCACATCTGTTTCTGGACTCTGCCCTGAATTTTTATTCATTACTTCTACTTAAGCTTTGCTCTTTGTTCAGAATGCGCCCAAACATTCAAGGCACTGTGCAAATGCAACAGCATTCTGCTAACCTCCTCCTGAAATGCCTCCAATTCTCCAGGCCAGGGAAGCTCTCGTTGTCCCCTGTGCTGTCAGAGTTGCTATTTATTCTCAGTCTTAGCACTTGATCCATTTTGCCTGGTGTCAAGTTTGTAATCTAGATCTATTGCCTCCTTAGATAATAAATTTTTTTTAAAAGACTGTGTTGCAATTAAATGGGTGTTTTGTTTGTATGTAATTTCTCAGGTCAATGATGAGACCTTAAAATGGATCAAGTCTGTATTTTCCACATTTAGGTAATGCAGTTCAGCAAGTTTATTTCTGAAAGCCCCAATAATCTAAAAAATGGAAGTCTGTGCCAACTGGTCTAAATAAGTTCCTATCAATTACTAGTAACTGGAGTTTCTTATATAAGAGTTTTAGAATGGGAATAAGATTCAGCCTCCCATGCCTACCTTGTGTGACTAAACTCTCAAATGCCTCAAGCAAGGTACCATTAAAGTATTGAAAATACTAAGAATTTTGATTTTTAATCCTAACATAAACATATCCAACAGGGCCTTTTTAACCAAGCTATTTGAATATAAAATTTTTAAATGGGGGTGCTTGGGTGGTATAGTTGGTTAAGCATCTGTCTGGCTCTTGATTTCAGCTCAGGTCATGATCTCAGGGTCCTGGGGTTGAGCCCTGAGTCAAGCTCCACACTCAGCAAGGAATCTGCTTGAGATTCTCTTTCCCTTTCTCACTTGTGTGCACATGCTCTCTCTCTCTCTATCTCTCTCTGTCACATACACAAATCTTAAATCATTAAAAAAAATTTTTTTAAGTATTAATTAAAAAATGTGGTAGTTTCAAGCAATGATGGGAGGATGGTTTACTGTTCTAATTGAAAATAATGAAGCCTCTTTATTGTCATATCAAACTGTCTTTAGATAATATGGTGCATGATAATTTCAAGGCCCAGCCTCACTCCCAAATGACATGTCTCCTTTCGTGAATTATAGGCCAGTCCTTGAAGTAAAAGAATGGGAAGGATTTTCTCATTTTTCACTAATACCTTCCAATTTTATCCCAATAGGTAGATGAAAAGGTTCTTACTGATCCCCTTCTTTGGGAAAATAAGAAAGCATTTGGTGGAAGGTAGATAGAAGGAATATCTATCCCTGCTCCTTCCAACTCCCATTCCTTACCTTTGAACAGTACCAATACTTTAATACCTTTTAAGGTGATGATTTTATGTGCTTATAAGAGAAGCAGAGCTTTGATTTATTGCCAACCGGTAGTGTCAGTGTTAACTTAGATGAGAAGCTCCTAGAACACCATGATGACTTTGGTAGAAAAAGCACTATAGTATCCAAATTGGTGGCTTTAATACTTTTGGGTTTTGTCTTGTTTTTTATGAGGTGAGCCCACCAAATCATTTATAAGCTGGACATCAGATTTCAGGGTTTGGTTTTTTTTTTTTTTTTAAGTACGGTGCCCCTCCATTGCCATACTCTCTCTTCCTAAATTTTATAGGTGAAAATAATCAGTATCCCCCCCCCCTTTTTTCCCCAATAAAATACCAAGGAACTGACCTAATTGTGCTGTCTCTTTAAGTTTTTGTCCACAGGACACCCCAAGTAACTGAATGGCGCTTCTTAGAAATGTGAGAATCATTTGGGTTCAAGAGAAACTTGCTTACTTATCCTTTCAGGATTGAGCTTTCAGTTCCACTGGGTTTGTGTTTACTTCCCATCCGTTAGTATGTAAAATTTGCTTTTAGATTTTATTTTGTTTATACTTATTTGGCGCAGGAGGAGTATTTTCCAAGTCCCTTGAATTTCTCCTGCCTTTTCATTGTTCAGAACTGTTCCAAACTTCTAAACAAAAACCATTACTGAGGAGGCATGTGTACACACACACGTGTGTTTCTGGCCAAATAACATAAAAATTACTTATTTGGGCCTCCATGACTTTTGGGGGCGTCCTGTTGTAAGCTTGTCAGAGACTTCTTATTAAATGTGGTTTGTTTATATCTAGTTCTTTGTGTGAAATTCATGCTTAAGAAGAGTGGGATTGTTTTAGATATATTTTCTCTTAAGCCAGCTAGGCTCATATTAACCCTTGTTTGAAGACGAATGTGTGTGTGTGTGTGTGTGTGTGTGTATTTATATGTGGAGGGGGATGCGGAGGGTGTATACACATGCCCGCTTTTTGAGTAGTTCTTCAGTCGTAAGATTCGAAAGAAAGAAAAGAAAGATTGCTGAAATAGGACAAAGGAATGCTCTTCTAACTGAGCTGGAATTGAAGTTTGTGTTTCATTTAAAATGACAAATCAGCAAATCCCTCTTCAACTATGTTGCATCAAGGTGAATTTTCCCTTCATTCTGGGCTTTGGACACTGTTTGCCTGGACATCTTCCCAGGAAACCCCCTGTGTAAAACCCCTATTAAAGCAAAGTCATTATAAAATCATTTCATTTTTGTAATGCTTGTCTTCTGACCCACGTGAAATGTACCACAGCTCTTGAGGTGCATATTTTGGGTCTTAACCTCACTAAACAAGAAAATGAAAAGGGAACACACAATTCTCATAGATGCCCAGACTGATACGATATGCAGATAAAAGGTAGTGATTCTTTCCTTCCATATGGTGAAGCAATTTGGGGAGAGAAATTAGAGTTTGAGCAGCAAGACAATGTCAAATTTTGGGGGGCAGTGCTGAGGGAGAACACTTTTTTTTTACCATCAATTCTGGAGTCTTACTCAGAATTAAAGAAAAAAAAAAAAAAGACAAGTACTATGATTTTACTCCTAGGACTTATCAATCTTGGAGCTGAGGCTGGAGTCGGTTCTGTGGGTCTCACCAAGGCAGCGCAGTTGATTCAGGCAGACAGCACAGCTTATTGGCCAACATGAGTTCCCCCAAACTAAACAAAGAGTAATAAATGACATGATGTGCATTGTTTCTTATATCTTGTTAGAGTCTGTTGCTAATTTCAAAGGGAAAGTAAATGGGGTTTACTCTTTTGTGTGATTACAGAATAAGCCCCATTTAATCCCACTAGTAAACATGTGGCAAAATAGAAGCAGCAGAGTTCCCAAATCTTTGCTTTTTAAGGTCTCCTACTACCTAGAGTGCCTCGCAATATGGGATGGGGGTTAAGGTACTGATTACTGTATTTAAAAATTAAGAAAGAAGAAAGTTTCTGACCTAAGGCCACTGGTAATCTGAGTTCCATGCCAGAATATTTCAAAGTAATGAAACATGTCAAACAGAAACTTAAGTGAGAACACGCTTGGGTGGGTGGGTGGAAGGCAGCTGAATAAAGTTCAGTAGCAGATTCCACTTAGATAAACCATCAACTCTGAAAAGCTATATATCTCCTGTGGAAGCTTCTCTGTTTCCTCCTTTCATCTATAGCAAAAACAAACAAAATGGAGGAGAGGGGAAGATAATCATGTTCATATGCTAGATCAATTTTGAAGCCAATTTTGACCTTTGTAGCAAACTGTTTTCCACACCTGCTGACCACAAATGTCTACGTATGGTAACAGGTAACTTGCTTTAGTACCATATAATCTGAGAGACATAAATAACTAGGCATTGTAATTATATGGCAGTTACCATACAGTTGGAGTAGTTACATGGTTATTAGTACTCCATAAAATAACGCGGTTGTGTTTTGTTTTTATAATCTATTACAGGAATTTCTTCCCATACTGTTAAAGATCATACATAATTTTGGGATGCTTCGACTATTCAATGAGGGCACTACAAAGAAAGGTGGCTGTTCCTCTAGGAGAGACCTATCCTCTTCCTGCAGAAATTAATATGAAACATGGAAGGACTAATTTTGTGTGAAGTTTTTGATTTTTGCTAGCTGGTCACCCATAGCTTTGGAAGAATAGTCAGTTCTTTAGAAATTGAGTTTAGTCATTTTTTTTTTTGAAATCCCTAAAATCATGTTATGAAATATTAGTAGATACCGTTATCATTCTGGTTTTTTTCCCCATCTTCCTTTACTCCTCTCCCTCCTCCCACTCTTTTTCTTTTTGTGACTATTGCCGTTTTTCACAGAGAAACCAATGCAGTCTATGTCATGTTGGTTAAAAACAAAACCTAGGCTTATAAAAGGTCCCCCCAAATAACTTGTATTCGATTAATATGTAATTTAAAAATGAGCTCCCCGCCTCTTTCTTTTGCAGATTGTCTTGGTTCCTGGTTCCTGTTTTTAAACAGGGAAAGTTTTAGACCTTCTTGGTCCAACTTCTGTTGTCTGCTGCACACCTCACTGTTTCTACCAAAGAGGAGCATTGAATTTGAGATTTGATGCTTTTACTCCTTTTTGTTTTCCTTCCACTCTGATCCTCTATATGTGGCTTCTTTGCAAAACAGTTTTGTGCAAGCAGACATGACTTAACTCCATTCCCTACATAGAGAACTATTCAACTTTACTTTTATGTGTTTTGAATACTGCCTCATCTGAGACTGTGACAGCAATAAAGTATGCATGGCCAACCTTATTTTAATAGCGCAAGAGAGCTGCTTTTAATTAATAAGTGGATCTCTTTATGTCTGGGGTTTTCGGTTTATTTTGTGGTTCTTTGGAGTTCTGCAATTATGTGGCCTAAAACGGCTATGTTAGTGGAGACTTAAATCCTTTTAAAAATCTGTCACTTACATGTTTTGTGTCTGTAATCTGTGTTTTCGGATTACTGTCTTTAAAAAAGAAAAAAAAAAAGGAGTAGCAGTTTCTCTCTTAAATGTTAAAATCCATAGCCCATACTTGTAGATATTTTAGCAGCCTAATGTAGCTAATGGAATGCAGCATCCTTGTACACGAATAGAACTAGCCTCTCTTGAGTTGTTACATTATGCAGGTCTGAGTTACTTTAAAGAACCCTCATATTGTGTATTTTCTCACTTGACATATACTTGTGAACTACAAAAAAAAAAAAAATTGGTAGAACCTGTATAAAGCCTCCACTATGTATCTTCGAGCATTAAAAAAGTGTGCAAATATTCTTCCGCGATGTGATGTCATTATAGGCTTGTCTGATATGCATGGATTTTTATTTAGGTCAGCCAAATCCAGGATTTCCATGTGCATCATTGCTGCCTCCCAGAGGGGCTTTTAATGGTACCACAGGAATCCAGAGCCAGACTGGGATCCACAGTGACCCCAAATACCAAATACAGGGATAGTAATATGGAACGCTTTTATGATTGATATATGAATGGTGACATCTAGGCCTGCCTATGCTGGTTTGTGATCTACATTCTTCAGAAGATGTATCCCTTATGCGGAATGAGACTATAATATTTTTGTGGCGGTAAAAAGAATTATCTGTAGGAGCCATGAGCATTCCACTCATGACTGTTTTCTTGGCTGGATGGATATTCATTACTAGGTTATAGTTTAGTCTGTGGGTCACTACATTTAAGATTATCAAAAATAATAAAAAATACTGGTGTGTACGTGTCAAGAAAAAGAGGCTACCTTCTTAGAAAGTCAGGCAAAACTCTGAGCCATCTGACACTTGCGTATTCTTTTTTGGTTCCCTTTGCAAAGTGAACGGAAGGCTTTGGTCAGCTGTGATGGGAGGCTGTCTTTGGAGATACTCGGCAGGCACTGTTCAGCAGTTGCCAGTGGATGGCAGTACTGTTCCACTACAACATTTCTAAATTCCTCCAAATGCTGCCTGACATTAAATCCCCATCCTAATTTTGAAAAAGCCTGATTAGCTACATTAAGCAATGTTTGGGTGATTTTTTCCCCTTTTTAAACTTACAGAATTATAGCCACAGCCTGAAAGAAAGCCATTACTGCTAGACAACATGATTATCAGTTGTAGTCAGTCCAACATGGGGAACGGCATAAAAGTTTTAAACTATATTTGTAAAAAGTCTATATAACTGTATAAAATGGTTAACAAGCATGATTATGATTTCTCACTTATTTTGTCTCAACTGTTTTCCCTTAATTCTATCTAGGGTAACATCTGATCATTATGGTGGATCATCTGAGATGTGCATTTGTGTGTAAATGTTACTTCTTTTTATGCCTATGGGTCTGCACATATGCTTTGCAAATGAAATATTTTTAATCCTGTTAAGATGTCTTGGTGTGTATTAACTAACTTGTATACCAAAATAGCAAATATCTTTACAGTTTATTTACTTGGAAGTTCAGGGAATAAGGCTATCTTTGGGGATGGGTAAATTAACCTTCTTGAAGTTTCTTTGCAGTCCCTTTATGGAAACCTGTAGTACAGAAAAAAAAAAAAGGCTGTTCTGTTTTTCTTTGTGATCCAGATTATTTCGTAATATGTAATAATAATTAACTCTGTATTTTAGGTTGAACATAAAATAACAATATATAAAAATCATTTACACGGAAACTTGGATGGTTGGTTGGCAGAGTATATTTCCTGAATTTTTAAGATTTTAAGATCTTTCTAGGGACAATTTCATACGATGGGAGTGTGAAATTGGTGGTTTTTCCTTTTTAAGAAACAAAAGCATTGCTACTAATATTCCATTTGAGAAGAAGATAAATATATTCTGTGAAATACTTGGTGAGAAGTCTTTCAAATTGAACTGAATTTTAGGAGAACTGTCGCTTAACTGTTTACCTTTCATTTTCTCTTTACTGAATTTGTATCTAGAATGGTAAAATAACTAATTATATACTTGAGCTTTTTTTTTTTTCCTTAGTTTGACATTTTAAAAACTGGAATGTAATGTTTTATTCTTTATTACCTTTAAAGGCTTTAGCAGGTAGAGAGAAAGAGCACAAACATCTGTGTGCTGCTAAGTGTTTTAAAAGCCCTGTTTCAGTTACCATATTTTGCTTAACTTGTATGGATATTCCAGGAGTCTTAACCACCATATAACCTTGAAATTTGTAACATAAGCCATGATTAGATAGGGCATATAATTCCCTACTGGTTTTGTCATTATCATTTTAACCCCATGGCCTGATTAATACATTTAAAAAAATTATTTGTGGTGTATGTGTGTGTGTACATGCCCATATACCTATATATGTGATGGAGAAATAGCTATTATTACGGTCATAAAATATATTGGTGGGCATTTGTGTAGCTTACACTTAGTAGGTATGAAAACTAGGGATGTGATCTATTTAGTGTCTCCCAGCAAACAGATGAGTGTACTAGTAGCACATTCATAAAATCGTGTTAGTTGTCTTCTTCCATCAGATATGAGCCAGCCAAGAAGCAAATAAACCAGTTTCTTATAGTGGTTCACAGTGGAGCCAAGTGCTGGGTGTAGGGAGAACTTCCTACCTCCCTGGGAAGTTTGGTTCACAGGGTGGTGAGGATTAAACAGTGCTTGTAGCTTTGCAATTGATGTGGTGCTGTTGAGTGATGCATTTTGAAAGGGTAGCTTAAAGTTTCGAAGGAGTAAGATACTGACCAAAAATTTCCTGTCAGAGTGAAGAATTCCTAAAGACCCGTATTCATTTCTGCCTTGTGGAGTACCTTGGGCCAACTCAGGATTCTTCCCATTTGACTAGCAAGGAGATTTCTCAAGCGGTGTTTCTCTCCAGCCAGCTATATAGGATGAGGGTGGACAAAAAAAAAAAAATTGGCTTTGTTTCTATTTTATGCACAGCCAGACTTGCTCTTATGTTTGTAATATTTAAAGGAGTTCAATAGGAGGCCCTTGATTCTTTGATCTAATGCCACAGTACTGTTTAATGAGAAAGGTTTTTAATATTGTGTGCAATATTGAACATTTCTGCCAGTTCAGACCAATGTAATATAATGTTAGATTTACACCTTGGATCCCTTCTTTTATTTCTTGTCATGAATCCGTCGTGCCCCCCCCCTGCCCCTCCCCAGCTGAAACAGGTAATTACAAAGGTCCTCAGATCAATTTTTGTAAAGGGGCACCCTGACGGGTACCATGACTGAAGTGTGACATGAGCCTTTTCCAATACAATGGGTGGCCTCACATTCCTCGGGAAGCCCAAGCTCATTAAATATTCGGTTCCTTTTTTCCCCCCTCTCCCCCCTTCATGCACTTAGCTTGAGTCACACTAAGTCTGGGGTTTCTTCACTGAAGACTTAGGAAAATTGCTTCGAGTTCTCAGATTGAATTTTTTATGTGTATGACTTCATGATAGCATTAGCATGTGCTTTGATCCATGTGTGAATGGCGCTGGGTCGGCGCTTATTGCCATATCCAGATGGTGTTACAGGGAACAAACAGTTGTGTTTTAGGATTTCTCAATAGGCTGTCTAGACTGGCCGCGCAGCAGACAGATACAGCCACCCATCAAATTAGCGTTTGTCAGATTTATGGTAATGGTTCACCAAAGCCTTCCTGTCATTGACATTAAGATTTACGCCTCCAAAGTTATTTTGTCTTCCACAGAATATAGCTTGTGATTGCTTGGATTTAAAAAAAAAAAAAAAAGTTTAAGACAGAAAAGTCTTACTGAATGTGAGCTGTTTCTGAATGAAAAGAAAAATATAAAAGGAATTAAACAGTGGCTGGAGCTCAGGGGCTGTATTGATTAGGGAAAGGCACCCTTCCCACCCCCCGCCACCCTCAAGTGATAAGAATGATGTTCTGTTCAGGTCAGTGTCTCCCATTTGCCCTTGTTGGAAAGAAAAACATGTATGTGGGTGACTCTGGCCAGATTCTACCCTTTCATGTTGTTACTCTGGGGTAACGTGATCTGCTGCCCCAACGCGGTGGGAATAACCTTTTGACAGGCAGTATGTCCATTCTCAGTGGAAATGTTTTCCCAAGTCTGGCCAGGCTGCCTTTGATCATACCTCCTTCCAACGTGGGGTCACAGCTACTATGCTATGCAAGAGTCCCCAGTTCCTGCGTGGAAAGTGAGAGACGTGAGGGTTTAGAATAAATAAATAAATATGACCCAAACCCTCTTAAATTCTCAATCATTGATGTGATAAAGCTGGAAGCATGGAAAAACGGCCCACGCGGAGCATTCAGGACATTTCAGGTTAAACTTCAATGTGTGTGTGTGTGTGTGTGTGTATGTGTCTTTCTGCATAAATGGAGTAAGTCATGTATTTTGCACATTTTGTCCAAATTGGTTTGAGGGGTGTGAGGGTCCATCCCATCCCTGGCATGCTGAGGCATGTCTGAAAATGTGTTTTCCTATTGTATGTTGGTGTACATGACAAATGGTGAAGAGGCTGGGGGTTGATTAAAACTCCCAGACGGCCATGGCAGACAATATATAGGGAAACAGGCTTTGCAGAGGTGAAAAGCTCCAGCATTTTTCAAAGGAAGCTCTTTCATCTGTCTGAGAACGGGCATTTGGGGAAACCCCTGCTAACCCCTTTGGTATGTCAGGATTGAGAACTGCTGCCTGTTCTGGTACAGGACGGAGTCCTCCCAGAATTCTCACTCGCTGGCTATCCCTCATCCAGCTGGTGGCTGGCACAACGTGAGCTCCAGTACTGGGGAAGGCGCTCCCTGTCAAGCGTGCCCCAGACCGAAGGCTTCCTGCTCACCTCCAGGAGTCCCTGAGCCTCCGGGGTGGTTTTACTTCCCTTCCGTCCTTCCTTCCTTCCTTTGGCTCTTGTGCCATACAGTAATCATTTGATAGACTCTGTTAGGCTGCTTATTAAGGCTTCTCACTCACATACGTGTTCAAATTTAGTGGTAAGTGTATTTTAACCACCGTAACAACAACAACAACAAAAAGATGTTGGTGTTTTGTTTGAGCACCAGTTACAGGCCACATTCTCTCCAATATAATGTGATGGGTTTTCAGTTCTGCCCATTTCTCGGGTCTTCAAATATTGGATGAAGTACACTAAATTAGAATAGTTTTCTATATTTAAGTGTTGTTAAAGCATTCACTTAGTTTGGAGTGTATTCTTTTTTTAATGGAGTTATGACCAACTTATTGAAAAGAATGATCTCTATTACATAGATGTGAAACTAGATTTCTCAGAAAAACACGGGGAATATGTTTGCTACACAGAATTTTCCTCCAAAACTTCCTCTCCCCGTCCCTTCATATCTCTTCTTCCTTTCTTTCCTGTTGTGCTCAAATTGCTGAGAGTTATTCATTTGGATTCCTCTTGCAAAGCATATTTCTTAAGGACTCGCAATGGTTTTTGCTTTGTTTTGATTAATTTCCAATTTATTGGTAAAAGGGTGATCATTTGAGCAGTGTGCCAAAAATCTGATTCCTGCCTTATCTTTTGCAATGCTTAATGAGAGTTATGCCAAAAGGGGGAGGCTGTTACTGGGGGGTGGGAGCATCCTACATTAGTAGTCTATCTAGAACAGTTACTGTCTTGGACTTGAACTATTTTAAGTTTGTTTTAAGAAACAGTATAATTTTTACAAGACACATTTATAGTGTTTTTAAAAAGTTAACTACCCTTCTTACACGTGTAGTTTTCTTGGAATTTGGAAGGGTTGAACATAATGCCAGTCTTTTAGCAACATGTGAAATGTTATTTGAATAAAATCCTTTTTCTTTAGTAAGATTTTACTCTCTCTGGGAATCCTCTACATTTGTGATTTGGGTTTTTCTATTTTCAAATGAAATTTTGATCAAATAACATATTTAAAGTACTCATAGGATGTTAGACCTTAGAGAGCATCTCATTGAACTATCTCATTATTCTAGTTGAAGACTAGAAACCTTTGCTCAGGTTGCAAGACCAGGCTGCAGGACTGTCATTCAAGTGTCTTGGTCCCTGCTTCCCTATTAAGTCACTACTTTTAGGGAGCCAGAAATAGCTTCACTTTGATTTGATTTTTCCCTCCCATCAGACATGCTTAATCTTAATCTCCATTTGACTAATTACTTCAAAGCTAAGAAAGCACACTTCATTTTCTTTGAGCAGATTATACCACTAGAGAAAGTACAAAAAATAAAGTCCAATGTGACGAATACCATTAATTGTATACCCAATAACCGTTCATCCATTTCTGGTATAAGAACCCTAGTTTTATTTGAGGTAGCGGTGTGTCTAGACCTAGGCAGTGAATCATGATTTGTCTAAGATGCTTATGACTCGGGCTGTGCCCATCTGTGTTGCTTTGTTCTGACCAATGATAGGGTTGGGGATGGTGATGTCTGCTTGAAGTACTTTTGGGAAAACTTTTGCCTTTTTGTGAAAAAGGACAGATGTGGTTATCTCAGCCCCCACCCCCACCCCCCATCCCAATTGCTTTTCCTCTTACTTTGAAAGTGGATGTGACATCTAGAGCTACTGTAGCCTTCTTGCTGTCCTGGAGTGGTATTTTTGGTTTTATTTCTCTCTCTTTATTATTTTTTTATTAAAGATTTTATTTACTCATGAGAGACAGACAGAGAGAGAGAGAGAGAGAGAGAGAGAGGCAGAGACATAGGCAGAGGGAGAAGCAGGCTCCACACAGGAAGCCCAATGTGGGACTTAATCCCGGGATTCCAGAATCATGCCCTGAGCCAAAGGCAAACACTCAACTGCTGAGCCACCCGGGCATCTCTAATTCTCTTTTTAAACCAGAGGTTGATATTTTGATTAAACTGATGGTTGGCAAATTATGACTTGTGGGTTGCCTGTCTTTTTGGGTAACTGAGGATTTATTGGAACACAGCCACACCCATTGATTAGGTATTGTCAGTGGCTGCTTCCATGCTACAAGGACAGAGTTGAGTAGTTACCACAGAGACTGTTTGGCCCACAAGCCTAAAATGTTTACTCTCTGGCCCTTTTAAATTTGCCCTTGATAAATAAATAAATAAATAAATAAATAAATAAATAAATAAGCCCTTGACTTAAAGCACCATGAAGTGAGTTTTTAGTTACTTGCAGCCAAGCTCATTCCTGGTGGAATCAACCAGTAACCAAATGAGAGCCACACATTTGTGACTCACCATTTCCACCTATTGAGATTAATCTTGTCTGGTTAAGCAAGTCTGCTCCAGATGAGCATGTTTCTCATCTTGGGTTTTGTCTAGTAATCTCTCCTTCCTTCCTTTAACTTTGGTTGTCTCTACATTCTCATCTTATTTTTAAAAAGAAAACATGAACACATTTCACTGAAGTGCAACCTAAAACTCACATCAGCCCTTTAATGTTTCAACATTATAACTGTCTAAGGAATTGCTTTCTGGAGCATAGATAAGGAAGATTTCCCCAGTTTTCACTCAGTGAATAGGGCCTATTGATGGATCTGAAAGTCTTAACTGATAGGACAGCTCCCTGCCAAACCTCCCCCTACCTCCCGCAACTTGTTGCCCCCTGTGATCTAGTAGGACCAGAGAAAACTGGCAGTGACACCCAGGCTGTGACCATGTGTCCTACTTAATGCACATCAAACAAGTCACTAACCTGATATGGGAAGATAACCTGGAAATACGGGTCTGGTTTCAATAACAGCCATAATTGGACAGTCTGTCTTTTAAGGAGTAAGCAGAATGCTGGTTTGATTTATGCGTGAATACAAAGATAAAAGTTACTTAATAAAAAATACTTTCCTGCTGGTTGCTTAGAAGTATCTAGTAGTAATTGTATTGGTTTTGCACATTGTCTCATATCATATTGCAGGAAGAACACTAGATTGGGTTCCAGGAGACCCTGGATTTACCAGGAGTCTTGTCAACTGAGTTAACTTCTCTGTGCCACAGTTTTGTTTTGTTTTGTTTTAAGATTTTATTTATTTATTTATTTATTTATTTATTTATTTATTTATTTATTTATTAATGAGAGACACACAGAGAGAGAGAGGCACAAAGATATAGGCAGAGGGAGAAGCAGACCCCACGCAGGGAACCCAACGTGGGACTTGATCCCGGGTCCCCAGGATCAGGCCCTGGGCTGAATGCGGCGCTAAACTGCTGAGCCACCCCGGACTGCCCTGTGCCACAGTTTTATGTGGACAAGGGAGAAATTGGATTTATAGGGTATTTAAGATTGCTTCTAATTCTAAGATAGTTACACTTCTGATGGTTAACTCTAAGGTGGTTACATTCTTCAGAGTGGTTGGAAGCCACTTAAGGATTAGTCAGTTCAAACAACAGAACAATGGTAACAAAACTCTTGGGGAAAATCAAAGTACTTTCTTCAGAATGACCCTTTAATTTTGAGTCTCAGATGCCTCAGATTTTACCATTGTTTGGGTATCCTTCTGCATCAGGAATTTTGTAGAAATGGAAACTTCTGGGTGAATTGGGTTCATTAATGGCAATTTGCAATGCTGTATTTTGACAATCAAATACAATATATTTCACAATTTATTTTTTTAAATAACCCATTGGGGGAAAAAAAATAACCCATTGAGTTCCTCCAAACCACTGTATTGAAAGTATACACTATCAAGGAAATAATGGAAGCAAATTAGTCAGGAAGTCTGTGGAGTCCAATAAAAATGGGTAATACCAATATATGATTACTTCAGTCAAAATTTTCTTGCCTTGCTTAAGAAATGACAGTTCATGAAAGACAAAATTTTAATTTAGGAATTTTATGATTATAAAACCTGTGTCACAGAATCTTAATAACATTTTGAAGTAGGTATGTTCAGAAATTTCTTGTGTTTTTAGTAAGAATTACTTGGTACAAAGAAGAAACCTTTATTGTGAATTAATGCGTGTTTTTCTTTGGCTTTTCGGTTTTCATGGAAGACATAAAGGGATAAGCACTTTGGTGTAGGATTGAAGCTAACATTAAGAAAGAAAAAAAATATTTCTATTACCTTTGTTCCTTTTTCACAGAACTATCTCTTTAGCTGTTCTGGAAAGCATGTTCTAATTAACACTCCACAATGCCCTAACTCACTGTGTATCTTTATACTTTTAAGAGAAATTTGTGATGTTAGAAAAAGTTAACTGACTCCTTTGAGGGAAAGGTGGGTTATGAATACATAAAAGTTAAAAAAAAATAAGGCTGCTAGTTTGAAAGACTGCAAGAATGTTGACATTGCAAATAACTTCACAAATTAGCCATTATTTATGCGGCATGTCTGGTCAGTGTCTAGGTACTAACAGATGATCCCTCGGAGGTGAATTTTTTTCATGAAATGCACTTTTGAAAAAAGTCCTCAGAATTGTCACTTAATGGGATGCCCGGGTGGCTCAGTGGCTGAGCATCTGCCTTTGGCTCAGGGCATGATCCCGATCCCGGGATTGAGTCCACATCAGGCTCCCTGTGAGGAGTCTGCCTCTCTCTCTGTGTCTCTCATGAATAAATAAATAAAATCTTTTTTAAAAATTAAAAAAAAAAAAGAATTGTCACTTAAAAAGAATAGTATCACCTGTGCTATAAAATAGAGGCACGTGTATTTTTCTAGTATGATAAAGAATACAGAAGTGAATATTGGATTCTGTTCTGTATCTCTTGCTTTTTTGTTTAGTTTTTGTTCCTATATAGCCCTGATTAAAAAAAAAAAATCTTAAAAGGGCCAAGTAATTTTTTAAAGCAAATTATGAAAACAAGCGGTGACTTTTTTCTCCCCTTCCAGTTCCCTCTGACTTTTCTCTAGTTTTCTTCACTTTCAACTATTTTGCTTTGTATCGTAGTACATTTACATCTATCATTCTAAATACTGTGCTTGTATGGCTACTTCTTGATTTTTCAGTTTCTGGTATCCTCTCTTGGCTTCTCACTTTGGAAGGTGAGAATTCTTTTCCTTCCCATCTTATGTACCCCAACACCCCCTTGCAGCCCCACCCATCCTTATCCTGCCAATGTGATGTCCTTTTGAGTAGATGCACAGGTTCACAGAATGGCTTTGTAAATGCTATTCATGGCTGTTGTGAAATATATTAGGATTACTCTTTCGTCTTCTTTTTAAGATTTTATCCATTTATTTGACAGAGAGAGAGAGAAAGAGAGAGAGCGCACAAGCAAGGGGAACGGCAGGCAGAGGCAGAGGGAGAAGCAGGTTCCTGGAAGAGCAGGTTGCCTGATGTGGGCTTGATCCCAGGACCCTGGGATCATGACCTGAGCTGAAGGCAGACACCTAACCAACTGAGCCACCCGGGCGCCCCGGATTACTCTTTCTTCTCGTTCAGGTCTTCTTCCTGGAGTTACTGGTTGTCCTGTCTTGTCACTTAATCTACATTTGCATCAATTCATTCCCCATTCCTCCTTTTAATAATTGCAAACAGGTATGCTGTGCAGTTGTGTCTGGTCATCCTCTCCCAGAGCTCCCCATCTGCTTCCACCTGACCAGCTGCTGTCCAGGCTGCTGTGTGGCTGGCCTCCCCCAGGGCCCCTGGATTTTCAGGCTGGGGAGTCCCCTGTCATCTTGGCGTAGGATCCCTGCTGGCCTGCTGGTCTTCGCCTTCCTTGGCTTACACCAGGGTGCATTGGAGGTCAGTTTTTTGACATTTTGCTTATCGAATTAATGACTGATGGTCTGGTTGGTGTAGGATTCTAAGTTGAGAATAATGTTCCCTCATGATTTTGAAAGTATTGCTCCATTTGCTTCTAAGCTTCCAGTTTTGCTCTCTAGAGGACCAGTGTCATTTTGATCCTGAACTCTTTGTATCTGATCTGTTTTTTTTTTGTGGTGGTGGTGATGATGGTGATTTTTGTCATTGTTGTTTGTTTCAGAATCCCGAAGTTTGGAAACTTCGGGCTTCAGAAATTTCATGGTGTCTGCAAACAGTATGACTGTTTTCATAGCCAGATGTGTTAGGCTCTTCCTACTTAACTGAAATTCTTCAGTTCTGTGAAACTTTCTTGACTTTTTTTTTTTTTCTTGTTGGGTCTCCTGGAGTGATCCTCTAATCTCTGTGACTTGTATTTTTCATCTCTTTGTTCTTTTGCTCTGTTTCCTGGGAGATTTTTCTCAAATTTATCTTAAGTCTTTTATTGAGTTCTAAATTTCTGCTCACCCATTTTTTCCCCCTACTTCAACTCTTTTTTTGTTTTGTAGCATCCTGTTGCTGGTCTTTCATGAACACATTATCTTTTAACTTTAGGCTTTTTGGACAATAACATAGATCTGTTTTCATCTCCCTGTACAGCTCAGTTTATCTTCAGTTGCCTTTTGTTTCTGTTAGATTTCTATCTTTCATATTAATGCCTTTTCTTAGATGCTCAGTGATTCTTGTCTGCTTGTATCTTTAAAGTGGGGCATATAAAGCTAATTCAGTTCTCTGTACTTAGGTGAGACTTGTCTGCTCTCAGTTTCACCCCAGGAATATTTGGTGATTTTATCCGGGAGGCTCCAGTAATCACACCTTTAGGTTTTCTCTCTCTCTTGGGCTGATCAGATACTCCCAACAAAAAACTCTCAAACTCCCAGCTGGAGAATAGAAGCTGAGTTCTCAGTGCTCACAGAAGCATGTAGGCCAAAGGGCCCAGGGATCTGACGATTCACTATATAAAAGCTTCACTTGGTTCTCTTGGGCACCTGGGTGGCTCAGTCAGTTAAGTGTCCTACTCTTGATCTCAGCTCAGGTCTTAATCTCAGGATTGTGAGTTCAAGCCCTATGTTGGGTTTCACACTGGGTGTGGAATCTACTTTTTATTTTTTTTCTTTTTATTTTTTAATTTTTATTTATTTATGATAGTCACAGAGAGAGAGAGAGAGAGGCAGAGACATAGGCAGAGGGAGAATCAGGCTCCATGCACCGGGAGCCCCACGTGGGATTCGATCCCGGGTCTCCAGGATCGTGCCCTGGGCCAAAGGCAGGCGCCAAACCGCTGCGCCACCCAGGGATCCCTGGAATCTACTTTTTAAAAAAATGTTTCTCTTGATTCTCCTTTTCTGCGCATACTCCTGCTGTAAGCTGCTCCTGGTGCTCTTCACTTCCCCTCCAGGGAAGAAGCCTATAGTCTTCTACTGCAATAGGCAGGGGCAGTTGCCCAGGTCATGAAATAGGGAAACAGATCTAGAACCTGCAAGTCCTTTTTTAAAGTAATGGAAACCAGTCTGCCTCTTTGCAGCCTTACTTTCACTCTCCCTTATAAGGGATCTTGGATTCCACCAGTCCCTAAGCTGCCCTGGGAATCCTGTGAGCTTGTGTTGTTTGACCCTTCCCCCAACGCCTGTGTAGATTGGCTTCTTTTGGTCCCCTGGATTACTGTTACCGCTCCTCCTTCTGCCATGTACTTTCCCACTAGTTATTTTCTTTGCCGAAGTGTGCTTGTTGTTTGCAAAAGATCTTTTAGTCATTTCAGTACAGTTGCAGGTGAAGGTAGAACTAAATGATTATGTTCAATCTACTGTTGGAATCAGAAGTCTTTCCTCATTTTTCATAACATATAGATTGCCTTCTCAACAGTTTGGTCAGAAAGTCTATGTACAGTAGGAGCCATTACACAGAACAGAAGAAAGACCAGATGGAGGTGATCTCTGCCTGTGTTTAGATGCCTGTGCCTTTCACTTTCTTTCTTTTTTTTTTTTTTTTTAAAGATTTATTTTAGCACAAGTTGGGGAAGGAGCAGAGGCAGAGGCAGAGGGAGAGGGAGAGGGAGAGAGGGAGAGAGAATCCCAAGTAGACTTGGCCCAAGCACAGAGCCCAGTGTGGGGCTGGATCCCATGACCCTGAGATCTTGACCTGAGCTGAAACCAAAAGTAGGACACTTAACCAACTGTACCACCCAGGTTCCCCTGTGCCTCTCACTTTTTGAAAAAAGAGGTAACATTGAGGTATAGTGAAATGTCTCTTTCAGGAGGGTTTTCGGTGATGTGGGCTATTTTCTTACTCTCCCTGGGCATACGATACCCCCACTCTGGCATATTGAAAGGAACCCTGGGTGTAGGAGTGTGCCACGTCCTGTGCACTTACTCAACAGTGGCTTTGAGTCCCTGTATGTTCTAATCATGTGGGCCCTGGGAGAGGGGCATGGTTTCTCTGAAAAAGGTCGAGGAAACATAACAGCATCTCACGCGTGGACCTCCTCTTTTAACTCATTTGGAGGGTTTGGGGTTTGTTGGATTAGATGAGCCTTTCCATCACTTAAGCATTTTGAAGGTCAATTATTTAATATTGCTAATTTTCTCAGATTTGGGAATTTAGATATGCATCATTTGTCTTTATCTGAGATGTTGAATATAGACATTTGGAGCCTATTTCCAGGGTCATTGGAAGGTTTTTGGTTAAGGTGTAATAGTTTGCCTGCCCTTTACCTTCTCTTGGGACTCTTTTTTTCTCTTTTCCCCGGTGGCTACTTCACTACCACATGGGCCTTTTCAATTCCTTTTTTCTTTTTTTTTATTTGTTGTTGTTGTTTTTTTGTTTTGTTTTCAATTTCTATAACAAGTCAAACTATTTTCTTCCTCAAGGCTTACACAACTACAGCTTCCTCTCCATTCTTCTTCTTGTTCTTAGTCTGGCTAACTTATGTCTTTCAGCTAAGTTGCCTCCCCCCCCCACACACACACACACCCCAGGTATGTCTTCCTAACTCCATTTAAATCGGGCTACCTCTTTTAAACTTTTAAAAAGCACTCTATTGGGGCTCCTGGGTGGCTCAGTTGGTTAAGTTAGTTTTGGCTCAGGTTATGATATCAGGCTCCTGAGACTGAGGCCCACATTGGGCTCTATGCTCAGCACACAGTTGCCTTGAGATTCTTTTCTCTTCCTTCTCCCTACCTGCTCTTTTCTTCCTCCCCCATCCCATTTGCATGTGTGCTCTCTTTCTCTCTCTCAAATCAATAAATAAAAATCTTTGAAAAGCACGCTGTTCTTTTCCTTCGTATAATTTCTCACTGTCTCTATTAAAATGCTTGTGTTTCTCTTTGTTTAGTATTTAACTTCCTCTCTGGACTATAACTTTCATGAAGGCAGAGAGTATGACTACTTGTTCACCTTTGGCACTGGTGAGCTTCTATAAGCTGCATACTTTTCGGAGTCCTAACTATTGTGTTTGAGATGCCGGAGTTTGCTTTTGCCACTGTAAGTCTTACAACTGTACATAAATGATAAAACTACTAGGGTTAAATGGGCTTATTAGACTTAGGCCAATTCATTGTTAAACTCAATGTCTATTACTCCCACCATTTGCTTTCTTTTCTTTTTCCTATTAAGTTTCTTTCTTAATTTGGGGCTATTCATCTAGAGTCTCCAAAGAACAATTGCAAATGGAGGAGCAATTCATTCTGCTCCACTCGGTATTTTTTTTTTTTTTTTGAGTGTTCACCAATGCTCATGTTCTTCTCTATTCTCTAGGCAATTATGAATTTGAGGGAAGAAACAAGGAATTTAATAGTGACCATCAGGTATCTTTAGTGGCTGTTTCTGGAGACTGTCTACTTCATGCCTTTGTCAGGATGTTCTTAGAGGATAAGGAGCTGCCTTTCACATATTTGTTTCTGCATTGCAAAATTTCAGTTGCTTTAACAGTTACCTAAATATGGCAGTGCTCATGTAAGGTGTGTTGAATGATTAATCATATGTAAGATACCAGGTTTCAGTTCCTCACTGGATCCTGGGTCTAAAAATAGTTTAAGTAGCATGTCCCTCAGCTCCTACAAGATTCCATCTTATAGTCAAAGAACAGCTCCTCAGTATGTTAGATGGGCCAGCCAGTAAAGATAAACAATAATTTCTGGGGTGACTGGTATTTGGGGATCCAGTGCCAGTCACTAATCTTCTGTTGAGACAAAACAATGTAGATAACTTTGTTACCTGCTGTCTTCCCTAAGAGGCAGTATAGTGCAATGGTTAACTTTTTTGAAAGCAGATTAGACCTGTGTTCAAATTCCAGATTGTGTTAGTTGTGTAATCTTGGGCAAGTGTTTTCTCTAAAGTACAGTTTCCTTCAGGTCACAGGGGCTGATTAAAGTGCATACCTCCCAGGGGAGTTGTGAGGATTAAATGCGATAATCCTCCTAAAGTGCTTGGGAAGTACTTCACCCAGACTGAGGGCTCTCCACAATGTAGCAGTTACTAGATTTTTCAGGGCTGTGCAATCATGGAAGTTAGAAAAGTACAAGAGAATTGATAGCAAAGATAATTATTAGTAAATGACTCAACATTTCTCTGCATATTTCATGAAAAATATTTCACAAGCTACATATAAGTGCATGGATTCTGGGTGCTAACTACTAAATGAATTTTGCTGGCTCTAAAATTAGGCGGAAATGTTCAGAATAACTGCTTTAATTTTGACTTTTGAGCCACGATACCGAAAGAAATTTTAAGTGTTAAATCTCAACTTTATAAATCTTATCATGTCTGGACTGCCATTTGAAGAGGTAGGAAAAAAAGTACAAAACTTGACTTGAAACTTCTTTACCATTATCAAAAACTTTAGGGTGTGTGCATTATCATTAATTTAGAAGGAAGACTGGGTATTGGATAATTTGTCAGGGACTTTAAGAAGGAGGTCACAGTCTGGAATCAGCTTAAAAAGGAACAACAGAAATTCATGTTAGGTACCATAGGTACTGATGAACAATTCAAAGCAATGTTCATCTGCCAAAATGTTAACTCATTGGTCATTTAAGACTACATTCTTTGCAGAAGGGTTGGGAGAGAAAGAAAAAAGTGAAAGTCTTAGTTCTTGAAATTATGGGCAGTGTGGAATTTATGCAAGTCTCCTGTGGGAATTACAGCGAATACAATGGAGTCTGGCATAGATGATGGTCGCATGTGATTTGTTTTTTTATCCGTGCTCATAACTGTGGATGGAAAAGTTCAGTCTTTAATTATCACAAAGGGCATTTTGTGGTTTGGTTAACATTTGACAAATATATTGATTTCCTTCTCAAAATGAAAACTGTATGTAACTTAATATATCCTTTACTATTCAACTTTCCAAATATTTTTAGGTAGTAGCTTTCAGATTTAGGGATTTTATGGAACATAATATTAAAGACAAAAGCCTGGGTGTAGGGCTTTACTTTGCTTACAATAAAGACATTAGAAAAGCAATACTTATGTACTGTCACTTAAATTCATTTCATGACAAAGAATACTTTCACCTGTCCTACCCCACCATCCCAGTAGCAAGTTTATAAAAGCAACTTTATAGAAAGAAAAGCCCTATATTCTTAACTTTCTCAGTTCTCTGTAAATCACTAAACCTCTTTCCTGACCAGCAGTAGTTCACAAAACAGTTTTGGGGATGATTCATTTGTGTATGGAATGGTCCTTGTTGATGGCTCCACACATACAAAAGGATTGCTGTGATTAAAATTGTCTACAAGAGTCTCAAAATCATTGTTACTGAGCCAAATGTAGAAGCTTATGTATATAATTTGTAGATCACCAAAAAAAAAATACCATAGAATTGACAATATGAAAATCATTGGATGTTGGCTTATACTGTCACAGACTTACATTAGCAAATAGGAACAAGGTATCTAACTTGTGCTTTAAGAAGACAAATCATATGGTGTTGAATAGTTTGTCATCCAGAAATCTATTCTAATGAAGGGGAGTTGTGATACTAGGAAATACTTGGGAAGGTCATCCTCTAACACCACCCCGCGCTCAACTTACAGTCATTTATTAAGTACATGTCATGGGATGCGTGGGTGGCTCAGTGGTTGAGCGTCTGCCTTCAGCTCAGGTCATGATCCCGGGGTCCTGGGATCGAGTCCCATATCAGGCTCCCCGCAGGGAACCTGCCTCTCTCTCTGCCTGTGTCTCTGCCTCTCTCTCTCTGTCTCTCATGAACAAATAAAATAACATCTTAAAAAAAAAAAAAAATAAAGATACATGTCAGGTACATTCCACCACAAAACATTTATCTAGCATCATTGGGATTGGCATATCTACATGGGTAACCAATTAGATGGAAAATTTTTTCAAGTTTTTCTCACATATTTACTCTTTGCAAGAATATAAAGATAGTAATCAGTTACTGCGCTATGGTGCAATGTTGATATAAGAAAAATGTAGTACTTTAAAATGGGGGGAAAAAGACTTTCAGAGACCCTTTGAATGCAAGAATAACCTTTCAACCCTGTCTGGGGGGATTTCTCTACATAAGGGCCTGGGTTTTTTGTCTTTCACTGGACTGTTTTATAACTCTGTGGAACTAGAAGTCGTAGAAAATTGAAACCAGCACAGATAATTCTTGTCCATAGAGATGCAAATTAGTTATATCCTGGGGAATGCAGTTGACCAGTGTTTGCACATTTGTTTCAGCCTGCCTTTGCTACATTAAATTTGTGGTTCTTTGGCTGCTTTTTTGAACTGGCTGTGACATCTCTTTCCATTCCCTCATTAATTAACTAATGAGTTAAACAGAACCTTTGATACATATTTTATATCTGTAGGAGTCATGATTTTACCTTTTTTGAAAAATACTTTTTATATAGGGATGCCTTTAAGAGATTTTTCAGTATTGCATGATGATTTTTCAGCTTTTATGTGACCCTCTAGAATGGTGTTCTTGCTGAAATCATGAATTTGTGTTTTTGACACATATTTCAGACCCTTGGTGTCAAGAAACAGTGTTTGGTGTTGACTTTGAGATAATACAGTTTAGTGGAAAAAGAATTAATTTATGAATCAGATGGAGAAAAGATTGAGTTGTTTTCCTGTTCATATATATGTATGTATATATATCCCCTTTTTTTAAATTCTGCGCAACTTAACCCCAGGGAGAGCAAAGTTGCTGCTTCTGTGTCAGACCAGGTGTTCAAAGTGCAAGACACAGGCTTAGCATTTGGTAAAAACTCCGTAAATATATGTTACCTTCCCCTCTTTTTTTTCCTTTTTTTTTCCTTAGGTATCTGTCCCTAATCTCTTAGTTTTTCACCCTCATGTTTTGAATCTGCTGATAATCTAATCTGTTAGAATTATCTCTAAAATGAATGTTATTAGATTGTGACTAGAGCCTGGGGACTTTTACTATGAAGTATATAAATGTACAGTTGATAAACGTTAGCAGATATACTTTGACTACCTAGATTCCTCTTTTCTCCATTTTATTTTCTTGCCTATGTCTTAGATATTTGAGGTTGATGGTTAGGTGACTAGAAGTCAGTGTTACCTATTTGGTTTTAAAATACATTAATTTTTTGTATCTAATTGAGGATAATTGTATTTTCTCTTGGTTGATATTAAATCTGTGTCCCCTAGAGGTTTATACCAAGTGAGAGGTATGTGTATGAAAAAGAGAAGAAGGGAAGATTAAGTTACCTGTGAAGGGTTGGGGATTTAGAACAGTAAGGTGAGGCCACATGACAGGAAGGAAACACTCTGGGATTTTTTTTTTAATTAATTTATTTTTAAAAGATGTTTGGGTAAAGTGTTCCCACATGAGGTGAATGCCCATGGAAGATAGGGAGCCTCCTGAAGCTGTGGCAGAGAATGAAGAATCACATTAACTTCTCCTATTCTTAGAATGGACAACCACTGCTTCTCTAGGATTTCCAGTATATTGCTTTTAAAATCAGAAATATGTTATGACTTCTTTTCTCTTGATTTCATTCATAAAAGTTGATATGCCAGACATTAATCTGATCTCAGAAAACCTTAAGGAAAGTGAACACCCTTTCTTGCAAGTACTTCAAGGATAATTACATACAAAATGTTCTTCTGTATAATTTAAAAGAAGAGCTGGGCCATTCTTCTTTAGCATCTCCCTTGAGTTTTCTATGGCCGCTTTGACAGATTACCACATACTTAGTGATTTGAAACAACATGCATTGATTACTTGATGGTTCTAGAGGTAAGAAGTCTGAAATGAGTCTCACTGGGTTAAAAATCAAGGTGTTGTTGCAATGGCATCCTTTTCTGGAGGCTCTAGGGGATAACCTGTTTTCTGGCCTTTTCAGGTATCTAGAGGCTGATTGCCTTGGCTCCTGGCCCTTTTAATCCTCACAGCCAGTGATGACTAGCCCTTCTTTCTCACATTGCTATGTCTCTCATCTTCCCTGTTTAAGGATCACTGTGATTACATTGGGTTCATGTGGATCAATCCAGCGTAGTCTCATAGAGGTCAGCTGATTAGCAACCTCCTATCATCCACTTTCCATGTAACATAACACATTTACAGGTTCCAGGGATTAGGATGTGGGTTTACTGGGGGCAAGCCATCCTCTTCCTCAGCACACCTCAGATCACACAGATCTCATTTTTCTGCCTTGATTGTTCTACAGCATGGGAAGATGCTCCTTTGTTGTACCTGGCTAAAAAAATAAGTTAACATTAAACCTTTAGGGGTTGGAAGTCATTAAACTGGGGAAGGAGAACTCATTGATGTGATTTTTAGAATTCCTTTGTATATACTCTGGTTGATACCAGTGTTTTGGGCTGTGAGGGAATCCCTTCTTGCTTTGAATTTTTCGCCAGTTACATATCTTGCTTGCCTGGTTATAATCCACGTGACTTGAAATTCCTGGCTTGAAGCTTTCTGAGGAGCCCCAGTTACTAAGATGAGAAGGTCTGGGACTTTGGGTTACCTGACACTTTTGTTTCTGGAAAGCTATAGATATGGATCAAAGAGGAAACCAAGGAAAGCTGTTGAGGTGCTGAGAACTACTAACACTTGTTTGCCTCCTCTACTGACTTGGAGCCATTGAAGTGGAGACAGGGGCACTGGGGTTGTATATTCTGTGATAGCTGCAAAAAAAAAAAAAAAAAAAAAAAAATGCTGCAAGGAAATCCAATTTGGGAAGGCAGGCAGGATTTTTGATGTTCTAACAGGTAATATTAAAAAAGAAAAAAAGAAAAAAAGAAAAACCCTATGAGAACTATCATTGTTGAAGTAGAATTGTAGCTCAAGTTATTAGCTGTTGTTTGGGCCCATCTCTGAGTGTGGAGAGGAAGAAAAGTGCATAGTAAGTTGTCCTCAACGGTCGGAGGTTGTGTTGCAGGGGTGAAATGTATTTCCCGCAGCATCCAAGTCAAGGTAGTCCCTGTGTTTTCCCTTCAGTGACCCAAGGACAGTAAGACTGACCTCTCCCTAACCCGAGCATAAGGTCACCCTTTTAGAGCATTGGTTTATAATTGTATCAAGTATTATGTGAAAGAGGTTCCCCACCCCTCCCCCCACTGTGTAATTTCCAGCACCCTAAAATGGTTGGTAAACATCTGTTGATGCTACACCCTGTTTCTTAATGCAAGTCATAGCATAAGTTTTTCCTTCTCCAGGGTTTTCATGTCTTGGCTGTGTCTCAAAGCTTGAGGTAAGCAAATTTTGGATGCAGGGCCTCTGATGAGGGCTTGTCATTTTGTTACACCATTATGCTCTGCGTGTTCTAAGCCTTTTAAAATAGCTGAATGTTTTCAATAAGCGAATGAGCTGCTGCTGTTGGGACTTGCATTTTTCTCCCCCAAATGTCGAAGTACTGATGGAATCTTGTCGGTGCAAAGCATCCAGACCTTTTTTTATGTGCTGCAGTAGACAGATTGCTTGTAAGAAATGTAGGCAGGTAAAAGGATTAATTTTAATTATGCTCAGAGCTAGTGTGATCATGAAGCAGGGGCAACCCCTCCTGTTTAGGTGCTTTTCTGTGACACCGGCCTTAAGACATTCCCTGAAAGGCAAGTTAAAAGAGCAGTCGCTTAAAGTTCTTTCCTTGGCATTTGTGAGATGTTTCTCATTACCTGGACGGTACACAGGCAAGTTCGTGCTGCCTTTTCATGATGAAACTCCAGATTAGTATTTCTTCCCCCTTTCCTCTCTCTTACACTTTCGTGATTCTTCCGTCGGCATGGTTCCAGAGTGGTCTTCCCATGTGAGACAAAGATGGGATCAAATTGAATTGCTCCGCATGTATTAACAGAGTAGAACTTGATCACCAAAAGCACGAATCCACTCAGGCCCCCTGGAACGACCCTGCCCTACTTGTTCTTGTCTGCGTGCTCCTCTTTGTGGAACACAGAGCAAGTTCAGTTCATTGAAAGTGGGATGGAGTGAGACCCAGACTTGATCTTTTCCAATTTCATGCTTGTTTTCTTTCCATTTTCTATAATTAAAAAAGACTATAAATTAAAAATTTAAAGAGCTTAAATATTGCAAGGCTGGGCCAGCAAGTATGCTCATTGACCACTCTATTATTTCTTATTGCTGTTGACCTATATTCAAAGTGGAATTTCCCATGATGTCACAAGAATGTTTAACTGCTTTTTCTTTAGGGTCCAAGCTATATAATTTTAACAGTCGAGGCTCGTTTACCTGATTAGGGGGTGCAGGCCTGAGAAAGAAATATGGTCTGAGAAATTTTAACCTTTGATCTGAGCCCTTCTTGACTTTTTATTGCCAAAGATTCCTTTTGAGAAAGTTTTGAAAATGTCCCCCTTATTCTTAAATATTCAGATTTAAATTTTAAATGGCTATAGTGACTTTTAATGGAATAGTGATGAGTTCAGTCTAAAATAAGTTGCCTTTAAATACCTACTTGACCTCCTAAATTTTAGTCTTGGACCAGCCAAAGGCTCTGTAAATTTTAGCTTCAACAAAGAATTTGTGTTAAACATGCTCTCTTGGGCCTTTCTGGAAAGCTACATACTCAATTTGTTAAGTTTTGAAATAACTATTTTGTTTTATTTATTTTATTTTATTTTATTTTATTTTATTTTATTATTTTATTTTAGAAAAAGCTATTAGATCATATGAAAGCAAAAAGTATTCTATGACCTAAAATTCCATGGTTTTGAACAATAAAGAAAAATATGACATGTAGCTGATAGGGATATGGAAGGGGAAGAGCATTAGAATAGATACTCTGATCCTGGTGGGGTTATTAGGCTTTGCCTCACAGATGTATAGTGTTTTGCTCTTGCTCTTGAAAGGTCTTCAAATAATTTGGACTATGTTAATAAACTTCAGTCTAATGTGTTTTAGGTAAAAAATAAAGAATAAAGCAAAACCAGTTATACCACCAATATTAAAGGAAGTGTAAATCTTAACAGCCACAAAGAGGTAAAAACCAACATAGGAAACCAGTAACTCTAACATAAATAAATGTTTATTCACATTTGTAAGAGTTCTGTTTCAGTTGGATATACTTAAATCTCATGGCTTATAATTCAATATATCTCCGTATAGCTGTTACGTAATTTCACATGGAGATAACATGAACATATAAATACCAAAATGTTGAATAATAACCAGAATCTTGATGTTTTCTATTTTATCTATACCAAGAACAGACTTTTTTTTTTTAGAGATGTTATTTATTTATTCATGGGAGAAACAGAGAGAAAGGCAGAGACAGAAGCAGGCTCCTCACAGGGAGCCTGATGTGAGACTCAATCCCAGGACCCCAGGATCATGACCTGAGCTGAAGGGAGACGCTCAACTGCCGAGCCACCCAGGTGTTCCTCAACAGAAATTTTAATAATTGTGTAAAATAAGCTTGAAGCAGCATGGTATAATGCTAATAATAATAGCAACAAAAATTGTCTTAGTTTGGGCTGCTATAACAAACGACTACAGAATGAGTGGCTTACATAACAAACATTTCTGTTTTTTGTGGTTCTAGAGGCTGGGAAGTCCAAAGTGAAAATGCTAGCTATTCAGTGTCTGATGAGGGCTTGCTTCTTGGTTCATACACACCCCATTCTTTTTGCTGTGTTTTCACATGGTGGGAGGGACAAGATTGTTCTCTGGCATCTCTTTTATATAAGGGCACTAATCCCACTCATGAGAGCTCCACCCTTAAGACTTGATCACCTCCCAAAGGCCCTACTTCCTAATACTGTCAGATCAGAGGTTAGCATCTCAAATTATGAATTTGAAGGGAGAAATGTAAACATTTAACCCACAATAGTTGCAACTAGCACTTACTGCTTTTTTGCCAGCATAATATTCTGAGTGCTTTGCTTTATAACAAATTTACTTGACAAAAACTGTATAATTATCACCATTATTGAGTTAGAAAACAGTCCCAGAGAAGTTCAAGGATTAGCAAAGGTGGCTCAGCTAGTGATGAAGCAGGGTGAGCATCAAACCCAGAAGACTGATGCTATAGTTTGAGCTCTCAACATCTAAATAGTAGAATAAGATGCAGTCCATTCCCCATCTCCCTCCAAGCAAGCCTGTGGTCTTTTTGATTAATATGCTTCAATGTTTTGATGGTTAAGTATTTTCATCTTTGAAGTGACAACCTGGTACTCTGTACAGTCTTTTCTAGCTCTAAAATCTAAATTCTATATAGTTCAAACTTAATCATGTTTCTGGCCAGTTAGGGACTGGTTAAATCCATTTTGGGATGATTATACAGTGAAACTCTGTGCTGACATTAAAAAGAACCAGTTGTTGGGGAATTGTCTATGATAAATCAGAGAAACAGTGGATAACTAGTTGCATAAAATGATCTTGTTTTTGTGCAAAAAGAAAAAATGGTGTATGTACACTAGTGTATATGCATAACAAAAGTTGAAGAACTAAATACCAGTAATCTCGAGGAGGTTAGAGTATGGAGGGATGCTTACGTTTCTCCCTTACACATTTGATTAATCAAATTATTTTTTACAAGTACTATAAGCATCAGGAAAAAAAATAGAAAATCAAATTAAATGTACATCTGTGTGTGCCTATAACTGGACTAGACACAACAGAAGTTTTCCTGAAACATGAGGGGTTGGGCCAACCTTTAGGTTAGTGGACACAGCAAATTATTTCCTTCTCTAGCCTGTGAGAGAATTTTATGGCCTCCATTTGTTTTTGTAGCTCTTTAAATCATCCTATTTTCTATCCTGTTAAAATCGTCTCTGCAGGATTCCTTATGAACAAAAACAAGGTAAGGGTTGGATTCATTTTATTCTACACTTTATTGATTGTCTGAACACAAAATTTTAATTTCTCTTTGTGTTGAAAATAATCCTTGGTATATATTGACCATAGGTTACTTGATTTTGAGAGAACACCTCAATTATGAGAATGGGGCTTATTATAAGGAATGTACAGCTCTGACTCAAAACTCCTGGTTCCAGAAGCTTTCAAGCAGCTTTATCTTTTATACTTATATAAATCAAATGATTCCGACAATGAATGGTTTTCATTCTTACACCCAAAGAGCAGTTAGTATGTAAGTGTTCATATCTCATTTAAATTACTGTTCTTAAAATGTACTTTAGAGTGAATTCCCCTGCATCTGTTATTCTTACTAGATAATATTCAAAGTCTGAGACAAGGAAAAGATTAACCAGGATTAGTTTTGTCCATTGATTGACATATTTCACAAATGCTGTTGGGCATGATGATGCAAAGTTGAATAAATGATTGAGTTAAACCATAGATGTAATTGGGGAGATAGACATTCAGTCATATGTTGGCTCTGATGCAATATAGTAAGTAGATCATGAGCAACATGAAATAATGAATGTACAGAGAGTAGCCTTGAGCTGGGTGGGGGGTGGGGGGAGGGAAGGAGGAGTCAGAGGAGTTAGTGGTCCTGAGAAATGAGAACAGTATTGCCTCTTGGACAAAAGGAATATGAATTTTCTTTCTGAGTAAATATCCTGAGTGTCTTGGAGGATCTGTATAGCATTTCCATCCACTATAGAGATGGGGATCATCCTACTGTGTGAGATACCCCGCTCTAGGCTAGCCCTTTGGGAATCCAAATAGCAGGACTAGAGGTGCCCTTGGCAAATTTGTACAGCTGAAAATAAAACTCTTCTATGGCACAAGTTAGATAACAGAGGATCCACTTTTTGTGTATGATGTATCAGGTATGATGAAGTAGATTCTTTCCAGGCTTTGGCCTTCTAGGCTATGTTTGGCCTATAAATAACAGTGTTTAAAACTATGTAAAGTCCTTCTATCTTCTATTGCCCAACTCCTCTCCTCACTTTGACATAAAGGTAGATAATGCTTTTTTTCTCTCCCCTTGCCAGGTCAAAGATTTTTATTAGAGTAAGACTAGAGAAAGATTTTTCATTTTAGGTGGCTGGAAAGTACATCCAGCTGAAAACCATCAACCATTTAGACTACATGCTTCATTTGAGTTGTGTTTCTGGATGCAAGTCAAGTATGACAACTGTGAGTTTCATAACTTCCCTAACTTCAAAAATGTTTTAGAGCCAAAATAGTTCTGAGGTCTTTTCTGTCCTCTCCTGTTGAGGCCTTCTGAAGGTTATCAAGGTCAAACTATGTTGTTTGGTCTCAGAACATTTCAGGAAGTGAGCAGTCATGAGTCTTATGCTGCATCCTCTCCTACCTTGCCTTTGTTCTTCCAGTCACGACTTGTCACTTCTTGTTCAAGACGAACGTCTCATTGGGTCCACGTCTTGACAAAGAAACTAGTAATGTGTTATATATTTTATCTGCCTTAGTGATGCTTAGTTTCTTTCATCGGAGTTACAATTTGTAGACAATGGAGAGTAAGTTAGGAAGGGGAAATACTTTGTGGAAGGTTGAGTGGACAAGAAGCAACTATAGAAAGTAATAGAATAATTACAAAGAGTGACTGTCACAGTCAGGATTCTACAGGGTTCACAACCGTAATCTCCCAGTGAACACTCAAATCCTGATGCCCTTATTTGGGGCTTTATTTGTGGTAACATTATCAGTTATACCTCATCACCAGTATCTCCAAATGATATTATAACCATAAATCTGAGCAACTTATGATGAAGCTGAATGAGCTACTTCAGTGAACCAAGTAGTTGATTCAGCACCTATGATAATGCTAGACGTAGTACTTATGTTGAAGTATAGTTCTGTCAATAAACAATGAAGGCTCCATTGTAAAATAGAGATAGAGCATATACATATTGAAGAAATTTTTGAGTACCTAAGGGATATCTATATACAGATGCCTAACAGGAAACTTAGAAACACTGGCTTGATTCTCCAGAAAGATATGGAAGCCTATAGATAGAATTTGGAAGTCATCAATATAGTTGACCAATGAGAATTGAGGAAAACAGCCCACAGAAAACACTTCAAGTGAGAAAGAGCATATTTGGATGTAAAGATACATTTCTACTATTCCCTTGAGATTGTCATGATTACCAACATCCTGCATGTTTCCAAATATAATGGTTATTTGTGTGTTCTGATCTTAAGTTACTACTTAGAAGCATTTATCTTAGTTGATCACCTTCTTCCCCCCCTTGAAGCACTTAATCTTTCTTGACTTTTGTGACACTTGTTTCTAGTTGTTTTTTCTCCTCATCAGACTGCTTGGTTTCTCCTTTTGTGCCCAACATAAAAAGGTTGGACAGCTCCAGGAGTCTGCTTAGGCCTCCCACTTCTTTGTCATTGGCATGACGTTAGTGTTGTAATTCTAGAGAAAGACAAAACTTCGTAAGTCAGGTAAAGGTATATGATATGCCAAAACCAGTAAGATGTGATTTAAGAGGAGATATGTGTCTGTTCAAGGAAAATATGGATAGGATATAAACTCATTGACCTCAGTCTAATATGAGGTTAGGAAATAATCCACATGCTTTAGAGAATCT
This sequence comes from Vulpes vulpes, assembly GCF_048418805.1. NCBI lineage: Eukaryota > Metazoa > Chordata > Mammalia > Carnivora > Canidae > Vulpes > Vulpes vulpes. The sequence continues at coordinate 119,966,235 of NC_132783.1, forward strand.
ATGGAAACCATTCAACAAATCAGTTTAAAAATATTTATTGGGGGAGGGGTGCCTAGGCAGCTTAGTCAGTGGAGTCTCTGACTCTTGGTTTTGGCTCAGGTCATGATCTCAGGGTCATGAGATTGAGCCCCATGTCATGCTCCTCATTCAGTGTACAGTCTGTTTGGGTTTCTCTTCCCTTCTTGCTCTGCTCCTTCTCACCACACATGCTGTCAAATAAATAAATCTTTAAAAATAGTAAGTTAAAAGGGTGCCTGAGTGGCTCAATCAGTTAAACATCTGCCTTGAGCTCAGGTCATGATCCCAGGGTTCTGGGATCAAGCCCTACATCCTTTTGGAGCAGGGAGCCTGGTTCTCTCTCTCCCTTTGCCTGCCGCTCTCATTGCTTATGCTTGTGCGCATGCTTTCTCTCTCTCTCTCTCTCTCTCTCATATAAAATCTTTAAAAAATAGTAATAATAAATATTTATTGGATGTGTACTCTGTGCCACATAGTTGCTAGTATGCATCAGTTAAAAGGCTGCAAAAACTCCTGCTCTGATAGGACTTCCATTCTAGTGAGGGGAGATTTCAAACCAATGAATAAGTAAATTATTGAATATCTTCTTATGAAGATAAGTGTTATGGAAAAAAATAGCAGAAAGGGGGATAGGGAATGTTAAAAGGAGGGAAGGATATACTTTTTAATAAAGAGTATTTAGGGCAGTTGTCACTGGAAAGTGATGATAAGCAGAGATGCAAACAAGATAACGGAGTACCTGAATCACCTGTATATCTAGGGTGAGAGATATCCAGGCAGAGGGAATGGCAAATGCAAGGGCCCTGAAGTAGGATTGTACCTTGCATGATCCAGGAACTGCTAAGACCTCAGTTTGCCTGAGCAACTGGGGGATGAAATTGTAAGAGGGGTAGGGATGGGAGGGACAGAGGTGGTGGCAGATTTTATAGGACCTTATAATCCATTATAAGGGCTTTAATTTTTATCCTGAGTTAGATTGGCAGCCTGAAAAGACTTAAGAGTGGAAAAGAACTATGCTATGTTGTTTTTTTCTTTTTTTAAAAGAATGTCTTTTTTTTTTTTTTTTTAAGATTTATTTTAGAGATCTTGTGTGTACATGTGAGCTGATGGCGTGGGGGGAACAAAGGGAGAGGGAGAAAAATTTCCAGCAGACTCCTTGATGAGTGAGGAGCCCTACACAGGGCTCAATCCCACCACGCTGAGATCATAATCTGAGCTAGAGTCAGATGCTCAAACAACTGAGCCACCCAGGCACCCAGAGCTATTCTACATTTTAACAGGACCGCTTTGGTTACTGTATTTTAAACAGATTCTGGGGGAGGCTGGAGTAGAAGCAGGAAGCCAGTTGTGAGACTACATTGTCTGCCTGTCCCTCTTAGCTTTGGGGATACAGTCCAAGACCCCCAGTGGTTGCTAGATATATTTACCTTAGGTAGTACTGAACCCTGTATATATGTGTTATATGTTTTTTCCTGTACATAGATACTTGTGATAAGTTTAATTTATAAAATCAGCACAGTAAGAGATTAACAACTAATAATAAAATAGAATAATTGTAGCAATATACTATGATAAAAGTTATGTGAATATGGTCTCTCAGAATCTTATTGGACTGTACTCCCCACCCCACCCCCCTTGTGATGCTGTGAGATGATAAAATGCCTACGTGATGAGATGAAAGGAGGCGAATGACAACATAGGCATTGTGATGTAGCCTTAGGCTGCTGTTGACCTGCTGAAGATACTTTTAGGAGGATCACTTGCTTCTGGAGCATGGTTCATAGTGTATAACTGTAACAGTAGAAAGCGAAGCTGTGGGTAAGGGGAGAATAATCCAGGCAAATGATGACTGTGGCGTAGGCCAGAGTGGTAAGAGTAAAGGGTAAGCAGTAGTTGGATTCTGTATATATTTTGAAGCTATTACTAGCAGAACTTCCTGATGGATTAGATGTGTGGTTTGAGAGAAAAAGAGATACCAAGGATTATTCCAGGGTTTCTGGTCTGAGCACAAATGGAGTTGTTGGCTAATGGAGGAGGAAGAGTTTGGAGACAAGTTAGGAAGTACTATTCAGGGAATGTTCAGTTTGAGACTCCAGTTAGATATCCAAGTTGGAGATAGATGGAGTAATTTGCCTTTGAGTTTAAAGATCCATGCTGCAGCTGTAAATTTAAAGTTAAAAGCTTCTAGAAACCTGGAAAGCATGTGACTGGAAGAGATGAAGCATGCGAGTGTAGATAGAAAAGAAGCTGTAAGTTAGCTTCAGATATTTCAATGTTAAGAGATTGGTGAGATGAAGCAACTAGAGAGGTACCCCCTTTTTGGTAACATAAAAGAAAATCCAGAAAGGTGGGTAGTGTCCAGGAGTAAAGTGAGAAAGCTGTAAAGAAGAAACAGTGAGAATTATATTAAAGACCAGGGCTGAGATTTGACCACTGGGTCTTGTCCTATGAACATCATTGATGACCTTGAGAAGAAGAGAGCATGTGGTCAAAGCCTAAGAGTGGGCTGGGAAGAGAAAGGAAAAAGAGGAAATAGAGATGATGCTTTTAAATGGTTTTGATCTAACAGAAAACAGAAATGGAGGAAGAAGTGGGTCCTGGAGGGAGTTTTGCCTTTCTCCCCTTCCTTCTACTTCCTTCCCCCTCTTTTCCTCGAATCCCCCGAATCCCCCGTTCCTGGTTCAAGAAACAGCAGCATGCTGTATACTGGTGGGAATCACCCAGTAGAAAGGGGAATTTGGGGACATGGGAGAGAGGAGGACAGCTATAGTACTTTCTTTGAGTAGGCTGAAGGGAGTAGAATCTGGTAGGAAGACTGGCTTTTGAGAAGAGCAGTATAGCAATCCACAATATTGGCCTTAATGTGTCCTTAGAGCCATTAAAATGCAAAGAAATGCAAATCCGGTGAATTAAATAATATAGGTGCAACATAGGAGGGATGCTGCTGATCCAGATCTCAGGGAAGAATTATGTGATATTAGCTTGACTCTGGGGTATATGCCCCTTAACAAAACCATCTTTAAAGCCTGTCTTTTCCATTATACGGACTTGAAAAAGAATTCTATACATGATTGATTGATCTCTCATGGAAGAATCCAAATCATGACTTGCTGTCAGATATCTTTGGTTGAAATTTAGAATTATGTATAGAGATGAAGTAAATCAAACTCTATTGATATTTTTATGGTAACATTTTAATTTTTGCAATTAAAATAGTTTTCCTGTAATCATAATTTGTGATTCCAATTAAAACTATCAAATTGAGTAATTTAGATATGTGATCTTAGTATAAATGTTTTTGTAATCAGAATTGAAATGTTTGAGAACTTAAGATCTACCAAGTTTTAAGTTTGATTTATTGGTGGTAAAAAGAATTTAGTACTTGGAAATGTTTGTGTTAAGCAATGGAAGTGCTTTAAAAAGAAAAGTAAATATATTAAAATTTATAAATACAAGTTAAAATTAAAGGGGGAAGTTAATGAATTAAGTTTGTTAATGGGACCAAATATTGAAGTCCCCATTTAATGGGGGGGGGGGGGGGGGGGACTGTAATTGATTGCTGTAATAGGCTAAGTTTATAAGTACAGTGATGGGATTTGTAAGACAAAAGCATAAGGAGCAGTGAAGTTTTTTACATTTTGGCTTTAGTAATTTCAACATTAGTTTGCAAAAGGAGTCATTTCTTACAAGAATACCAAGAAAACTCACACTCCCCTCAGTATGTACAGATTCCCTAGGTGACCTCATCCATGGCTTAAAAACCACCCAGTGATAACTCATATTTGCATCAACACTGACCTCTCTTCAGAATCCCAGACTAGAAATGAACTAGGGGTGGTGGAAGGGGAGGAGGGCGGGGGGTGGGCGTGGATGGGTGACGGGTACTGAGGAGGCACTTGATGGGATGATTACTGGGTGTTATTCTGTATGTTGGCAAATTGAACACCAATAAAAAATAAATTTACTATTAAAAAAGAATCCCAGACTAACAGACATCTCAAAGGTAACTAAAACCAAACTCATTGATTTCTTTCCCATCCAATGTCCAATAGCCCCAAACCTTAATTACTTAGTTATTAAAGCCAAAAATCTAGGTGTCATTCTTGATTTCATTTCAGTTGCTAAGAAGACTCCATCAGGGTCCTGGCAGGTGAAAAAATGGTCTATCTTTCAAATTACTCAATTTGAATAGCATCAACTAATGAGAATATACAAGTGTGTGGACACTGTTTGAGGAAAGCATCCCCAGTCCAAAGGATCAAAGTGAGGGAGCCCTTATGGGAACCCAGAGACCAAGAGGGCTGAGTGGAGGGGCTGGCCTGATAGGAACTGTGGGTCTCACTCTCAAGATAGGGCTGGCCCTCACTGGCCTTGCAAGGGGAGAGCTGAGGGAATAAACATGCGGTTTCATTCTTTCTCCCGTCCCTGCCTCCAGTCTGTGCAATCTGACCAGCAGCTAAGGCTCGGGTGCGCATATTTGCAGTCCATAGTGCTCAGCCTGTGGGCCTGGGCAGCAGGATGGACAGAGGTGGGCGGGGGATGCTCACACGGAAGACACCCGCACAAAGGATAGTTGTGGCCTGAAGTACGTTATTTCAGGGATCAACCTCAGATAGTTTTCTAACCCCCTTTGTGTTTTTGACATTTGGTGTCCATTTCCTATTAAAGATATCTCTGAACTCTACTTTTCTTCATGGTTTATGACCCTCTTTCTGTTGATTCTTTTTTTTTTTTTTTCCTCTTGAGTAATGGTGGCCCCCATCACACCTTAGGGTCCTACTGTCTGCTGAAACACTCTCCTAGTCAGGCAGAGGTCTTGGAAGGTTAGCCAGAAATTTTGTTAACTAATATCCTTTTTATAGTCAGATAATTTGAATGTTAAGTTGTTAGAAATTGTATTAAGCCTGAAAGAACATATTTAAAGTGTAGTTATTAGCAGTTGACATTTTAGTATTGTTTGCTTTGTTTTCTAACTCTTCAATCCTTTTGAAATTTCATTAATTGAGTAAAATAAATACCAGGTTTTTAATTGAAGTGTAGAAAATTCTCAAGCTGAGATTTAGTAGATTATTTGAGGTGGCAGTTCCAACTGCCACTGAAGCCATGTCTTATATGAAGTCAAAGAAGAGCCAAATTATTAAGTGCTATCTGCATGATCTCCCCCTTTTTAACTGTTCTTGCCTTTCCGCCCTTGGTCTTGGAAAGTTTGAAATCCCTACTTTAACCTGAATTGAATGGAATTTATGGTATATCTTTTGCTCCTATTTGATCACATTTTATTGGGTCTCTTTTTATTACCTCATTTATTTCTCATTTCTTTCAAAGAAGTACTAGATGGGGCTTCCAATAAAAAAAACCTAAGAAAGCATGTAAGAAATACATGATTTAACATTGTGTAATGTAGCATTTCAAATATCTCATGGTTTAAGGATAAGGGTGAATAGAAATGTGCACATTGTAGAAAATTGTAAATTACAGAAAATTAATAGGATTGAAGAGAGCTGTGGTGTTTATTGTATAGTTGATTTGGAAGTCTTGCTAGTTAAAATCTCAGGACATTTTTTTATTCTTCACCATACCCCACTGCCACCAGATTATGTGACAGTGAGGTCTTTAATATATACAGAATATGTTAAGACTGAAATTCTTTGTTTCAGATTTTTACAAAGCAGAGAATACTTGCATTTTTCCAGTGATGTCTTATTCCCCTTGTGATTCCCAGATGAGCCCTCATCCTCTCAGATACATTTTATGTACTCTTTCGGTGATGAATATTTTATCTCTGCCAACACTGTCTCTAATTTGTCCATGAACAATTCCCTTGAGGACCTTTGTATCCACTATTATTGTAATTATAGAATCGATTCTAACACTAGATTCAAAGAGTCATGAGTGTACCCTTTCTTGCTTAGGGAGAGCCATGGGAAACTACAGAGGCCATTGAGATGGAGCCATAATTCCTTGTACAGAATGCCACAAATTAGTTCCACAGATTCACCAAATGAGACAAAATGTCCTTCTAAAAAAACAAACAAACAAAAAATGCCTTTATCTAATGCTTTTCCTTCCAACCTCATTCTCCATACTGTTATTTTAGTCTTTAACATGCTCGTTGACTGCAAACATTCAGATTTTTTTCTTTTTGGGAAAGCTAAATTTGTCAGCCAAAGACCATGGTTTTAAAAAAATTTTAATTTTTTGCAAGCCATAAATGATTGCTCTTTTTGTGTGTGAATGTTCCAGATGAGTAGTTTTTTGTTGTAACATTTGCTTCATGATTATGCTGTGATTTGCAAGCCAGAAAAGGGAGACTTGAACGATTATACATTAGACAAATATGTTGAACACCAGAATGGTCTATTAAAAAATAAAAACAAAAAGCACCCAGTCTCACATCCTTAGGGGGTTTATGTTTCTAGTGACAAGCTATAGCACAGATGACTACCTGATTTTTTGTTTTTAATTAACAAAAGTTAGGTGCTGTACACATGTCTAAGTCTGCCCTATCCCATTTTTCCACCAAGATATTAAAGAGAAAGAGAAAATAAGAATATGCAAGTATGGACATCAGAGGTGCCAGGCATTAGCCTTCTACACATGCACAGCCAGCCCCATCTTCTTACATCTAATAATTGAGTGGTAGGAGTACGGAAAGAAAGCAGAGAATGCATGTAGAATAGGAGAGCTGAGTGCATAAGTGGGATGGTAAGAGGGCAAATGTGTTTGTTCAGAAAAATCCAAGCCAGATTTTCTACTAGCTCCCATCCTGCCCTCTACCTTGTGTCAGCTGGACTCTTCTTGGCCATTCCTCAGACTCTGGCAAATGCTTTCAGAGTAAATCCATGGAATTGGAAGATCAACAAATGCTGTTGTATTTTATGTTCTTTAAATTGTAATAATAGAAAAAGTCTGCTGTCTGTCGGGCCCAAGGACAAAATGTGTAGTTGTATTGTTTTTGGCTGCCTTACAAATGAATGCTCTATTTGCAATCCCATGGGAGCTTGGCATCAGGGCTCCCTCCTTTCATTGTTGAAGGTAGTGGACAGCTATTTTTGTTCCTTGTTCCCTGGCAGCTAGGACCCCAGCATGAAGCCAAGGTTCATCCATTTGGATACTCCATCCTGAAGCTCACTGGCAC